>NW_028270159.1:30854250-31161236 GCF_037043375.1 Chiloscyllium plagiosum | reverse complement strand
AGTTCACAAGCTTACTTAAGCTATTTTTAGACTCAGTTAAATAATTATACTAAATGGAACTATAATGAACATAGAAATGATTGTCATTTACTCAAAGACATAGTTACTTTTTAAGATTTCCTTCCAGAACTCCAGGCCGTAAAATTAATTCCATCTGTTTTGTGAAGTCACAAGGCACCACACTATCAAATTCAGTGAAGTAATAGTCAGAAATATGTAAAATAGAGAGGCCTTCAGAAAATCTGAAGAGAAAATAATGGAGACAGCCAGCCTGCCTGCATAGCAACAGTGTTACCTCACTAGCCTGGACTTCAATCAAAACTCCTTCAATGCCTAATTTTACTATTTATAACTCTCTTTGACTTTAAACAGAGCTAAACTCGACATTACAGCCTCTCACTTCATATAGCAATGGAAATAATCAGCTAAGAATATTCACAACCATCTGGTCAACACCTGGAACATTTAATCAAAAATAACAACTGAAATACAAAAGCCATTTTTCAAACAAGCAGAAGAGAAGGTGTTTATCTTTCTAGGAGCCATTCTAAACACAGCTAGTTAATCTTTAAGGTGAAACAAAGATCGATTAAATGTGTGGACAATACATGCAATTCTTGATCAATGTTTTAGTCATAAACCATATTGTTGCTTTCCATTTTTAAAACTTTTCCCTATAGTGCCATGTGCTTGTAACCAAAATGCTGGGAGAGAAATCTTTCCTTTGGAAATGCAACTCTGAACTGACTGATGGACCACTAACCATAAATGATCATATCTAAGTTATTTTAATTACACCAATGAGATTTAAACGCATTGGAAACCTGTTGAGAAGCAATCAATCTTCCTGTCCAGCCAGTGATGCCAACTGAAAATCAGTCAATTGAGTCCCTTTAGGCTGAAACTTGAGAGAGGATCATTTTTGAATCACCTTTTTGTGATTTTGGAGAACATCACAAGGGAATGAAAAGCAAGATGGAACTGTGGAATTAGTCTTACTGTTTAATTTGTATCAAAAGAAAACCTGAGGTACTGGCTATGTTTATCCACTTCTTCAATTAAATCATTGAAAGCCCACGTAAGCAACATTCCCATCAGCAACCAATGTCATTTACTTTTGGGATTAATGTTGACCAGCGCAAAACTATTGCCACACTTTAACCTCATAAAAGCAAGTTGGCTCACAAGTTAAAAGATTCTTTGGTTCTCAATGCTTTATAAAAAAAAAAAATTCTGCTTAGATTTTTAAAACAACTGTAGAAATTCTACTATCCAACTCAAATGTTTTTAAAATGTTAAACTAAATAAACTAGAGACAAAAAAAGCTGCAGATGCTGGAATCGAAGGTTGACAGGGAGGAGGTTGGAAGAATACAGCAAGCCAGGCAGCATCAGGAGGTGGAGAAGTCAATGTTTTGGGTGTAACCCTAATGACATTAATTTAACCAGCCAAGTGTTTCACTCAAATATAAAACATGCACATATGTGTAACACCCAATTAATGTTTATCCAAATAATATTTGCACAATAGTCTTTAATTTATTGAGTTTCAGGAGCACTTCCACTTTGGTGTTTGCTGTATCATTGTCTATATTTTCTGGACCACGTGAACAGTTTTTTATGGTATCAAAATGACAGGTCTTACTCTAATCTGTTGAGTTGGAGTGTTACTGTAATTATATTTTGATCAACAAACACTATCTAGATTATGTTTTGAAAATGAAATCTTCTGCTTCAAAGACAGATGCAGCAACTAACTGGGCATACTTACAAGTGATCACAATTAAAACATCATTTGCATCTTTTTAAAGATACTTTGTTAAGATAAGCACATCAACTTTCCATTGCCAATAATTTATCTCTTGCATACAAAATAAAAACCTGCATGTGTAGAGAATTGCATGTCTGTGATCTCTATCATTCAGGTCATAAGAAAAAATATGGACACAGCATATTTGCACATTCCATTGAGATTGGTTTATTTTATTTACTTCTGTAGTAGTTGCTAATTCTGAATGGGTTTGAAAACCCTATGTCTGTACAGACTTGTGTTCAGATGTTCCATTAGGAATCAAAAAATGATGGTTATCCCTTGAATAGGAAGTTAGTGATGGTGACCATTCAAGCACCTAGTGTAAATTTTCTGTTACCTCTGATATAAACGGTGAGTATATTGAAATATTTGCCTTTAAAGATAGAGATATTTTCAAAATCCTACAGTTGAACCGCGTCACATCATATATAAGGTGCAGTTTCCAGACCTGAGTTACACAATAAAATTCAGCAAACCTGTTACAATGTTGACTATAATATCTTTGGTTGTCCAGATGCTTGTACTCTATTAATGACAACATTTTCAAAATGACAAGGGTGACAGTGATTCAAGGTAGTGGATGACCACCTCGAGGACAATGAGGGATGGGCAGCAATCTCTGGTATTGCCAGAGGTGCTCACATTCCATGTAAAAATGAAAGAAGAGGGATAAATCTTACTGTATTTGGTCAGGTGTCATTTTTTTGTAATGTTTCATGGTGGATTTATCTCTGTGAGGCCTAGAGAGTTTCTTGCCCGATTGTCCCAGACTCGCCTCATTAACCATGCATCATGCCCCTATGTCACTCCACCCATCTGATTCTTCCATTCACCATGGTGGAAGTACTCACCATGCTGGGATCTCCTAGGATTACTGGCAATGGTGCCATATTTAAAAGGGGGCCATACACCCAATCAAGTGCTGGCAGTCCAGAACCGGCCTTCATGATTCTTGTCATTTGTCCCGGGTAATGGCAGCTAAGAGGATATTGTCTCCCTTCTTTGCAGAGTCTCTGCTGAATGAGTAGTGCAGAGAAAGGTTGCTCTCTTCCCTAAAGCCAACAGAGGAGGCCTCGCCCCTGCCAGGATAAAACAGGGGTCATCCAGGTCAGTGCAGTCTTAACCACCCAGAGGAATCCAGTAGTGCAGCAAGAAAGTCAATGATGCTCATCTCTCCTCCAGGGTAATTTCTATTATCTTCTCTCTGACACCTCACACTCACTTTATATACCAAACCCAACTTCCAGCAAGGCTCCGACCCTAACTCCACCCACCCCCAAACCCATTTTGTTCGCAAGCTGGTAAAATTCCATCCAAAGTCACCAGTTCCATAACATTCACTCCTTTGTACCATTGAACTTGCCTGGACATACTCCCTGTTTTCAGTCTACTGAAACCTGTAATTGAAGAAAATAAGGTATATCTGTTTGCTTGGCTAACCCTAATTGTAACCTTAATGGTAGCAGGTATGGTAATTTATCACTTGTTTACCAGTCTTGTCTAGTATAAGATACATATTATTGATACCTGTTTTGGCTGTATGTAAGTCCAGACCCTGAGGAATGTGGTTGACTCTTAACTATTCTCTGAAATTTCCTAGCAACCTACTCAATTCAGAATAATTCGGGATTGGCAACTTTGCTGACCAGGCCAACCTGCATCCCATGAATGGAAAAAGTCCCAATAGTCCCAATGATACTTAGTGAATGAAGTTCAGCATCTTAGCACAACCAGACATAGCGTGACCTGTGATTCGGCTTAGTGTGTTACCTGGCTGTATTTGTGGTTGGAAAATCTAAAGAGGAAGTATATTATATCACGCTTTTAGCCATCAGAGAAGAATTGTTTGAGATAAATTTAAAAATTTGTGTAGTTTATCTTCTCTCAACTAGGTGCTTAGAACGTACAACTTAGAATCTCTACACTGTGGAAACAGGCCATTTGACTAAATAAGTCCACACCAACCCTCTGAAAAGTATCCCACCCAAACCCACTCCTCAACACTTTTACTCAACTTTTCCCATGACTAATGCATCTAACACAAACATCCCTGTACACTATGGGCAATTTAGCATGGCAAATTCATCTAACCTGCACATTTTTGTATTGTGGGAGGAAACCAGAGCACCCAAAGGAAACCCACACAGACCATGAAGAGAACGCGCAAACTCCACACAGACAGTTGCCTGGAAAGTCACATGATAGACCAAGAATTGAGTTGTAACTCATCACAGCATTTGGTCTTTATCAATTAGTCTGCAACATGGCCAGATACCATGAAGAAAACATTGAATGGAAACTCTAAGTCTAAAATCACATATTCCTTACAAGTATGCTTCATCTTCCATGTGTCATATACCAAATTACTCATCCCAAGATATGTTCTGAAAGCAATCTATATTATGTATCATTGGATAAACTAACACAATAATTCTATCATTTCTTTAGGAGCCAGGTGATGACTATGAAAATTCACCAAAGCTAAGTGCATTGTAGGCCTGAGCTCAAGTTTCAAACAGTCATTCAAACAATACTTCCATGATAAATTATTATGTGCTGTGCCCACAACATTTGGGTAAACTTTGTTGTAAAGTCCCCGAGAACCATAGGGCCACACTCTCACTTGACAGAGATGACTGGTAGTGTCTTTAACCTGAGAATCACCGTGCCTTTCTCGTGACCTCAGCCAAGGTTTTTTAGCTCAGTCCATTGGATGCCTGGTTTGTGATGTGAAGTGATGCCAACAGTGTGGGTTCAATTCCCACGGCAACTGAGGTTACCATAATGACCCATGTTCTTGACTATGCCCCTTGCCTGAAGTGTGGTGAACTTCAGGTTAAACTGCTACTAGTCATCTCTCCCTAATGAGAGAACATCCCCATGGTCTTCTGGGTCCATGGTGAATTGAATTGAATTTACTGTCATGTGTCCTGAGGCACAGTGAAAAGCTTTGTCTTGTGAGCAATACAGGCAGATCACAGAGTTAAGTAGCATAGATAAATAAATAATAGGTTAAAAAGCAGCAAAAACAAAAACACAGGTACAGGTGAATGTTAAGAGTTTGTGAGTCCATTCAGTATTCTAACAACAGTAGGTACCAGTAGTAACTAAGAAACTGGCTGGAGCATGTGTTCAGTCTTCTGTACCTTCTCCCCAATGGTAGAGATTGTAGAAAAACATTGCCAGGGTGGGATGGATCTTTGAGAATGCTGGCGGCCTTTCCTTGACAGCGGGCCTGGTAGATGGATTCTATAGATGGGAGGTTGGCCTTTATGATTGTCTGGGCCGAGTTCACCACTCTCTGTAACCGTCTCCGATCTTGAATGGTACAGTTGCCGTACCAGGTAGTGATACATCCAGACAGAATGCTGTCGATGGCGCCCCTATAAAAGTTGGCATCATGCCAAATTTCCTCAGCTGTCTGAGGAAGAAGAGACATTGTTGAGCCTTTGTAACCAGTGCGTCCACATGAAGAGTCCGAGGAATGTGTGTGGTGGATGTCCACTACCAGAAGCTTGACACTCTTCACTCGTTCCATTTTTGTGCTGTTAATGTGTAGGGGGGCAGGAGTAACATCCCGCTGAAAGTCAAATCTACCTAAATTTTGTTGTGACAATTGAAGCCTGTGATGAATAGGGTTATCCACCTCTTGGGTTACCTTGTTGGGATTTTAAGAGTTAGTTTTGATTTCAATTGGGGGAAAGAGGAAATTCTATCTCTGGTCATGAACTGAGACAGAGTTTGGTTCTACAATAACGCATGGTGATCAGAGACAATTCTGCAATTCTATATTTAGTTCCTGGAACCAATAAGATGTATGAGAGTCAAATTAACTTCTTGGCTTTGGCTTTAGCTTTGCTCATGTTAGAATAATACCCCAGCACCATGGGAGACTGCTACTTTGGTCCATTTTAATCTGAAACATATTGCATATTTTTAGACAAAAATTTGGGTTGCCTTGGCAGAAATTTTCACCGTGTCAGGATCTGCTCAAAATAATGCAAGGACATTTGAAATGTTACATTTTGGCTTGCTGATGGTCCAACGAAATACAGAATGATTGTGAGCAGCGTGTTCACATATATCAGATGCTGACATGGATGAGTAACTCCTTAAATCACGATGGCACAGTGGTTAGCATTGCTGTCTCACAGCCCTAGGGCCTCAGGTTTGTTTCCAGCCTCAGGTGGAGTTTGCACATTCTTCCTGCGTGGGTTTCCTCCGGGTGCTCCGGTTTCCTCCCACAGTCCAAAGATGTGCAGCTCAGGTGAACTGGCCATGCTAAATTGCCCATAGTGTTAGGTGCATTATTCAGAGGGAAATGGGTCTGGGTGGGTTGCTCTTCGGAGGGTCTGTGTGGACTGGTTGGGCCGAAGGGCCTGTTTCCACAATGTAGGGAATCTAATCTAAAAATTACAATTTGATTGAGGTTAATAGTTTGCATCTATCTGAAGGTAAAGCTTCATGTGTGTCAGGATAGCCCATGCAGGGTGTAACAGAATTGTGCTGCATTCTGCTCAGTAGGTAGCATCTTCCCATCAAACAGAAGGCATAATCTCCACTGTCTCCCAATGGGTTACCTACAGGCATACTCAGTTAAAACAGGTAGCCACTTACCCTGCTGCTAACTCCTCAAACTAGCATCAATGCAAAACAAAATATTTCATGAATTGTTTACACCTCAATATAGTAAATTAAAAGCCATGCATTTATATTTTGTCTTTGATGATCTTAGTATATCTCAATGCACTTCACAATTATCTACCTTCTTTTGAAGTGCAGTCACAGTCCTAATTTTGGAAATCAATGGAAGAGATAGATGATCAAATGAATGGCCAGGTCACAAGAGAAGCTCCCTTGCTCTTGTTTGATAGCTCAATAGTTCTACGACATATTTTAATCCATCTCAAGGCTCACTGTCTTCTCTTCAATTTCAGGTTTAATGATGTATCACATGGCGTTATCATATAATATGATTTATTGTTCAATCTGATGATATCTTCATAATGAAAGTTGTTACTGCAGTGTCTGGAACAAAGTCAGCCATGTGGATCTCATAGAATATGAATTCCCTGATTGGGGCTGTTAACCCTGTTCAATCAGGGAGTCCTGGCTGACAGATAGAAACAGGCGTGTCAGAGGTTTTGTTCACTGTAGGAGCTGGCTCTGTCTAGTTGGGCCAATGTCACACACTATGCTCATGTAAATAAAGGGTGACTGCGTACAGGATACTGGCCTTCATGGAGTTGTTTCAGTGACAACCAAATGAAGAAGGTGATTGACTTTCCTCTTTTAAACCCTTTCTCATTTGAGTGCAATAAATGTTTTTATTCTTTTCTTAGCATGTAACTGGTAAAACTTGGCAAACCAGATCAGCAATGAAGAGCCAATGCTAAAGTTTTCTTTAGCAAGAGAGAAATTTTATTACAATTAAATTGAGAAAAGTAAGAAAACATGACACAGAAACACAGCTAATAAAGTTTAAAACGGGATAGGATGGAGAAAGTGACTATCTGTTTAGGAACATATAAGCATTTGCAGTTTAAAGTTTTTTTAAAGTCCTTGATTCGTGAGACTGAAACCTGAGTCTCAGTGGTTAACTGTTGTCCTGCTTTCTTAAGAGATACAAAACTTGCAGATAATTTTGATTTCTCAGTGAGTGATTGTTTTCCATGTTGGTTTATCACTGATGCCAGTTTCTGAGATTAAGAGAAAGAATGAGAGACAGCAGGGAGATGAACCTTTTTGTATCCTCAATATGGGGCATGTTCGTGCAAATGGGAGTAAAGGAAGAGACACAAATTTCTTAATACTTCACTGAATTTCAGTGTCTGTTGATTAAAATGCTAACTCAACCACAAATATATTTGGCATATTGCATTTAAGTTGCCTGAGCTTGTCAGCTTGTCGCCATTTTAGGAAAGTCAGATGTTATAATCAAATGATGAAAGTTGAATATTGATAGTCTGTTTTCAGAATGATTAAAAACAGAACATTATTAGTTATTTAAACTTTTAAGAAATGTTGAGTATTTCCCAATATCTATTAAAGGTGAATGATATTAGGTTAGTTTAGAAAATTATCTTGCTATGCCTGAAGGAATTGTAGCAATTGAGTCATGGCTTTGTGTAACAATCCATTAGCTATTTTGCAATGAATTTTATGCAGTTTGTTTTGATTAATTGCAAATCCTGATTGAAAACCAGTTTCTTCCCCTTGATTCTGGAGCTAAGCAATAATGTGGTTCAAATCAAATGTTAATCAATTTTTTGCATGCCTTATGTTACATCTTGGTACAGACGATTCACAAATCACGTGCTAGTGAGACATGAATATTTTAAAAACAAGTTATAGGTAGTTGTTGGAACATAATTTTCAAACATACGGAGTGCAAAAGTGATTTCAATATTAAGATCATAATTCTGGAGACCATTCCTTTCCTTACCTGGTTAGCAATCCTCTCCAAAGAGCCTGAGGAGCTTTGGGGAGAAGCTGGTAATTCCACATCTTTCATTGTCCCAGATAATAATCACCCAACAAACCTGAAAACTATAATCAGACATAGTTCAATTCAAGTGTCATTAACAACTAGGGAGGTTTTGCTTATATTTGTTTTGCATTCATTCTGGTTTTTCTGGTTTTTATTATTATTACATTTACCATGCAATTGTACCCCACCAGTTGTTATTCCGCATTTGTTACTTTCAAGGTTATTTACGTACCTGCCTGTCTTCGTGGTGGTATTTTCACCTGTACAGATTGTGGCTTTGAAACCCATGACAGGTATTTAAACTCATATTCCTTTGAATGTGGCATCAAACAAGGGCTCTCCTCAGATGGGCATAAAAGTTCACATGGTGTGGGAAGAGCAGAAGAAGTAGAGCAAGGAATTTCTCCTTTCCCAACAGTAATGTAGCCACAAATCCACCAAAAGCACATTTAACTAGTCAGCTATCTTTTTGCTGTTTGCTTGATTTTAGTCATACATTTTTCTAAACAACGATGTTTACAATTCAAAAGTAATTCATTGGGTGTGAAGTATTTTGGAACAATCTGAGGATGGAAAACATGCTTTATAAGTATAATTTCCTTCTTCTTTTGTTCTTGGCATAAGTGAGAGAATAGCTTTAGGCAACTTAGTAGCGAGCTCTTTCTTCAACAGTTGCAGTCCATGTGCTGTAGGTTTACCCACAAATACCTTTAGGGAGGAAATTCCAGGATTTGAACCCAGCAACAGTGAGGAAATAGTGACATATTTCCAAGTCACGATGGTGAGTGACTTGGTGGGGAACTTGCAGGTGATGGTGTTCCTACGTTTTAAGTTAAAAATCACACAACACCAGGTTATATTCCAACAGGTTTAATTGGAAGTACTAGCTTTTGGAGCACTGCTCCTTCATCAGGTGGTAGTGGCTGGTTGTTGTGTGATTTTTAACTTTGTACACCCCAGTCCAACACCAGCATCTCTAAATCATTCCTATGTATTGGCTGTCCTTTCTCTTTCAAGATGAAAGTGGTCGTGGGTTTGGAAGGTGCTGTCTCAGATGTTTGGTGAATGTCTGCAGTACAATTTGTAGATAGTACACACTGATGCTACTGAGTGTCGGTGATGGAGGAGGTGCAAGTTTGTGGTGTCAATCAAGTGGACTGCTTTGTCCTGGATAGTGTCAAGCTTCTTGTTGGAGCTACACCCATCCAGGCAAGTGGTGAGTATTCCATCACACTCCTGACTTGTGCCTTGTAGATGAAGGACAGTGAATCAGAGGATGAGTTATTCACATTGTGATGGAATACTGCTCACTTGCCTGGATGGGTGCAGCTCCAACAACACTCAAGAAGCTTGACACTATCCAGGAATAGGTAGCCTGCTTGATTAGCACCACGTCCATAATCATCCATTCCCTCCATCACCGACAATCATTGGCAGCAGTTACTTGCCGCAATATTCCTAGTCTCTGACTTGCCCACTTAGCCACTCTGTTTATGTAAGGAGTCCAATTCAGTTTCAGATCAATAGTCACCCCAAATATATTGATGTGGGGTTTCAGTGATGGTAACACCATTGAATGTCAAGGGATGGTAGTTAGATTATCCCTTATTGGAGATAATCATTCCCAGCATTTGTATGGCACCAATGTTACAAGTAACAAATGTCCCTAATGTATCTGACTCTATTACCACTGCTGCCAGTGCATTCCATGTACCCACCTCTCTGAGTTACTTGTCAACCCAAGCCTGAATTTTGTCCAGATTTTGTTACATTTGAACATGAACTGCTTCAGTATCTGAGAAATTGTGCATGGTGCTGAACATTGTGTGATCATTGGTGACCATCCCCATTCTGACCTTAATATGGTGTGGAAGATCATTGATGAAACAGCTGAAGATGATTGGACCTTGGACACTACACTGAGGACCTCCTACAGAATCCTGGAGCTGAGATGACTGATCTCCAACATCCACAAACATCTTCCTGTGTGCCAGGTATGACTTCAGCCAGAGGAGAGTTTACCCGCAATACCCATTGATTCTAATTTGGCTAGGGCTCCTTGATGCCACACCAGGTGTAACGTGGCCTTGGTGTCAAGGGCTGGAGCTCTCACCTTCCCTCTAGAATTCAGCTTCCCTCTAGAATTCAGCTCTTCTGTAGATGTTTGAACCAAGGTTGTAATGTGGTCAGGAGATGAGTGGCCCTGACGGAACCCAAACTGGGCATCACTAAAGAAGTTATTAGAACATAGAACATAGAACAGTACAGCACAGTACAAGCCCTTCGGCTGTCTATGTTGTGCTGGCCTTTTACCCTACTCTAAGATCAGACTAACTAACCTACATACATACCCTTCATTGTACTAACTTCTATGTGCCTATCCAAGAGTCACTTAAATGTCCCTAATGTATCTGACTCTACTACCACTGCTGGCAGTGCATTCCACACACACCTCACTCTCTGAGTAAAGAACCTATCTCTGACATCACCCCTAAGCCTTCCTCCAATCACCTTAAAATTATGCCCTCTTGTGATAGCCATTTCTGCCCTGGGAAAAAGTCTCTGACTATCCACTCTATCTATGCCTCTCAACATCTTGTTTTCCTCTATCAAGTCACCTCTTATTTCTTCACTCCAGTGAGAAAAGCCCTAGCTCACTCAACCTTCATAAGAAATGCCCTCCAGTCCAGGCAACATCTTGGTAAATCTCCTCTGCACTCTCTCCAAAGCTTCCACATCTTTCTGATATTGAGGCGACCAGAACTGAATACAATACCCCAAGTATGGTCTAACCAGGACTTTATAGAGCTGCAGCAAAACCTCGTGGCTGTTAAACTCAATCTCCTTGCTAATGAAAGCCAACACACCATGCACCTTCTTAACAACCCAATCAATCTGGGTGACAAGTTTGAGAGATCTATGGACATGGACTCCAAGAGCCCTCTGTGCCTCAACATGTGAAGAATCCTGCTTTTAACCCTGTATTGTGCATTCAAATTCAATCTTCCAAAGTGAATGATTTGGGAAACACACCAGGTCTGACATCATCTGTAAAGAAAAAAATCTTCATCCAAGTTATCACGCTGACTCAGTCTTTCACTCTGACACTCCTGAAGTGACCGTACTGCCTGTCCTGACCATGGTCAATTCTTGGTTTGGATTCCTTTCACCCATTTCTCTGCAGCAGGTCGATTAGGTTATCAATGTTTTCCAATCTTCCCTCTAAATTTAATCTATTCTTGAAATGGTGATACTGGTCAGCTTTCATTGATTGTCCATCCCCGAGTGAAGAGTCTATAGAATGTTCAACAGGAGTTAGTGACTGAAGCAGAGACAAGGGCTGCCTATAAGAACAGGTCAGGAATGGGTGAGAAAGATATGGGAAGCGTGAATTTATTGATTAGGGCCATTCTGCATGCAGGTGATCTATGATCTGTCTCCTAATTGAAATTTCCATGTCAGTAAAGAGAACTTTGTGAACGAAAGAAAGACTGATGCTATGTTGAACTTCATTGTTGCTCCATGCAAAGGTTAATACATCACACTTTTAAAAGCAGTATAGAATTGCTCCAACAAATGAGAATTGGTGAACATGTGGTGCTGATTTTTTCAACAGCTATTTTAGAAGGAATTTCTATGATTGATGGCATATAACCTTAGGCATGTATAAACAAGAATTAACTTGAATAACAGTATAATATAGATTAATTGTCAACCTGCCTCTTACATCTGTTCTGGAAAGTATAACTGGTGCCTACAGTGCTGTAATGAGTTTCTTTTTGGCGTTGTCAAGGTAGCTGCTGCTTTATAGGAAAATTAATGTAGAAATGTTGATGTATTGATGTCATACTATTGATGGAAAAATTTTGTTGCAGCAAAAACCAAGTCTATTGGAAGGAGTTAAATGTCCAAGATTTTTAAATCAGTGCAAACCACATTTCTGATAATGGATTTGTCATGAGGTTAATGTACAAACAGCTTGGAACATGTCTGAGTTGAAAAATAGACCTAGTTGCTTCACAAAATCATCTCCCTAATCCTCTCCTAAACCCGTGCTCTGTGCTGTAGACATAATTGTGAGATCACTGTGTGGAAAATGAGAACATTGTCTAGGAAGTAAAGGCAAAATTGAGGTGAAAGTTGCATGAAAAGGCAAAAAAAAAGGCAATAATAAGAATGCTGTACACTTCGATTGGTGACTTCAATAGCATATTTATAAGAATTAGATTAGATTCCCTGCAGTGTGGAAACAGCCCTTCGGCCCAACCAGTCCACACTGACCCTCCAAAGAGTAAACCACCCAGTCCCATTTCCCTCTCACTAATGCACCTAACACTATGGGCAATCTAGCATGGCCAATTCACCTGACCTGCGCATCTTTGGACTGTGGGAGGAAACCGGAGCACCCGAAGGAATCCCAGGCAGACACAGGGAGAATGTGCAACCTCCACACAGACAGTCACCGGAGGCTGGAATCGAACCTGGGACTCTGGGGCTTTGAGGCAGCACTGCTAACCACTGAGCCACAGTGCCGCCCAAAATGAAGGTAAAGTGTCAGTCTAGGGAGTGAATTACTTCTTTCATTTTTTGGCTCTGACTTCTATTTTAATCCATGGTAATGGAAGAAGTCTTTTCTCACTGCATGCTTAAAAGTTCCAACGTCAACCCAATGGGAACAGCTACAAAGTAGAGAAGCCAGTCCCTACCCTCATCAAACAGATGGGAATGGCTGATGTTTTACATGTGAAAACGAAAGGTCTTACTCGTTAAGTCAATACCGTTCCAATGAATTTATGTTAATCTATAGTCAGCTCTCAATGATGCAGTTAAGTGTATTGCCAAAGAGCTAGCAGTTTCGATGTGCAAAGTTAAAGGTTGGAAGATTGTGGGCTTAAATTACCCATGTGCAATGCTGGCAGAGACGTTCATTGGTTGCGCAGTTTTCAAGCTTATCTCAATATCCTTCACTGGCAAGGAATAAGAATTGCAAAAACCTAAACAATTTATTCTGCATGAAATAAGAATTGAACAGACGTTGAATTACAGATGTGTTTCAGGAAATGTTGACTGGACATCACATTTTGGGTCACAATTGACAACAGAGCTACAATATTTGCACAAATGTTCACTTCTGTTCCACAAATCTAGATAAATGCCCACATACATATCAATGATTTTCTAACTGAATTGAACCATTAGTTTCAGGTACAGATGTAATATATTTGGATCTTCAGAATGTGTTTGTTAAGACACATACATTAAGCTATTTAATATGGTAAGTGCCTATGGTGTTGGAGGTTGTATATTAGCATGGATAGGATTTGCTAACTAATAGAAGATAGAGAGTTGGGATAGGAGTAGGTGTGGCGGGGGCATTTGCAAGATGGGACCACAGGGATCAGTGCTGGGGTCACAATGAATTATAATACATTAGATTACTTACAGTGTGGAAACAGGCCCTTCGGCCCAACAAAGTCCACTCCGACCCTCTGAAGAGCAACCCACCCAGACCTGTTCCCCTACGTTTACCCCTTCACCTAACACTATGGGCAATTTAGCATGGCCAATTTACCTAATCTGCACATTTTTGGACTGTGGGAGGAAACCGGAGCACCCGGAGGAAACCCACACAGACACGGGGAGAACGTGCAAACTCCACACAGACAGTTGCCTGAGGCGGGAACTGAACCCAGGTCTCTGGCGCTGTGAGGCAGCAGTGCTGACCACTGTGCCACCGTGGGTAAGACTTAGTTAATATTTATTAAGACTTGAGTAAGGAAAATGAATGTATTACTGGCAAGTTTATGGTTGACACAAATATATTGATTGGGCAAGAGTTGAGAATGACTTCAAATGTTTGTAGTGGGATACAGTTAGGTTAAGCAAGTGAGCATAAAACTTGACAGATGCAATGTAATGTGGGAAAATATGAGGTTATGCATTTTGCAGGAAGAATAGAGGAACAAAATATTGTTTAAATGGAGAACCACTACAGAAAGCTACAGTACAGAGGGATTTAGGAATATCTGTGAATAAATCTCAAAAACCTTGCACACAAGCTCAACAGGTAATAGGGAAGGCAAATGAAATGTGTTTTATTTCAAAGTAAATGGAGCTAAAATGATACAAGACACAAGTCAGACCACAGCTGGAATAATGAAAAGGTTTGGTCCCCTTGTCTGCAGAAAGACACACTGTCATTGGAGACAATTCAGAGAAGGTTCTCTCAGATGGTCCAAGAATTGAAGGCGTAAGAGAGGCTGAGTATTTTGGGCCTGTGCTCTTTGGAGTTTAGTAGAAGGAGAGGTCAGCTGTTTGAAATATGTAAGTTTCTTAGGGGACTTATTCGGGTAGATGTGGGAAGATAGTTTCCCCTTGCGTGGGAGTCTAGGACCAGAGGGCATAACTTCAGAGTAAGAGGTCACACATTTCAGATGGCGATGAGGAGGAATTCCCTCTCTCAGAGGTTAGTGAATCTGTGGAATTCTTTACTACAGAAGGCTATAGAGGCTGACTCATTAAATACATTCAAAATGGGACAGACAGAATTTTAATTGGTAAGGGAATGAAAGGTTTTGTAGAAAAAGCAGAAAAGTGGAATTGAGGCTTATCAGATCAGCTACGATCTCATTAAGTGGCAGAGCAGGCTCGATGGGGAGGGCGGGCTCGATGGGGAGGGCGGGCTCGATGGGGAGGGCGGGCTCGATGGGGAGGGCGGGCTCGATGGGGAGGGCGGGCTCGATGGGGAGGGCGGGCTCGATGGGGAGGGCGGGCTCGATGGGGAGGGCGGGCTCGATGGGGAGGGCGGGCTCGATGGGGAGGGCGGGCTCGATGGGGAGGGCGGGCTCGATGGGGAGGGCGGGCTCGATGGGCAAAAAAGGCTCCATGGGGAGAGTAGGCTCCATGGGGAGGGCGGGTTTGATGGGGAGAGCGGGCTCGATGGGGAGAGCGGTTTTGATGGGAAGAGCGTGCTCGAAGGGCAGGTTGGGCGCCATGGGGAGGGCTGGCTCGATGGGGAGAGCGGGCTCGATGGGGAGAGCGGGCTCGATGGGGAGAGCGGGCTCGATGGGGAGAGCGGGCTCGATGGGCAGACCAGGATCGATGGGGAGGGCGGGCCCCATGGGCTGAACAGTCTCCATGGCGAGAGCGGGCTCGATGGCGAGGGCGGGCTTCATGGGGAGAGTGGGCTCGATGGGGGGGAGCGGGCTCGATGGGGGGGAGCGGGCTCCATGGGCTGAATGACTGATTTTTGCTCCAACGTCTCATGGTCTTACAATCTGTAGTTGTTCCAGAAAATCCTCAAGTACAACTTTCTTTGTGAATCTTCAACCTTTTACATTTTGAATTCTTTTCAATCTGATCATCCAGTCACTGTATAGCAGATACAAAAATGTGCTGATGGTTACAGGAAACTCAATAACATCTTGCGTAGGCTACATGTTGGATGATTTACAGTCAGTGACATCAGAGGTTTCTCAAGGCCAATTGATGTGCAATGAGGCATTGACCACCACCTCACCCTTTTCCTGTAAGATAGTTGTGATTCTTGATCCATTCCTGTATCTCATTATGGACTTGGCTTGACACTAAATATCCAGTGGAGAAAGTGAGGACTGCAGATGCGGGAGATCAGAGCTGAAAATGTGTTGCTGGAAAATCGCAGCAGGTCAGGCAGCATCCAGGGAACAGGAGAATCGACGTTTCGGGCATGAGCCCTTCTTCAGGATTCCTGAAGAAGGGCTCATGCTCGAAACATCGATTCTCCTGCTCCTTGGATGCTGCCTGAGCTGCTGCGCTTTTCCAGCAACACATTTTCAGCACTAAATATCCAATGGGCAGCAGAAGTTGTAAGTTTCATTTTGGCATTTACCACTTTATTTTGGCAATTGCAGATTTTTTTTCTCTCTGAGCTATGAGAAATGTTGACATTTCTTGCTGTGGAATTAATCCAAAAGTATCACTTCAAGTTATAATTGTAATTTAATCTACTTTTATTTCACGAGTTAACAATACAATTCTTTCCTCCCTGCATGTACTCCCACCGTGACCCAGTAAGTTCCTAACTGTACCATTACTTGATTAGGGTTGGTAATTTAAGTATATTTGGTGGCATAATAAAGGTGTGCAGCCAGACATATGTTTTACTGTGTTGAACCTTGTGGGTTTTTTTTTTTTTTGGAGCATTTTGAAGTTGTCAGTGAAGCAAGGTGAATTGGTCTTTGGAGGGTGTGGTTTCATTTTATTGGAGCTGACTCAACCAAATAGCTATTTTCCCAGTAGACTCCATGAAATGAAGCTTAGTTAACAATACAAGCTTTGTACTAATCTTAACACTATGTCCATTTTTGCTGGAGGCTGCAACATTTACCAGGGTATGATTTCGATTGTAGCTGTGCATCCCGGAATATCTGACCCTGGCCTGAGTTTAGCTTTGACTTTTGAGCCGAAGACTAACCTCATACAAACTTCCAAACAAATTTTTTTACAAACGTTTTTAAGCTTCCAACTTGTTAATCAAAATCTGAAAGAGCAGTCTTCTAGTGCATTGTACGTTCACGTTAATAAGTTTATGTAACAATACAAGCATAGAAACATGGAAAATAGGGACAGGAGTAGGCCGTTCAAACTTGATACGCCATCCAATATTATCAAGGCTGATCATCCTACGCTGTACACTGTTCTCACTTTCTCCTCATGCCTGTTCATCCTTTTATCCTAAAGAAACAGAGCAGTGAAAATATAAAAAAAAAACCAATGCTGGACATCATAATGGGCCAGGCAGCATCCATGGAGAGAGAGCAAGCAAACATTTCAAATCCAGATAACTCTTCATCAGAGCTGAAAGTGAGGAGGGGCAGAATTGATGCTGTAGGTGGGTGGAGTACTGGGGGAGAAAGGGTGTTGATCATTCAGAAGTGTTTGGAAAGGGAGAATATGGCAGAACAATGGTGCGTCTAACGGCCAGACAAGAATAGACAGTCCCACTGGGCCGGGGGTGGAGGGGAGAGAGAACAAGGTGACAGATAATGTAACAGGTAAGGAACGGGAAGGAATGGGCTCACAATTTGATGGTGTTGAACTCCATATTGAGCCCAGAAGGTTGTAAATTGCTTAGTTTGAAAATGAGGTGCTGCTCCTGCAGTTTGTGCTGTGATTCACTGGAAAGTGACTGGCTACAGCTTTGCTGAACACCTCCAGTCTGTGCACAATCAGTACCCCTACCTTCCCATGGCTGGTCACTTTAACACAGCATCCTGCCCACGTGCCCACTTGTCTGTCCTTGACGTGCTGCAACGTTCCAGTGAATCACAGCACAAATTGCAGGAGCAGCACCTCATTTTCAAACTAAACAGCTTACAACCTTCTGGGCTCAATATGGAGTTCAACACCTTCAAATTGTGAGCCCATTCCTTCCTGTTCATTTGGCTTCACTTGTTACATTATCTGTCACTTTGTTTTCTCTCCCCTCCACCCCCAGCCCAGTGGGACTGTCTATTCTTGTCTGGCCGTTAGACACACCATTGTTCTGCCATTCTCCCATTCTAAACACTTAATCTGAACTATCTACAGCCTTTCTCCCCCAGCACTCCAACCCCACCCCTCTCACTATAGCATAAATGTTGCTCCTTCCACACTTCACTTCAGCTCTGATGAAGAGTCATCCAGATTTGAAATGTTAGCTTGCTCTTTCTCCATGGATGCTGCCTGACTCACTGACTCAGAATTTTTCATTTTCCGTTCAGATTCCAACATCTGCAAGAATTTGGAACTGTATTGCAGTGTTCGCCTCAAAAATGCTGTAATCAAAGCAGATCACTAACGGTTAGTTGTGACAGTCATTGAACATGACCATGCTGTATTGAAGCAAAGTGGACATTTATATGTCTGGTGTATAACACAGCCTGCATTGACTGTGAGGTAACTGTACAACCTTGATTGAATGTTGCAAACACCCATTCGTTTCCTACTTGTAATTGAGTGAAGCATTAGGAGATGGCAAAACAACATGGAAGCAGAAAATTATTGATATTAAGGACCCTCTCCCAATTATTAGGCCTTCAACATTAGCTGGGATCTGAGAGACCGGGACCGTGGACTGTCACCGTCGGGCAGGGGACGGGGACTGGGACCATGGACTGTCACCGTCGGGCTGGGAACTGACAGACCGGGGCCATGGACTGTCACCATCGGGCTGGGAACTGAGAGACCGGGACCATGGACTGTCACCGTCGGGCTGGGGACTGAGACCGGGACCATGGACTGTCACCGTCGGGCTGGGGACTGAGTGACCGGGACCATGGACTGTCACCGTCGGGCTGGGGACTGAGTGACCGGACCATGGACTGTCACCGTCAGGCTGGGGACTGAGTGACCGGGACCGTGGACTGTCACAGTCGGGCTGGGGACTGAGTGACCGGGACCGTGGACTGTCACAGTCGGGCTGGGGACTGAGAGACCGGGACCGTGGACTGTCACAGTCGGGCTGGGGACTGAGACTAGGACCATGGACTGTCACCGTCGGGCTGGGGACTGAGAGACCGGGACCATGGACTGTCACCGTCGGGCTGGGGACTGAGTGACCGGGACCATGGACTGTCACCGTCGGGCTGGGGACTGAGTGACCGGGACCATGGACTGTCACCGTCGGGCTGGTGACTGAGTGACCGGGACCATGGACTGTCACCGTCGGGCTGGGGACTGAGTGACCGGGACCAGGGACTGTCACCGTCGGGCTGGGGAGAGAGTGACCGGGACCGTGGACTGTCACAGTCGGGCTGGGGACTGAGTGACCGGGACCATGGACTGTCACAGTCGGGCTGGGGACTGAGTGACCGGGACCATGGACTGTCACCGTTGGGCTGGGGACTGAGCCACCGGGACCATGGACTGTCACCGTCGGGCTGGGGACTGAGAGACCGGGACCGTGGACTGTCACCGTCAGGCTGGGGACTGAGTGACCGGGACCATGGACTGTCACCGTCGGGCTGGGGACTGAGTGACCGGGACCGTGGACTGTCACAGTCGGGCTGGGGACTGAGCCACCGGGACCATGGACTGTCACTGTCGGGCTGGGGACTGAGAGACCGGGACCGTGGACTGTCACCGTCGGGCTGGGGACTGAGTGACCGGGACCATGGACTGTCACCGTCGGGCTGGGGACTGAGTGACCGGACCATGGACTGTCACCGTCAGGCTGGGGACTGAGTGACCGGGACCGTGGACTGTCACAGTCGGGCTGGGGACTGAGACTAGGACCATGGACTGTCACCGTCGGGCTGGGGACTGAGACTAGGACCATGGACTGTCACCGTCAGGCTGGGGACTGAGTGACCGGGACCGTGGACTGTCACAGTCGGGCTGGGGACTGAGACTAGGACCATGGACTGTCACAGTCGGGCTGGGGACTGAGACTAGGACCATGGACTGTCACCGTCGGGCTGGGGACAGAGTGACCGGGACCGTGGGCTGTCACCGTCGGGGCTGGGGACAGAGTGACCGGGACCGTGGGCTGTCACCGTCGGGGCTGGGGACAGAGCGACCGGGACCGTGGGCTGTCACCGCCGGGGCTGGGGACAGAGCGACCGGGACCGTGGACTGTCACCGCCGGGGCTGGGGACAGAGCGACCGGGACCGTGGACTGTCACCGCCGGGGCTGGGGACAGAGCGACCGGGACCGTGGCCTGTCACCGCCGGGGCTGGGGACAGAGCGACCGGGACCGTGGCCTGTCACCGCCGGGGCTGGGGACAGAGCGACCGGGACCGTGGCCTGTCACCGCCGGGGCTGGGGACAGAGCGACCGGGACCGTGGCCTGTCACCGCCGGGGCTGGGGACAGAGCGACCGGGACCGTGGCCTGTCACCGCCGGGGCTGGGGACAGAGCGACCGGGACCGTGGCCTGTCACCGCCGGGGCTGGGGACAGAGCGACCGGGACCGTGGCCTGTCACCGCCGGGGCTGGGGACAGAGCGACCGGGACCGTGGCCTGTCACCGCCGGGGCTGGGGACAGAGCGACCGGGACCGTGGCCTGTCACCGCCGGGGCTGGGGACAGAGCGACCGGGACCGTGGCCTGTCACCGCCGGGGCTGGGGACAGAGCGACCGGGACCGTGGCCTGTCACCGCCGGGGCTGGGGACAGAGCGACCGGGACCGTGGCCTGTCACCGCCGGGGCTGGGGACAGAGCGACCGGGACCGTGGCCTGTCACCGCCGGGGCTGGGGACAGAGCGACCGGGACCGTGGCCTGTCACCGCCGGGGCTGGGGACAGAGCGACCGGGACCGTGGCCTGTCACCGCCGGGGCTGGGGACAGAGCGACCGGGACCGTGGCCTGTCACCGCCGGGGCTGGGGACAGAGCGAGATCGGTAACACGGACCGTCACCGCCGGGGCTGGGGACAGAGCGAGATCGGTAACACGGACCGTCACCGCCGGGGCTGGGGACAGAGCGAGATCGGTAACACGGACCGTCACCGCCGGGGCTGGGGACAGAGCGAGATCGGTAACACGGACCGTCACCGCCGGGGCTGGGGACAGAGCGAGATCGGTAACACGGACCGTCACCGCCGGGGCTGGGGACAGAGCGAGATCGGTAACACGGACCGTCACCGCCGGGGCTGGGGACAGAGCGAGATCGGTAACACGGACCGTCACCGCCGGGGCTGGGGACAGAGCGAGATCGGTAACACGGACCGTCACCGCCGGGGCTGGGGACAGAGCGAGATCGGTAACACGGACCGTCACCGCCGGGGCTGGGGACAGAGCGAGATCGGTAACACGGACCGTCACCGCCGGGGCTGGGGACAGAGCGAGATCGGTAACACGGACCGTCACCGCCGGGGCTGGGGACAGAGCGAGATCGGTAACACGGACCGTCACCGCCGGGGCTGGGGACAGAGCGAGATCGGTAACACGGACCGTCACCGCCGGGGCTGGGGACAGAGCGAGATCGGTAACACGGACCGTCACCGCCGGGGCTGGGGACAGAGCGAGATCGGTAACACGGACCGTCACCGCCGGGGCTGGGGACAGAGCGAGATCGGTAACACGGACCGTCACCGCCGGGGCTGGGGACAGAGCGAGATCGGTAACACGGACCGTCACCGCCGGGGCTGGGGACAGAGCGAGATCGGTAACACGGACCGTCACCGCCGGGGCTGGGGACAGAGCGAGATCGGTAACACGGACCGTCACCGCCGGGGCTGGGGACAGAGCGAGATCGGTAACACGGACCGTCACCGCCGGGGCTGGGGACAGAGCGAGATCGGTAACACGGACCGTCACCGCCGGGGCTGGGGACAGAGCGAGATCGGTAACACGGACCGTCACCGCCGGGGCTGGGGACAGAGCGAGATCGGTAACACGGACCGTCACCGCCGGGGCTGGGGACAGAGCGAGATCGGTAACACGGACCGTCACCGCCGGGGCTGGGGACAGAGCGAGATCGGTAACACGGACCGTCACCGCCGGGGCTGGGGACAGAGCGAGATCGGTAACACGGACCGTCACCGCCGGGGCTGGGGACAGAGCGAGATCGGTAACACGGACCGTCACCGCCGGGGCTGGGGACAGAGCGAGATCGGTAACACGGACCGTCACCGCCGGGGCTGGGGACAGAGCGAGATCGGTAACACGGACCGTCACCGCCGGGGCTGGGGACAGAGCGAGATCGGTAACACGGACCGTCACCGCCGGGGCTGGGGACAGAGCGAGATCGGTAACACGGACCGTCACCGCCGGGGCTGGGGACAGAGCGAGATCGGTAACACGGACCGTCACCGCCGGGGCTGGGGACAGAGCGAGATCGGTAACACGGACCGTCACCGCCGGGGCTGGGGACAGAGCGAGATCGGTAACACGGACCGTCACCGCCGGGGCTGGGGACAGAGCGAGATCGGTAACACGGACCGTCACCGCCGGGGCTGGGGACAGAGCGAGATCGGTAACACGGACCGTCACCGCCGGGGCTGGGGACAGAGCGAGATCGGTAACACGGACCGTCACCGCCGGGGCTGGGGACAGAGCGAGATCGGTAACACGGACCGTCACCGCCGGGGCTGGGGACAGAGCGAGATCGGTAACACGGACCGTCACCGCCGGGGCTGGGGACAGAGCGAGATCGGTAACACGGACCGTCACCGCCGGGGCTGGGGACAGAGCGAGATCGGTAACACGGACCGTCACCGCCGGGGCTGGGGACAGAGCGAGATCGGTAACACGGACCGTCACCGCCGGGGCTGGGGACAGAGCGAGATCGGTAACACGGACCGTCACCGCCGGGGCTGGGGACAGAGCGAGATCGGTAACACGGACCGTCACCGCCGGGGCTGGGGACAGAGCGAGATCGGTAACACGGACCGTCACCGCCGGGGCTGGGGACAGAGCGAGATCGGTAACACGGACCGTCACCGCCGGGGCTGGGGACAGAGCGAGATCGGTAACACGGACCGTCACCGCCGGGGCTGGGGACAGAGCGAGATCGGTAACACGGACCGTCACCGCCGGGGCTGGGGACAGAGCGAGATCGGTAACACGGACCGTCACCGCCGGGGCTGGGGACAGAGCGAGATCGGTAACACGGACCGTCACCGCCGGGGCTGGGGACAGAGCGAGATCGGTAACACGGACCGTCACCGCCGGGGCTGGGGACAGAGCGAGATCGGTAACACGGACCGTCACCGCCGGGGCTGGGGACAGAGCGAGATCGGTAACACGGACCGTCACCGCCGGGGCTGGGGACAGAGCGAGATCGGTAACACGGACCGTCACCGCCGGGGCTGGGGACAGAGCGAGATCGGTAACACGGACCGTCACCGCCGGGGCTGGGGACAGAGCGAGATCGGTAACACGGACCGTCACCGCCGGGGCTGGGGACAGAGCGAGATCGGTAACACGGACCGTCACCGCCGGGGCTGGGGACAGAGCGAGATCGGTAACACGGACCGTCACCGCCGGGGCTGGGGACAGAGCGAGATCGGTAACACGGACCGTCACCGCCGGGGCTGGGGACAGAGCGAGATCGGTAACACGGACCGTCACCGCCGGGGCTGGGGACAGAGCGAGATCGGTAACACGGACCGTCACCGCCGGGGCTGGGGACAGAGCGAGATCGGTAACACGGACCGTCACCGCCGGGGCTGGGGACAGAGCGAGATCGGTAACACGGACCGTCACCGCCGGGGCTGGGGACAGAGCGAGATCGGTAACACGGACCGTCACCGCCGGGGCTGGGGACAGAGCGAGATCGGTAACACGGACCGTCACCGCCGGGGCTGGGGACAGAGCGAGATCGGTAACACGGACCGTCACCGCCGGGGCTGGGGACAGAGCGAGATCGGTAACACGGACCGTCACCGCCGGGGCTGGGGACAGAGCGAGATCGGTAACACGGACCGTCACCGCCGGGGCTGGGGACAGAGCGAGATCGGTAACACGGACCGTCACCGCCGGGGCTGGGGACAGAGCGAGATCGGTAACACGGACCGTCACCGCCGGGGCTGGGGACAGAGCGAGATCGGTAACACGGACCGTCACCGCCGGGGCTGGGGACAGAGCGAGATCGGTAACACGGACCGTCACCGCCGGGGCTGGGGACAGAGCGAGATCGGTAACACGGACCGTCACCGCCGGGGCTGGGGACAGAGCGAGATCGGTAACACGGACCGTCACCGCCGGGGCTGGGGACAGAGCGAGATCGGTAACACGGACCGTCACCGCCGGGGCTGGGGACAGAGCGAGATCGGTAACACGGACCGTCACCGCCGGGGCTGGGGACAGAGCGAGATCGGTAACACGGACCGTCACCGCCGGGGCTGGGGACAGAGCGAGATCGGTAACACGGACCGTCACCGCCGGGGCTGGGGACAGAGCGAGATCGGTAACACGGACCGTCACCGCCGGGGCTGGGGACAGAGCGAGATCGGTAACACGGACCGTCACCGCCGGGGCTGGGGACAGAGCGAGATCGGTAACACGGACCGTCACCGCCGGGGCTGGGGACAGAGCGAGATCGGTAACACGGACCGTCACCGCCGGGGCTGGGGACAGAGCGAGATCGGTAACACGGACCGTCACCGCCGGGGCTGGGGACAGAGCGAGATCGGTAACACGGACCGTCACCGCCGGGGCTGGGGACAGAGCGAGATCGGTAACACGGACCGTCACCGCCGGGGCTGGGGACAGAGCGAGATCGGTAACACGGACCGTCACCGCCGGGGCTGGGGACAGAGCGAGATCGGTAACACGGACCGTCACCGCCGGGGCTGGGGACAGAGCGAGATCGGTAACACGGACCGTCACCGCCGGGGCTGGGGACAGAGCGAGATCGGTAACACGGACCGTCACCGCCGGGGCTGGGGACAGAGCGAGATCGGTAACACGGACCGTCACCGCCGGGGCTGGGGACAGAGCGAGATCGGTAACACGGACCGTCACCGCCGGGGCTGGGGACAGAGCGAGATCGGTAACACGGACCGTCACCGCCGGGGCTGGGGACAGAGCGAGATCGGTAACACGGACCGTCACCGCCGGGGCTGGGGACAGAGCGAGATCGGTAACACGGACCGTCACCGCCGGGGCTGGGGACAGAGGGTAACACGGACCGTCACCGCCGGGGCTGGGGACAGAGCGAGATCGGTAACACGGACCGTCACCGCCGGGGCTGGGGACAGAGCGAGATCGGTAACACGGACCGTCACCGCCGGGGCTGGGGACAGAGCGAGATCGGTAACACGGACCGTCACCGCCGGGGCTGGGGACAGAGCGAGATCGGTAACACGGACCGTCACCGCCGGGGCTGGGGACAGAGCGAGATCGGTAACACGGACCGTCACCGCCGGGGCTGGGGACAGAGCGAGATCGGTAACACGGACCGTCACCGCCGGGGCTGGGGACAGAGCGAGATCGGTAACACGGACCGTCACCGCCGGGGCTGGGGACAGAGCGAGATCGGTAACACGGACCGTCACCGCCGGGGCTGGGGACAGAGCGAGATCGGTAACACGGACCGTCACCGCCGGGGCTGGGGACAGAGCGAGATCGGTAACACGGACCGTCACCGCCGGGGCTGGGGACAGAGCGAGATCGGTAACACGGACCGTCACCGCCGGGGCTGGGGACAGAGCGAGATCGGTAACACGGACCGTCACCGCCGGGGCTGGGGACAGAGCGAGATCGGTAACACGGACCGTCACCGCCGGGGCTGGGGACAGAGCGAGATCGGTAACACGGACCGTCACCGCCGGGGCTGGGGACAGAGCGAGATCGGTAACACGGACCGTCACCGCCGGGGCTGGGGACAGAGCGAGATCGGTAACACGGACCGTCACCGCCGGGGCTGGGGACAGAGCGAGATCGGTAACACGGACCGTCACCGCCGGGGCTGGGGACAGAGCGAGATCGGTAACACGGACCGTCACCGCCGGGGCTGGGGACAGAGCGAGATCGGTAACACGGACCGTCACCGCCGGGGCTGGGGACAGAGCGAGATCGGTAACACGGACCGTCACCGCCGGGGCTGGGGACAGAGCGAGATCGGTAACACGGACCGTCACCGCCGGGGCTGGGGACAGAGCGAGATCGGTAACACGGACCGTCACCGCCGGGGCTGGGGACAGAGCGAGATCGGTAACACGGACCGTCACCGCCGGGGCTGGGGACAGAGCGAGATCGGTAACACGGACCGTCACCGCCGGGGCTGGGGACAGAGCGAGATCGGTAACACGGACCGTCACCGCCGGGGCTGGGGACAGAGCGAGATCGGTAACACGGACCGTCACCGCCGGGGCTGGGGACAGAGCGAGATCGGTAACACGGACCGTCACCGCCGGGGCTGGGGACAGAGCGAGATCGGTAACACGGACCGTCACCGCCGGGGCTGGGGACAGAGCGAGATCGGTAACACGGACCGTCACCGCCGGGGCTGGGGACAGAGCGAGATCGGTAACACGGACCGTCACCGCCGGGGCTGGGGACAGAGCGAGATCGGTAACACGGACCGTCACCGCCGGGGCTGGGGACAGAGCGAGATCGGTAACACGGACCGTCACCGCCGGGGCTGGGGACAGAGCGAGATCGGTAACACGGACCGTCACCGCCGGGGCTGGGGACAGAGCGAGATCGGTAACACGGACCGTCACCGCCGGGGCTGGGGACAGAGCGAGATCGGTAACACGGACCGTCACCGCCGGGGCTGGGGACAGAGCGAGATCGGTAACACGGACCGTCACCGCCGGGGCTGGGGACAGAGCGAGATCGGTAACACGGACCGTCACCGCCGGGGCTGGGGACAGAGCGAGATCGGTAACACGGACCGTCACCGCCGGGGCTGGGGACAGAGCGAGATCGGTAACACGGACCGTCACCGCCGGGGCTGGGGACAGAGCGAGATCGGTAACACGGACCGTCACCGCCGGGGCTGGGGACAGAGCGAGATCGGTAACACGGACCGTCACCGCCGGGGCTGGGGACAGAGCGAGATCGGTAACACGGACCGTCACCGCCGGGGCTGGGGACAGAGCGAGATCGGTAACACGGACCGTCACCGCCGGGGCTGGGGACAGAGCGAGATCGGTAACACGGACCGTCACCGCCGGGGCTGGGGACAGAGCGAGATCGGTAACACGGACCGTCACCGCCGGGGCTGGGGACAGAGCGAGATCGGTAACACGGACCGTCACCGCCGGGGCTGGGGACAGAGCGAGATCGGTAACACGGACCGTCACCGCCGGGGCTGGGGACAGAGCGAGATCGGTAACACGGACCGTCACCGCCGGGGCTGGGGACAGAGCGAGATCGGTAACACGGACCGTCACCGCCGGGGCTGGGGACAGAGCGAGATCGGTAACACGGACCGTCACCGCCGGGGCTGGGGACAGAGCGAGATCGGTAACACGGACCGTCACCGCCGGGGCTGGGGACAGAGCGAGATCGGTAACACGGACCGTCACCGCCGGGGCTGGGGACAGAGCGAGATCGGTAACACGGACCGTCACCGCCGGGGCTGGGGACAGAGCGAGATCGGTAACACGGACCGTCACCGCCGGGGCTGGGGACAGAGCGAGATCGGTAACACGGACCGTCACCGCCGGGGCTGGGGACAGAGCGAGATCGGTAACACGGACCGTCACCGCCGGGGCTGGGGACAGAGCGAGATCGGTAACACGGACCGTCACCGCCGGGGCTGGGGACAGAGCGAGATCGGTAACACGGACCGTCACCGCCGGGGCTGGGGACAGAGCGAGATCGGTAACACGGACCGTCACCGCCGGGGCTGGGGACAGAGCGAGATCGGTAACACGGACCGTCACCGCCGGGGCTGGGGACAGAGCGAGATCGGTAACACGGACCGTCACCGCCGGGGCTGGGGACAGAGCGAGATCGGTAACACGGACCGTCACCGCCGGGGCTGGGGACAGAGCGAGATCGGTAACACGGACCGTCACCGCCGGGGCTGGGGACAGAGCGAGATCGGTAACACGGACCGTCACCGCCGGGGCTGGGGACAGAGCGAGATCGGTAACACGGACCGTCACCGCCGGGGCTGGGGACAGAGCGAGATCGGTAACACGGACCGTCACCGCCGGGGCTGGGGACAGAGCGAGATCGGTAACACGGACCGTCACCGCCGGGGCTGGGGACAGAGCGAGATCGGTAACACGGACCGTCACCGCCGGGGCTGGGGACAGAGCGAGATCGGTAACACGGACCGTCACCGCCGGGGCTGGGGACAGAGCGAGATCGGTAACACGGACCGTCACCGCCGGGGCTGGGGACAGAGCGAGATCGGTAACACGGACCGTCACCGCCGGGGCTGGGGACAGAGCGAGATCGGTAACACGGACCGTCACCGCCGGGGCTGGGGACAGAGCGAGATCGGTAACACGGACCGTCACCGCCGGGGCTGGGGACAGAGCGAGATCGGTAACACGGACCGTCACCGCCGGGGCTGGGGACAGAGCGAGATCGGTAACACGGACCGTCACCGCCGGGGCTGGGGACAGAGCGAGATCGGTAACACGGACCGTCACCGCCGGGGCTGGGGACAGAGCGAGATCGGTAACACGGACCGTCACCGCCGGGGCTGGGGACAGAGCGAGATCGGTAACACGGACCGTCACCGCCGGGGCTGGGGACAGAGCGAGATCGGTAACACGGACCGTCACCGCCGGGGCTGGGGACAGAGCGAGATCGGTAACACGGACCGTCACCGCCGGGGCTGGGGACAGAGCGAGATCGGTAACACGGACCGTCACCGCCGGGGCTGGGGACAGAGCGAGATCGGTAACACGGACCGTCACCGCCGGGGCTGGGGACAGAGCGAGATCGGTAACACGGACCGTCACCGCCGGGGCTGGGGACAGAGCGAGATCGGTAACACGGACCGTCACCGCCGGGGCTGGGGACAGAGCGAGATCGGTAACACGGACCGTCACCGCCGGGGCTGGGGACAGAGCGAGATCGGTAACACGGACCGTCACCGCCGGGGCTGGGGACAGAGCGAGATCGGTAACACGGACCGTCACCGCCGGGGCTGGGGACAGAGCGAGATCGGTAACACGGACCGTCACCGCCGGGGCTGGGGACAGAGCGAGATCGGTAACACGGACCGTCACCGCCGGGGCTGGGGACAGAGCGAGATCGGTAACACGGACCGTCACCGCCGGGGCTGGGGACAGAGCGAGATCGGTAACACGGACCGTCACCGCCGGGGCTGGGGACAGAGCGAGATCGGTAACACGGACCGTCACCGCCGGGGCTGGGGACAGAGCGAGATCGGTAACACGGACCGTCACCGCCGGGGCTGGGGACAGAGCGAGATCGGTAACACGGACCGTCACCGCCGGGGCTGGGGACAGAGCGAGATCGGTAACACGGACCGTCACCGCCGGGGCTGGGGACAGAGCGAGATCGGTAACACGGACCGTCACCGCCGGGGCTGGGGACAGAGCGAGATCGGTAACACGGACCGTCACCGCCGGGGCTGGGGACAGAGCGAGATCGGTAACACGGACCGTCACCGCCGGGGCTGGGGACAGAGCGAGATCGGTAACACGGACCGTCACCGCCGGGGCTGGGGACAGAGCGAGATCGGTAACACGGACCGTCACCGCCGGGGCTGGGGACAGAGCGAGATCGGTAACACGGACCGTCACCGCCGGGGCTGGGGACAGAGCGAGATCGGTAACACGGACCGTCACCGCCGGGGCTGGGGACAGAGCGAGATCGGTAACACGGACCGTCACCGCCGGGGCTGGGGACAGAGCGAGATCGGTAACACGGACCGTCACCGCCGGGGCTGGGGACAGAGCGAGATCGGTAACACGGACCGTCACCGCCGGGGCTGGGGACAGAGCGAGATCGGTAACACGGACCGTCACCGCCGGGGCTGGGGACAGAGCGAGATCGGTAACACGGACCGTCACCGCCGGGGCTGGGGACAGAGCGAGATCGGTAACACGGACCGTCACCGCCGGGGCTGGGGACAGAGCGAGATCGGTAACACGGACCGTCACCGCCGGGGCTGGGGACAGAGCGAGATCGGTAACACGGACCGTCACCGCCGGGGCTGGGGACAGAGCGAGATCGGTAACACGGACCGTCACCGCCGGGGCTGGGGACAGAGCGAGATCGGTAACACGGACCGTCACCGCCGGGGCTGGGGACAGAGCGAGATCGGTAACACGGACCGTCACCGCCGGGGCTGGGGACAGAGCGAGATCGGTAACACGGACCGTCACCGCCGGGGCTGGGGACAGAGCGAGATCGGTAACACGGACCGTCACCGCCGGGGCTGGGGACAGAGCGAGATCGGTAACACGGACCGTCACCGCCGGGGCTGGGGACAGAGCGAGATCGGTAACACGGACCGTCACCGCCGGGGCTGGGGACAGAGCGAGATCGGTAACACGGACCGTCACCGCCGGGGCTGGGGACAGAGCGAGATCGGTAACACGGACCGTCACCGCCGGGGCTGGGGACAGAGCGAGATCGGTAACACGGACCGTCACCGCCGGGGCTGGGGACAGAGCGAGATCGGTAACACGGACCGTCACCGCCGGGGCTGGGGACAGAGCGAGATCGGTAACACGGACCGTCACCGCCGGGGCTGGGGACAGAGCGAGATCGGTAACACGGACCGTCACCGCCGGGGCTGGGGACAGAGCGAGATCGGTAACACGGACCGTCACCGCCGGGGCTGGGGACAGAGCGAGATCGGTAACACGGACCGTCACCGCCGGGGCTGGGGACAGAGCGAGATCGGTAACACGGACCGTCACCGCCGGGGCTGGGGACAGAGCGAGATCGGTAACACGGACCGTCACCGCCGGGGCTGGGGACAGAGCGAGATCGGTAACACGGACCGTCACCGCCGGGGCTGGGGACAGAGCGAGATCGGTAACACGGACCGTCACCGCCGGGGCTGGGGACAGAGCGAGATCGGTAACACGGACCGTCACCGCCGGGGCTGGGGACAGAGCGAGATCGGTAACACGGACCGTCACCGCCGGGGCTGGGGACAGAGCGAGATCGGTAACACGGACCGTCACCGCCGGGGCTGGGGACAGAGCGAGATCGGTAACACGGACCGTCACCGCCGGGGCTGGGGACAGAGCGAGATCGGTAACACGGACCGTCACCGCCGGGGCTGGGGACAGAGCGAGATCGGTAACACGGACCGTCACCGCCGGGGCTGGGGACAGAGCGAGATCGGTAACACGGACCGTCACCGCCGGGGCTGGGGACAGAGCGAGATCGGTAACACGGACCGTCACCGCCGGGGCTGGGGACAGAGCGAGATCGGTAACACGGACCGTCACCGCCGGGGCTGGGGACAGAGCGAGATCGGTAACACGGACCGTCACCGCCGGGGCTGGGGACAGAGCGAGATCGGTAACACGGACCGTCACCGCCGGGGCTGGGGACAGAGCGAGACCGGTAACACGGACCGTCACCGCCGGGGCTGGGGACAGAGCGAGACCGGTAACACGGACCGTCACCGCCGGGGCTGGGGACAGAGCGAGACCGGTAACACGGACCGTCACCGCCGGGGCTGGGGACAGAGCGAGACCGGTAACACGGACCGTCACCGCCGGGGCTGGGGACAGAGCGAGACCGGTAACACGGACCGTCACCGCCGGGGCTGGGGACAGAGCGAGACCGGTAACACGGACCGTCACCGCCGGGGCTGGGGACAGAGCGAGACCGGTAACACGGACCGTCACCGCCGGGGCTGGGGACAGAGCGAGACCGGTAACACGGACCGTCACCGCCGGGGCTGGGGACAGAGCGAGACCGGTAACACGGACCGTCACCGCCGGGGCTGGGGGCAGAGCGAGACCGGTAACACGGACCGTCACCGCCGGGGCTGGGGACAGAGCGAGACCGGTAACACGGACCGTCACCGCCGGGGCTGGGGACAGAGCGAGACCGGTAACACGGACCGTCACCGCCGGGGCTGGGGACAGAGCGAGACCGGTAACACGGACCGTCACCGCCGGGGCTGGGGACAGAGCGAGACCGGTAACACGGACCGTCACCGCCGGGGCTGGGGACAGAGCGAGACCGGTAACACGGACCGTCACCGCCGGGGCTGGGGACAGAGCGAGACCGGTAACACGGACCGTCACCGCCGGGGCTGGGGACAGAGCGAGACCGGTAACACGGACCGTCACCGCCGGGGCTGGGGACAGAGCGAGACCGGTAACACGGACCGTCACCGCCGGGGCTGGGGACAGAGCGAGACCGGTAACACGGACCGTCACCGCCGGGGCTGGGGACAGAGCGAGATCGGTAACACGGACCGTCACCGCCGGGGCTGGGGACAGAGCGACCGGGACCGTGGACCGTCACCGCCGGGGCTGGGGACAGAGCGAGATCGGTAACACGGACCGTCACCGCCGGGGCTGGGGACAGAGCGACCGGGACCACAGACTGTCACCGTCGGGCTGGTGACTGAGACTGGGACCATGTACTATCACCATCGGAATGGGGACTGAGAGACCGGGACCGTGGACTGTCACCGTCTGGCAGGGGACTGAGAGACCGGGACCGTGGACTGTCACCGTCGGGCAGGGGACTGAGAGACCGGGACCATGGACTGTCACCGTCGGGATGAGGACTGAGGGACCGGGACCATGGTCTGTCACCGTCGGGATGAGGACTGAGACTGGGACAATGAACTTTCACCGTTGGGCTGCGGACTGAGAGACTGGAGCCATGGACTGTCACCGTTGAGCTGCGGACTGAGAGACTGGAGCCATGGACTGTCACCGTCGGGCTGGGGACTGAGGGACCAGGGTCATGGATTGTCACCGTCGGGTTGGGGACTGACAGACCAGGACCACAGACTGTCACCGTTGGGCTGGGGACTGAGGGACTGGAGCCATGGACTGTCACCGTTGGGCTGGGGACTGACAGACCGGGACCACAGACCGTTACCGTCGGGCTAGGGACTGAGGGACCGTGACCATGGGCTGTCACCGTCGCGCTGGGGACTGAGGGACCGTGACCATGGACTGTCACCGTCGGGCTGGGGACTGAGGGACCGGGACCATGGACTGTCACCGTCGGGCTGGGGACTGATGGACCGGGACCATGGACTGTCACCGTCGGGCTGGGGACTGATGGACCGGGACCATGGACTGTCACCGTCGGGCTGGTGACTGAGACTGGGACCATGGACTGTCACCGTCGGGCTGGGGACTGAGAGACCGGGATCATGGACCGTCACCGTCAGGCTGGGGAATTAGAGACAGGGTCCATGGACTGTCACCGTCTGGCTGGGGACTGAGGGACCGGGACCATGGACTGTCACCGTCGGGCTGGTGACTGAGACTGGGACCATGGACTGTCACCGTCGGGCTGGAGACTGAGAGACCGGGATCATCGACTGTCACAGTCGGGCTGGGGACTGAGAGACCGGGACCATGGACTGTCACAGTCGGGCTGGGGACTGAGAGACCGGGACCATGGACTGTCACCGTCGGGCTGGGGACTGAGGGACCGGGACCATGGACTGTCACAGTCGGGCTGGGGACTGAGAGATCGGGACCATGGACTGTCACAGTCGGGCTGGGGACTGAGAGATCGGGACCATGGACTGTCATCGTCGGGCTGGGGATTGAGACTGGGACCATGCACTGTCACCGTCGGGCTGGGGATTGAGACTGGGACCATGCACTGTCACCGTCGGGCTGGGGACTGAGAGACCGGAGCCATGGACTGTCATCGTCTGGCTGGGGACTGAGTGACCGGGAATATGGACTGTCACCATCGGTCTGGTGACTGAGACTGGGACCATGCACTGTCACCGTCGGGCTGGGGACTGGGACCATGGACTGTCACAGTCGGGCTGGGGATTGAGACTGGGACCATGGACTGCCACCGTTGGGCTGGGGACTGAGGGACCGGAGCCATGGACTGCCACCGTCGGACTGGAGACTGAGACCGGGATCACGGACTGTCACCATCTGGCTGGGGACTGAGAGACAGGGTCCATGGACTGTCACCGTCGGGCTGGGGACTGTGAGACCGAGACCAGGGACTGCCACCATCCGGCTGGGGACTGTGACTGGGACCATGGACTGTCACCATTGGGCAGGGGACTGAAATTGGGACCATGGATTGTCACCGTCGGGCAGGGGACTGAGACCGGGACCATGGACTGTCACCGTCGGGCTGGGGCTGAGAGACTGGGAACACGGACTGTCACCGTCGGGCTGAGGACTGAGAGACCGGGAACACAGACTGTCACCGTCGGGCTGGGGACTGAGTGACCGGGACCATGCACTGTCACCGTCGGGCTGGGGACTGCGACTGGGACAATGGACTTTCACCGTTGGGCTGCGGACTGAGAGACTGGAGCCATGGACTGTCACCGTTGGGCTGCGGACTGAGAGACTGGAGCCATGGACTGTCACCGTTGGGCTGCAGACTGAGAGACTGGAGCCATGGACTGTCACCTTTGGGCTGGGGACTGAGACTGGGACCATGGACTGTCACCGTTGGGCTGGGGACTGAGACTGGGACCATGGACTGTCACCGTCGGGCTGGGGACTGAGAGACCGAGACCAGGGACTTTCACCATCGGGCTGGGGACTGTGACTGGGACCATGGACTGTCACCGGTGGGCTGCGGACTGAGAGACTGGAGCCATGGACTGTCATTGTTGGGCTGTGGACTGAAAGACTGGAGCCATGGACTGTCACCGTCGGACTGGGGACTGACAGACTGGGACCACAGACCGTCACCATTGGGCTGGGGACTGAGGGACCGGAGCCATGGACTGTCACCGTCGGACTGGGGACTGAGGGACCAGGGTCATGGATTGTCACCGTCGGGTTGGGGACTGACAGACCAGGACCACAGACTGTCACCGTTGGGCTGGGGACTGAGGGACTGGAGCCATGGACTGTCACCGTTGGGCTGGGGACTGACAGACCGGGACCACAGACCATTACCGTTGGGCTAGGGACTGAGGGACCGTGACCATGGACTGTCACCGTCGGGCTGGGCACTGAGAGACCGTGACCATGGACTGTCACCGTCGGGCTGGGGACTGAGAGACCGTGACCATGGACTGTCACCGTCGGGCTGGGCACTGAGAGACCGTGACCATGGACTGTCACCGTCGGGCTGGGGACTGAGTGACCGGGACCATGGACTGTCACCGTCGGGCTGGTGACTGAGGGACCGGAGCCACGGATTGTCACCGTCGGGCTGGGGACTGAGGGACCGGAGCCACGGACTGTCACCGTCGGGCTGGTGACTGAGAGACCTGGACCATGGACTGTCACCGTCGGGCTGGTGACTGAGGGACCGGAGCCACGGTTTGTCACCGTCGGGCTGGGGACTGAGGGACCGGAGCCACGGACTGTCACCGTCAGGCTGGGGACTGAGAGACCGGAGCCATGGAATCCAACGTGAAGTTTTAAGAGCCAGCCGTCACCCTGGAGTCCCTGACCGGCAGTGGGCAATGTTTCTCGTTTGTTGAATGTGTCCAAAGTAGTTCAAGTTGATAGTTTCATTCATCAGTTGGCATATACCTAAAGTAGTTTAGCCTAATAAATTTGCTTTACGTCAAAGTTGATGTGTCGTCTTGTAATCGCTTTGATCACACCTTAAAGAATCTAATTAGCATTTCCAGACTAGCATTTCATGTATCTATCTCCTTCTTGAAAACATTCAATATTTTGGCCTCAATTGCTTTCTGTAGCAAAGAATTCCAAATGCTCACCACTCTCCAGGTGACGAAACTGCTCCTCATCTCAATCTTAAATGACTACCCTATATCCTTACATTGTGGCTCCTGTTCCAGACTGCCTGCTCATAGGGAACATTCTGCCAATATTTGCCTTGTCTCGTCCTGTAGAATTTTATAATGAGATCTTGTCAATCTTCTAGACTCCGTGCATATGATCGTGATTGATCATGTCGCTCCTCACATATCAGTCCAGCCCTATTGGGAATCATTCTGGCAAATCTTCATCCACTCCCTCCATAACCAGAACATAACTCCTCAGGTAAGGAGACTAAAATTGGATAAAATATTTATGGATATGGTCTCACCAAGGCCCTATACAATTGCAGCAAGACAATCCTGCTCCTCTGCTCAAATCCTCATAAGGAAGTGTTTTACATCTGATGATGTACTTCTGAGTTTGGTAATTATCGGGCAACACAGTAGACAATCTGTATACAGTGGACTTCCACAGACAACAATGACCAATCAATGCCTGTAATCTTCCCTTGCAAGATGTGCACAGCATGATGACTTCATTGAAGAATCCAGTTCTCACCATCAAGAAAAACTTATGCAATTAAGTTCTCCTTTCTTAGATGAAGAGATCAAATTCTTGACATCAGATAGTGAGAAGCCTATTAGCATATATTTGCATATCATTAATTGCAATCTCCCTCTTAACTTCCCCTTCTTGATTAACTCAACACCTCAAAAACTCAACACTGAAAATTAAATGGCTACCTGCTGAGCCTGATCTTCAGAACTGAGCCTAAGTGAGATCACAGCTCCGCTGGAAATCTTCCTTGTCCTTATTTTACATGGAACAGCTTCATCTACACCAGATGCCTCCATAATCAAAGGCAATAATCTATCCACAGACTGGGTGATGGTAATGCATCAGCCTCAGAATATCAGGTTGCAAATCACTGACCAGATTCATTGGCTTCGAGATAACTTCAGTGGACATGGGCAGCCAACCATCTTCCAGTTATCAATTGCTGCTTTAGTGCAGATAGCAATGCAGGAAGCTTACAGATACTGCTTGGATCCATGGGGAAAAGGAGGAAGTTTGTAGCTCTATGAAGCAGTGAAGAATACATGTAGAAGTCCAAATGGGAGTGGACATGCTGGTGTATGACACAGTGCTGCATCAATGTCAGTGTGCAGCAAATGCCAATGGCCGAGGTGTAAAACATACCTCATATGCTTGACAAAATATGACAATATGTGAAGGTCAGAGGGGAGGACAGTTAAGTGGAGTAAGGGTATACTCCAGTCAGTCAGGGGTACTGCCATAGTCAGTCCAGGGCTGGGCAGTTTTTCATGTGGGAAATTGGCCATGATCAGTCAGCAATGTCCTGTGAGGCAGCATGCTAACCACTGAGCCACTGTGGCACCCCCAAATCATATTAATCCAAACTTCAACAGTGCAAATCTGAAACTGGAATGAAACGTTGCAACGTTGGTGAAAATGTATTTTTCTTTTCAAACAAGGTGGAGTGTGGAGCTGAAGTGTAAAAACCTCCCGTGGGGCCATTCCACCTCGTGTTGATACTTCTAATCATCCTATTTAGAGATGTTATTATACGCTACTAAAGTATGTGGAAACATGGGCTTCGGCTCAGAGGTAGGGACACTACAACTGTGACATAAAATCCCTAACAGTTATCCTTTCTTTTGTTAAAACTCCCACCAAATCACCTGTGGCAATTTTCATCTACTACCCCCCTCAACAGTAATTTGTGTTTCTAATTGTTCACTTTCCATGCAGAGCCCACTAAGGCCAATGCAATAACATCAAAGGTACAGAGAGAAACACCCAGCATTTTAAATTTTGTTCTATATCCAGAATTGTGCTAACACATCCGAGATCATTTCCTTTTCCTCATTACTAAATCATCCATGGTTTTGTTTTCATTGATTGACCACCAACAGTAAATTACCCACGAATCCAATTTAATAATTTACATACAAAACAAGTGCAATGCAAACCATTAAAAGGTGAGGGAGGGGTACAGAAAGAAACACTCATCATTGTTATTTTTCTTTTTATAACCTCACACCTTTCTTTATATATCCAGAAGTGCTGTCATACACAACCGAATGTATTCTTGCCCATCACCAAATCACCATGATTTTTTATTGTTTTTTACTATTAACCAGCACCAATAAATCACCCTTGCAGCCAGTTAGAGATTTACGTGCTAAGCCCATTAAGGGCAAACTCTCAAAGGTGAGGGAGAACCAAGAGAGAAACACTCACCGTTTTTCTTTTTATAACACTCATTATTCAAGTCATTAAACAACGCTAATGACCTAATCTGACGTCAAATTCTTCAGATAATCCAATCAAACATTGACTCATGAGGACTCATGCAGAGTACATTGTGGCTACCAAATGTCACTTTGTGATCTATCAGCTCAAGAATGTTCAGCTTGACAACATTAGTTATAACCTCATCTTCTCAAATAGCCAAGCCACACAGTCCCAAACATTTGAAGCCTCAGTATTACATGTGCTATGTCCTGACAAATAACTGTAAGCTTGCTATTACTTCACTACTGTGGTGGAATATGATGGTGAGGCATTTGCAAGTGGGTCACCTGGTAGCTGCCTCATGCCAAAGGCAATTGCAGAAGTAGTTGGGCAAACAAACATGAGGAATGGATGTAGCATTCTAAATTCCTGATCAACACTCTGCGGTAGTTCTGTTGATTCATACAATAACTCTGGGAGGGTTCAACCTAATTGTGATGGGTGTCAGTGCTCAGATGCACCTTTACTAACACACTGTAAATTGTCTGACTTGCCTCACTGTTTTGCATCCACCTTGCACTGAAAGGCTGAGGCTAATGCAATTCTGCTTCTGGCAGTGTTGCTTCCCAATTGAGAGAGGTGTAGAGGGAGGCAAAGAAATGAGGTTATGTGGGCTCAGGAAGAACAGCAGCCGCCAACAGCTGGTGCTCAGCCGACAGAAGGAAGAGGAGCAGGATCCAACCTGCCGAGGAGGTGCTGAGATCTGAGGTGGAAGCCCATGCATTCACTTCATTGTGTCATGATGACAGATTGCCTATGGGCAGATTGGAACACTTAGTTGTTTCTTTTCTTTTGGAAAAGCAGTGGCTGTTTGGAGAGGAACTCTGGAATGTCCTGCCTGAAGGCGCCAACTTCAAATGACAACCCTTCAAAGGAGCAAGTCAAAATAAACTGGTAAAGAAATTGCGAGAAAAACTCAGTTCAGTTCTAAAGGAGGGTCACAGGACCCAAAACATTAATTTAACTCTGCCTTCCCTCTTCAGATGCTGCCAGACATACTGAGTTTTTCCAGCAATTTCTGTTTTTGTTTGATTTCCAGAATCCTCAGTTCTTTCATTTTTAGTTTAGTGTCAAAACAAACTGGACTGTGATCTCTTGTGGCTTCAGAGATAATGATTGACTAACTGCCCCTATCCCCAGAAAAAATTACCTAATTTCATCCAAAATCACAGAATATTTTCCTGTGACTTCTAGTGTTGTTCAAATAAACCTCTTTCGAGATATTTTTAATTCCAATTTGTGGTGCCAACTAGCGCCAGCACAAATATTGGTTCTAATTTTGTCATGTAAAGCTGCCGTCCACTTGCACCACCATGGCCATCTGAGCTGTGGCTTGTTCACTTCGAAAAGGTAGCAGCATCCCTCAACATGGCTGCTGCCTGTCTTTTACACTGGCACCAATAAGGCAGATCTATAATATAGTGTTAAGCTTCCCCCGATCAATTAGACAACTTATACAAGAGTGACACAAGTCTGAATCTCCTGTCTCTGCGTGGTAAACCCATCCCATTAACTTTGTTTCGTTCTGCAGCTACACTGCTAACAAACTTAGTGTTTCAGCATTTCCTGTTTTTAAGAAGCACATCCCCATGGGAGACTGATTAGCAAGGTTAGATCTGACGGAATACAGGGAGAACTAGCTATTTGGATACAGAACTGGCTCGAAGGTAGAAAGCAGAGGGTGGTGGTGGAGAGTTGTTTTTCAGACTGGAGGCCAGTGACCAGTGGAGTGCCACAGGGATCAGTGCTGCGTCCACTATTTTTCGTCATTTATATAAATGATTTGGATGTGAGCATAAGAGGTATAGTTAGTAAGTTTGCAGATGACACCAAAATTGGAGGTGTAGTGGACAATGAAGCAGGTTACTTCAGATTACAACAGCATCTTGATCAGATTGGCCAATAGGCTGAGAAGTGGCAGATAGAGTTTAATTCAGATAAATGAGAGATGCAGCATGTTGGGAAAGCAAATCTTAGCAGGACTCATACACCTAATGGTAAAAACAATGACTGCAGATGCTGGAAACCAGAGTGTAGATTAGAGTGGTGCTGGAAAAGCACAGCAGTTCAGGCAGCATCCGAGGAGCAGTAAAATCGACGATTCGGGCAAAAGCCCTTCATCAGGAATACAGGCAGAGTGCCTGAAGGGTGGAAAGATAAATGGGAGGAGGGTGGGGGTGGGGAGAAAGTAGCATAGAGTACAATAGGTGAGTGGGGGAGGGGATGAAGGTGATAGGTCAGGGAGGAGGGTGGAGTGGATAGGTGGAAAGGAAGATAGGCAGGTAGGACAAGTCATGGGGACAGTGCTGAGCTGGAAGTTTGGAGCTAGGGTGAGGTGGGGGAAGGGGAAATGAAGAAACTGGTGAAGTCCATATTGATGCCCTTGGGTTGAAGTGTTCTGAGACGGAAGATGAGGCGCTCTTCCTCCAGGCGTCAGGTGGTGAGGGAGCAGCGGTGAAGGAGGCCCAGGACCTCCATGTCCTCGGCAGAGTGGGAGGGGGAGTTGAAATGTTGGGCCACAGGGCAGTGTGGTTGATTGGTGTGGGTGTCCCGGAGATGTTCCCTAAAGCCCTTTGCTAGGAGGCGTCCAGTCTCCCCAATGTAGAGGAGACCGCATCGGGAGCAACAGATACAATAAATGACATTGGTGGATGTGCAGGTAAAACTTTAATGGATGTGGAAGGCTCCTTTAGGGTCTTGGATGGACGTGAGGGAGGAGGTGTGGGCACAGGTTTTGCAATTCATGCGGTGGCAGGGGAAGGTGCCAGGACGGGAGGGTGGGTTGTTGGGGGGTGTGGACCTGACCATGAAGGGAACGGTCTTTGCGGAAGGCGGAAAGGGGTGGGGAGGGAAATATATCCCTGGTGGTGGGGTCCGTTTGGAGGTGGCGGAAATGTCGGCGGATGATTTGGTTTATTTGAAGGTTGGTAGGGTGGAAGGTGAGCACCAGGGGGGTTCTGTCCATGTTATGGTTGGAGGGGTGGAGTCTGAGGGCGGAGGTGCGAGATGTGGACGAAATGCTTTGGAGAGCATCTTTAACCATGTGGGAAGGGAAATTGTGGTCTCTAAAGAAGGAGGCCATCTGGTGTGTTCTGTGGTGGAACTGGTCCTCCTGGGAGCAGATACGGCGGAGGCGGAGGAATTGGGAATAGGGGATGGCATTTTTGCAGGAGGTAGAGTGGGAAGACTTAATGGTAAGGTCCTAGGGAATGTTGCTGAACAAAGAGACCTTAGAGTCGCACTATAACGTTGACATAATTAATCACAGTCTGGACAAAAGCAGTTGTCTGATATGAAGAAGCCATAGTATTGGCTGCTATAAGGAATGGACATGTCAAGTTGTTGCATTAAGCGATGACTGTGTTGGTTAAGGAATGGACAGGAGACGAGAGAACATTTACCGTGTATCATTGTTACGGTTTTGATGGTCTTTGGTGTTTAATTCTGCTACTAACTGCAGAAATATTTCATTCTAAAGCAAAAACTTCTCTCATCATAATGAGGATGTAAAAAAATTCACTTAAGAGAAACAAATTCTACCTGAATATGACAAGATTCTGCAAGCAAAAGACATACTTGTGGCTTCCAAGAAAAAGACGCAAGCCTATGAACTCAGTTGTTGTAGTTTACGAAATTTTAGAAGACCTGCATTTGGAAGAGAAAATTCAAGTTCGCAGATTGAGTCTACACATCACCATTTTACGCTCCAACCTGCATCTTCTCTATTAATATATTTCTCTGGGCCGCATAATGGTAACCTTTGAAACTTCTTGAGTTTTATTTTTAATTCTCGTTTGCCAACCTTGATACAGTGTAAATGTCCTCTCATTTCCTATCTGTTGATCTTGAACTGAGTGGCTAGCTTGGTTATTTCAGAGAACAGTTAGGAATCAACACATTGCTCTGGGCCAGACCAGATGACAGATTTCTCTCCCTAAAGGGTATTAGTGAAATAAATGAGTTTTAATAACATTCAACTGTGTTTACATGGTGAACATGAGGATTTTTAATTCCAGATTTTATTGAATCTTAATATCACTATCTATCATGGAGTGATTCAAACTAATATGGAATAAGATTGGCCATGATCTTATTGAATAGCAGAAAAGGTTCCATTAACTAAGTATCCTTAGAATATGAATTACTAGTTCACTGAAATTGTCACAACACCACCACCTTTCCCCCCAAAAAATAGACAGATAAGTGTTTGAGTTTAAAAACATAACTACATTTCTCCTTTGATTTTGATTTCTTTTCTCCTAATACCAGGATTCCTTAAAGTTTGATTAAACTCCTATGAAGTGCCCTATACCATTCTACAACATTCAAGGTTCTTTAAAATTCAGGTTATTCCTGTGATACAGTTTAATCTCATATCACAATCCAATGCCTTGTTTAAGTAAGCATTATTCCTATAGGAGACTTGTGTTGAAGGGAATTTTCTCTGAGGAAATGGGGTGGCCAAGCCAAATCTTGCCTTAGTTGAGTATCCACACTCACATGCATTTCCAGCGAGGGTGGACAGCTGGTTGACGCTCTGCTGAATAAACTAGAACATGGAGACTTGTGCTTCTTGTCACTGCTCTCATTGGACCGTTTGAGCAGCTGACTTTAACTTATTTTTAAGCAAAGAGAGCTGAATAGATGAATGATAACCACAAGTTCAGCTACAAGAACCCTTTATTCCGTGATTTAATGTTTGGGAACACTGTTACAGGCTGAAACTGTTGCTTTGATAATGCAATCAGTGATGGTCACCCTTAGTATTGTGGCTTTACACCAAGTCGAGTGACCCTTTTAACTCAAAGTTGTATCTAACATTCAGCCATCTGTTTATTTTAATTTGACAAGGGATAAGGAACAGAAACTCTGAACAGTCATCTGAGGGAGGTAAGCTTCCTCTCTCAGGCGATAGGGAGTCTTTATAGATGAAGGGGAGTTTTTCCACATTGATTATTGCTGACAAATTGCACTCAAAATTGTGTTTGTTTCTGAAATGTATTTTACACTTAAGTAATCAGTCAGGAGCTTCAAATGTAGTTTCTGTTTTAAAAATATTCCTTAATCTAATTAAGAATATTAACTTGGTGTGGTTTGATTATGAAGTTAGGTCACAGTTCAGCCAAGATCTTACTGAATACCAGAACAGATTCAAATAACTAAATGTTCACTCTTGTTCCTCAATTACTTAAGTAGCTGAAAATAGATTTAGCACAAAAAAGAAGTACTTTGAATCAATGTCTACTCAATCACCTGTGCATAAGCTGTTTTTAGTTCATTGGAAACGACTTCTAAAAGAAAACTATGTTGAACCGCTGCTATTTTTATTTATATTTACTGGTTTGTTTCTTCATAAGTTAGAAAAGAAAGTTCAAAAACTTCTGAAATATGTCTATAAATACTTGTGTATAGAAGGAACTAGTTTCTCATTACAGAACTTTTAGAGGTTCTTAAAGACCTGGTGATGAGTCTAATTAGTGGAAACTCCCAATGATGAATAATATGATCTAAGGATGGGGCCAATTCTCTGGGCGAGGCTGACATCCAATACAGTGTTTCTTTAAATGAACATAAATCATTATGACAAGATAATTGCACTGAATGTAATCTGTGCTTCAAATTATGTCATTGTTTATGCTGACTTTAGGGCCAGAGACTGAAAGAAACAAAAATAGAAATTACTGGAGAAACTCAGCAGGTCTGACAACATCTCTCGAAAGAAAGCAGCATGAATGTTTCAGATCCAGTGATCCTTCTTCGGAACACTTCTTCAGATGCTGTTCCGAGTCCGTCCACATCATGAGCACAGCAGCTGTATCCCAAACCAAGCATCGCAGCCTGCTCCCCATACTGAGCACAATGGCTCAGTGGCTAGCACTGCAGCTTCACAACAGCTGGGACCCGGGTTCAATTCCAGCCTTGGGCAACTGTTCGTGTACAGTAAGCACATTCTCCCCATGTCTGTGTGGGTTTCCTCTGGGTGCTCGTTTCCTCCCACAGTGCAAAGATGTGCAGGTTAGGTGGATTGGCCATGCTAAAATGTCTGTAGTTTCCAGGGATGTGCAGGCTAGGTGGATTAGGATGGTAAATACAGGGATAGGGTATAGTGCTGGGTCTGGGTAGGATGCTTTTGGATGGTCAGTGCAGACTCATTGGGCTGAATGGCCTCTTTCGACACTGCAGGGTTTCTCTGAGACTGCTCTTGAGCAGGAACTGTCCTGCCCCTGATCTGAGCACAGTGCACTCAAGAGGCCCAGGCTTCAGTTACTAGACTTTGGTGTTTGCCATGGTCTGGGCCCTGATTAGCCTTATCATTACCTGGAAAATGGGGATAAGAATTGGGGTAAGAGAGCCTTACTTCTAAAGTTCATGCTGATCTCTCAGAGAACAGAAGTATTTTTTGCATTTCTCAACCAATTTAGAGGGGGCAAAAATGTAAAATAGATTTATATCTTGCCTGATTTTCTTTCTCTGTAAAATCCAGGTTCTGCTCTTGCCTATGAAAAGAAATCCCACCCTGTCCTCAGTTCAATGTGAGTCCAGGTGTTCTAACTCATGAATGCTTTCTGTGTACTGTGTACATGTACCAACATGCACACATTTAAATAAAATCTGTCAGCTAAACTAAACACTGCTGATTGATCTTCTGTCAGATTACTTACAGCATCAGTGTCATCCAAAAATCCTTTTAGCACTAAACATTCAAAAATAAACACAAAATGATGGAAATGTAGAGCAGATTAATTGGCAGTGCTTTGAGGCATACCTGAAATACCTCACAAAGTCCAGTATCCCATCACCAAATCACCATTGTGTTTTTCTTGTAGTCTCTCCTCAGGTGTTTTTGCACCAGGCCGGATTCCTCCTACTCAGCCTTGGATATGGGCAGCAGGTACCAGACTGTAGCGCACCTCTTGCACCCAGAATGTCTTGGAAGAAATCCATCATCTTCTTCAGGGCGTAAACACATTGCAGCTACAACATTCACTGTGTCCATCTCAGACTCCAATGTTTCTTTGACGCTAGACAGAGGTGGTGACCCCATGAGTTCTGGCTGTTTGAGGGGCTGGGTATGTTTTGCTCTTGCCCTGTTGTGGGTTTACAGCTTTCATGTGGTCCATGTGTTTGTTGAGGCCTGTCTCTGCTACCCGGACATTTTATGTCACAGGAACTGACCTCACATCGGCCATGCCTTTTACCCACGCAAGACCATTCCCTTGGTTCAGCACAAACCTTTGTCCCCTAAAATAAACAGTCTTCCTTGCTTACTGAGAGGGATCTTGTGTCTGGCATTCACGTTTCCGATGCGATTTCACCCTCCCATCCCAGGCCAGGGAAGATAGATTTAAAGTTGTTTGCAGAGTCTTTCCCCCATTAGCATCCTTCAAGAGCTGTCTCTGTAGTTGGATGAGGGCTGGTCCAATAATCAAATAAGAACCAGGACAATTTAGTATTGATTGAAGCCATAGCTGTTTCTTTAAGGCTGTTTTCAAAGTTTGGACTGCTCTTTCTACCAGGCCATTGGACGATGGATGGTATGGAGATGTCCTTACATGTCAAATGCCATTAGACTTTCGGAAATACTTGAATTCCCTGCTGGTAAATGATGGCCCGTTGTCTATGACCAACACTTCCTGGAGTTTGTACATTGCAGGAATGCAAGAGGGAGCTTCTGCTCAAATTGGCACGAAATAGATTTCTGAGAATTTCAAAGGAGGCTAGAGGAGTCACCTCACTTATGCTACAAGGAGAAGCTCCAAGAAAATCCCCCACTGAGAAAGATCATGTTTGAGTTACCAAGTTGGAAAGAAAAGGGACGCAGCTAAACCCTCAGCAACAAAGAATCACTTTGGGCTGGGTCCAAGAGAATTACATGTCTACCTTAGGGATAAAGTAACATTTTCCTTTGGGTTTATAGTTATGTTAAAAGTAAAAAGGGAAAGTTTTGTTTAATAGTTTAAAATCAAGTTGCCTACAACAATGGTCTTTAGTCAACAGTGCCTTTAGTCTTTCTGCCACAGTGCAAGTACTAACTGTGAAATGTTGTTGCATCCATCCATTAGCCAACAACTGGAAATTTGAATTTACTTTTAGAGATTATAAGGATAGAGGCAAGTATATTTGGCTAGACAGACCTGTGCTGGCAATTATGTTCCACTGCAGACTCTATCCACTCTTCTCTGTCCAACCTTACCAGCAAACCTTCCATTGGTTTCTCCCCCGTGTGTTCTCTAGTTTCCCCTCAAAAGTGTCATCTTAAATGATCCTCAGGCATCAGCAACTCCATTGTCCAGGGCTGGGAAAAGTAACCACATCTGCATAATTGTTGGCCTGCACTTTCATGGATTTCTGTCTGATTAGCACAATGATGCATTTCAGCATATCTGCAATCTATTGCTCCCAGGTTTTGAAGGGAAAATGAGCTATAACTTAAAAATTAATCCTTTCTTTCAGCTAATACACCATTACTTCTCTGGCATAAATGATTACATTGATCTGCCCCTTCAAACAAATTCCAAGATGTAATTCATTCTGATTTTGCAACTGGAAGAAAAGTAAGTGATTTGTAATTAAAGTTAAAAAAACCGCTATCTTGCAGTCTCCAGAATAACGGCTCAAAGTTGAAAATGAGTTCTGAATCCCTTCTGTTAAAGGTTGAAAAAAGATGTATTTGTTTAGATTGCCAAATTCCTGCAACCTACTAACTATGCCATAACAAATCCCTTCACACATCAAAACAGAAAATCTAAAATGGGTCCAGTTATTTTTGGAGGAATAAAAATCTGTAATTCCAAATGTTTTTTCAAATATATTTTTTGACTCATGGACAAATCTGAGTAATATTTGCAAAATAAATATTCTCTTCCTTGCTCCTGCGCTCTGTGACCACAATTGATCTCGAGTCTTTTGCTTAAATATCTGTTCCTCACTGTCATCCATACACTACCTAAAATCATGCCATAGCCTCCAAATCTAGTATTCACAAGCCATGTTAAAAAAGATGTTAAAGTACTCCTCTGTACAATGAAACATTATGAGAGGTGACAACGCCAACAGTCATTTTAAAGCACTACTTTACAAAAGCAACTTGAAAGAAAAACTTTCAATTTCTTATTTGTGAATGTTATTGTGCATAAAGCAACTTATGCCAGTTATCCTTAGTTTTGAGGGGTTCATTCTGAACATATTTTGCCTCAGTGTCAGTTTTGTTGAATTTCATGAAGGGTTTTTCTCCATGAGGCCTAATGAGTAACAAAGTAGTCACTTTTGCTAGCACAGAGATATAGGAGCAGGAGCAAGCCACTCACATGGGTCAGCTGACCACCATTCCCCAAACTGTACCAGTATTAACAGCTCTGCCCCACACTTCTATCTCACTCAATCCCCTTCTTTTCCTCATTACAAGAGAACATGTCCCATGAAAGGGATAAAAGGGCCAAGACGGGTGGGTGGGGTGTAGGATCTTCACTTCCTTATCCTCCATGAGGAGCGAATCCTGGTGCTAGATGGTGAAGGCTTGGATCTCTCCTGTGGGCCTGTGCAAATGTCCATGGCTCAGCAATCAAGTTAGAAGCATGGCTCATTGTTGTGCCACTTTCCAATTGCCCCAATCTGCATTTAATGTTAACATGCAACAACTCAAAGAGTACAACACCAGTTTTCTTGCTAAGATGGATGAGTGTTCTGTCCAACCCCTAGACATTCTGGCTAATGAATGGTGTCACCTGGTGGGATTTAGACATCTTCCATTTTTTCAGCAACTTGGACAGCAAAATGAAATTGGCTAATGGAGGGCATAAGTTGGCACCATGTTGGTATCTTGGTTTGAAAAATTGCAAAAGGTGCCATGAAGACATTTAAATTATTCTTGTGAAAAGAGCCTGATTTGTTCTGTTCTTATTCAAGCTTTTGCCATCAGCTTAGCTCCTCCCTCAATGCTGCACAGCATAGCATATTGTGCTCACTGTCATGAAGACTAAAGAATTGCTAATGTCAGTGCAATGGTTTGCTAAAATGATTGAGAGGAAGTGGCTCAGCCATGATCATGGACATTCCAGAGTGAAGGGGAGCATAGGCCGTCCTTTTTATGTTCATCTGATCTGGTCAGCAATATTTGCATCATGTTCTCACTCTCGCACAATTCACAGATCAACTGCAGTCATAATACCTCAGACCTATTTGCCAATATGTATATATATCTTCATATCTTATTGACTCAAATTTGATATTTGACTTAAAGAATAATAATTTTGGACATGTGTATTAAACAAAGCTTCACAAATAGAACCTCTATTTAAAACTACGCATGCATTCTCAGAAATATTTAAATTAATATCTGAGACAATTTTACGCGACAGGCTAGTCAATAATTCTCCCTATCCAATTTAAAACATATTGGAAAAGTCCAGTTTTACTATAGTTAATTTTTAGAAGGATCAACAGTCAACACTTATAAGCTTTAGATACTGGAAGTGAAGATCCAAAGAACTAAACCAAAAAAATCATTCTGTGGTTGCAAAAGAATAAATAAAGGATAAATATGAAGTAAAAATTTTAGACAGTTTTGTCAGAAAGTAAAAGCTGTATCCAACATACAAATCCAATCTTGCTGCTGCATTCATATTTCAGACTGTTGTAATGTTGGCTTTTCTTAACTCAATCGTCGTGGTAACCCATTAGAGGGAACTGGAATTGGCCTTAGAACCAGAGATAATTTGTCATTCTGGTCTTGCCAAAACCCTACTGTTAATCTTTTATTAATGGACATGGAGGTAAAGAATTGCAAATACATTTAATTCCATGATTTTTGATCCTTGTGAATGTATTTAACTAAACCAGCATTTCACAAGCTCCACATATTATCAAAGACATCGCCTTTTCATGCTTTGCAATATTTTTCATGACAGCAATCTAGTTTTATTTTAGTACAATATTTTAGCAAGTGTTATTCAACTACCCCCAATACACCCTGAAGTATTTTGTAATCTGTAATGTTTTGATGAATTTCAAATTATCATCCACAAGCCACTTCAGGGATCAATTGTCATGAAGTCAATTGAAATTGTCTGTAATTTTGAAAATCTCTTCTTCTTCTCCGTCCCACAAAGTTTCAGTGCAATCCCTAGTTCTTCAGCTGGCATGGAAGGTACCTGCCTGGCAGTGAAACCCATTGCCCTTTGAAGCTTTGGTCAGGAATTCCTGGGGGCACTTGTGTTTGGACAGGCCGGACGTGCCAAAGGTCTTCTTGCCAGAAGCATGTTGACCTTTCTCGGTGAGAACTTGCAAGGGTTGGAGGGAATCAGTTAGGGTACGGATTGGACAGCCTAGCCACCTCTAGAGTGTCCTGAGTGGAGTCTTCCAAGTGGTGCTGCATGTGGTTTCTTCTCTGGCTGGGTGTCTCTAGGCACTATCTTGCCTACTTGTGAGGAAGGGGCTCCTGGATGATGTGCCATGTTCCCCATCCTCTGTTGCCATGCCTTTGGTCCTGAGGACCATTAACCGGCATGATCAACTACCTCTTTAATAGGCCTCATGGCAGCTGTCAACCCATCCATGGAGGGAGCCAGATGATAACATGACTTGCTACATTGTTATGGCTAAGGCTCATTGTGCCCCATATCCATGTCTGCTGTTCCTGTTCATTCCTGTGTATGTGGGCTATGTCCGCTGACACCACCCTCCTGACTGGTGGTCCTCCAAGTGGCAGTGGCCTGGACTAGTTCTTCACCAGCCAGCTGAGAGCTGTCGCTGTCAGAGGTGTTCACCAGATTGTGCCCCCACTCTTTCTAAACTGGACACTCTCATGAAGGTTCCAGTATCTGTCCTGGTGGGCTGAGATCTGGAAAAGGCAGCCTTGCAAATGCTTTCCCTGAAACGTGTCTACCTCAAGGATGGAGGAAGTGTCCTCTGTGGGAGTTTGACTGCAAGACAAAATAAAAAAGGCATGCTGGCAGTGATTAGAATGGATGACCCTGACAGTGGGTTCATGTGACAGTTACGGTGGAATGAAGAGTTGGTGGGACAGATGTCTCAGTATCACCTTAGGAGGAAGGTCGGTCTTCGAGATTTTCAATTCTCTCCTTATATAGAGCATAATGTCCAGCACCTCTCCATCTGTATAGCCTCTCTCTGGCCTGTTGTGGGCTATCTTCTCATGTAATGAGAGGAAAGGAGGGATTGATTGAGATGGAAGTGGGCATAAGAGCTGTTAGTCCCAGTGCAAGTGGGCAATAGGTAACAACAGTTCCTGGAGTGAGGAGGCAGTGCAGATGGCTGGTGTGGGAGGATGGAGTACAGGGACAGTAGTTGGTGAGTGGTGGTTGGGAAGTGAGGGAGTGGAAGGAAACGTGGTGGTACAGTTGAGAACAAAGATGAGTCAAACAGTCAGGGCAGGCAGGGACAAAGCAGAGAACAAGGTAAGACTGAGAAATTAAACTGCATTTATTTCAATGCAAGAGGTCTCACAGGGAAGGCAGATGAATTCAGGGCATGGTTAGGAGCAAGGGACTGGTATTTCATAGCAATTACAGAAACATGGCTCAGGGATGGACAGGACTGGCAGCTTAATGTTCCAGGATACAAATGCTACAGGAAGGACATAAAGGGTGGCATTTTTGATAAGGGATAGTATTACAGCTGTACTGAGGGAGGATATTCCCGGAAATACATGCAGGGAAGTTATTTGGGTGGAACTGAGAAATAAGAAAGGGATGATCACCTTATTGGGATTGTATTATAGACCCTCTAATAGTCAGAGGGAAACTGAGAAACAAATTTGTAAGGAGATCTCAGTTATCTGTAAAAATAATAGGGTGGTTATGGTAGGGGATTTTAACTTTCCAAATATCGACTGGGGCTGCCATAACCTTAAAGGTTCAGATTTGTTAAGTGTGTACAAGACAGTTTTCTGAATCAGTATGTGGATGTACCTACCAGAGCAGGTGCAAAACTTGACCTACTCTTGGGAAATAAGGCAGGGCAGGCGACTGAGGTGTCAGTGGGGGAGCACTTTGGGGCCAGTGACCATAATTCTATTAGTTTTAAATTAGTGATGGAAAAGGATAGACCAGATCTAAAAGTTGAAGTTCTAAATTGGAGAAAGGCCAATTTTGACGGTATTAGGCAAGAACTTTCTAAAGCTGTATGGAGGCAGATGTTCGCAGGTAAAGGGACAGCTGGAAAATGGGAAGCCTTCAAAAATGAGATAACAAGAATCCAGAGAAAGTATATTCCTGTTAAGGTGAAAGGGAAGGCTGGTAGGTAGAGGGAATGCTGGATGACTAAAGGAATTGAGGGTTTGGTTAAGAAAAAGAAGGAAGCATATGTCAGGTATAGACAGGATAGATCGAGTGAATCCTTAGAAGAGTATAAAGGAAGTAGGAGTATACTTAAGAGGGAAATCAGGAGGGCAAAATGGGGATATGAGATAGCTTTGGCAAATAAGAGTTAAGGAGAATTCAAAGGGTTTTTACAAATACATTAAGGACGAAGGAGTAACTAGGGAGAGAATAGGGCCCCTCAAAGATCAGCAAGGTGGCCTTTGTGTGGAGCCACAGGAGATGTGGGACATACTAAGTGAGTATTTTGCATCAGTATTTACTGTAGAAAAGGACATGGAACATATAGAATCTTGGGAAATAGATGGTGACATCTTGAAAAATGTCCATATCACAGAGGCTTGAAACGCATAAAAGTGATAAATCCTCAGGATCTCATCAGGTGTACCCTAGAACTCTGTGGGAAGCTAGGGAAGTGATTGCTGGGCCTCTTACTGACATATTTGTATCATCAATAGTCTCAGGTGAGGTGCGGGAAGACTGAAGGTTGGCTAACGTGGTGCCACTGTTTAAGAAGGGCGGTAAAGACAAGCAGGGGAACCATGGACCAGTGAGCCTAATGCCAGTGGTGGGCAAGTTGTTGGAGGAAATCCTGAGGGATAGGATGTACATGCATTTGGAAAGGCAAGGACTGATTAGGGATAGTCAACATGGCTTTCTGCGTGGGAAATCATGTCTCACAAACTTGATTGAGTTTTTTGAAGAAGTAACAAAGAGAATTGATGAGGGCAGCGTGGTAGATGTGATCTATGTGGATTTCAATAAGGCGTTCGACAAGGTTCCCAATGGTAGACTAGTTAGCAAGGTTAGATCTCATCAAATATAGGGAGAACTAGCCATTTGGATATAGAACTGGCTCAAAGGTAGAAGACAGAAGGTGGTGGTGGAGTGTTGTTTTTCAGACTGGAGGCCTATGACAGTGGAGTGCCACAAGGATCGGTGTTGTGTCCACGACTTTTTGTCATTTATATAAATGATTTGGTTGTGAACATAAGAGGTACAGTTAGTAAGTTTGCAGATGACACCAAAATTGGAGGTGCAGTGAACAGCAAAGAAGGTTACCTCAGATTACAACAGGATCTCGATCAGATGGGCCAATGGGCTGAGAAATGGCAGATGCAGTTTAATTTAGATAAATACAAGGTGCTGCATTTTGGGAAAACAAATCTTAGCAGGACTTATACACTTAATGGTAAGGTCCTACAGAGCGTTGCTGAACAATGAGATCTTGGAGTGCAGGTTCATAGCTCCTTGAAAGTGGAGTCGCAGGTAGATAGGATAGTGAAGAAGGTGTTTGGTACGCTTTCCTTTATTGGTCAGAGTATTTAGTACAGGAGTTGGGAGGTCATGTTGCAGCTGTACAGGACATTCGTTAGGCCACTGTTGGAATATTGCATGCAATTCTGGTCTCCTTCCTATTGGAAAGATGTTGTGAAACTTAAAAGGGTTTAGAAAAGATTTACAAGGATGTTGCCAGGGTTGGAGGTTATGAGCTACAGGGAGAGGATGAACAGTCTGGGGCTGTTTTCCCTGGAGTGTCGGAGGCTGAGGAGTGACCTTATAGAGGTTTACAAAATTATGAGGGGCATGGATAAGATAAATAGATAAAGCCTTTTCCCTGGCATTGGGGAGTCCAGAACGAGAGGGCATAGGTTTAGGGTGAGAAGAGAAAGATATAAAAGAGACCTAAGGGGCAACTTTTTCATGCAGAGGGTGGTACATGTATGGAATGAGCTGCCAGAGGATGTGATGGAGGCTGGTACAATTGCAACACCTAAGAGGCATTTGGATGGGTATATGAATAGGAAGGGTTTGGAAGAATATGGGCCGGGTGCTGGCAGGTGGGACTAGATTGGGTTGGAATACCTGATTGGCATGGACGGGTTGGACTGAAGGGTCTGTTTCCATGCTGTACATCTCTATGACTCTATGACTCTATGTTGCCGGCAATAGTGAGATTGGCAGAGCATGAACTTGGGCAAGAGGTGGGTGCAGTAGCAGAGAGAGAGTGAAGGTGAGGAAGCACAAACAACATCACTGGTCACCAGGAAAAGGACTCCTCTACTTTGCACCAACCCCTCAACTGAGACTTTTGGGTGCCTGCCAGAGAATCGAGGTGCCATGATCCCTTTCTCTGACATGTTCACTTTCTGTCTATCAACCAGCAGAGCAACTTCAAAATGGCAATGGCCATCCAGCTGCACAACAACCTTGTACAGATAGTATGGCTATGAGGAACATCAGTCTTTCAGTAGACACTCACTGACTGCTGAGCTTTTCTGGAATGTAGCATGGTCAGATGAGGCTGCAATTAGACATGACAGCACCCTGGGAATGGGGTTGGTAGGTAATGGTGTTTTGATAAGGTGTGATGAGGAAACTCCAAAAGTCTGACACAAAAATGTGAGATTCAGGCCAATGGAGTGATCAGTGGAGAGTAGCTTGAGAACTCAAGAGCTCATGGAGAGAAACTGTCTGTAAAAGTCCCCAGAGTCAATGTTTTCGTAAAATTTCACTCAGCATTTCAATTTAAATGGAAATTACATCATCAGTACATCTGCTTGGAGCTGTCACTGGAGTTGATGATGTGGACAAGATTACATCAATATTAGGAGATGTACAGTCATTAACTCAGGAATTCTTTAGTGAGTATTGTGATTGTTAACCTAACTTTCTTCCACCATCAGGCTCAAATACCTCATCAAATTCCAGTAATATTATTCACTCATATTCGCAGAGCTCAGCAAAGAGGCAGTGAGAAAGGACATTAATTACATTTCTGGTAACGATTGTTTAAAACCAACAATGACGTGGTTCTCAATTTGTTTGCCGCTTCTGCTGTAATGGTTTGGATTAGATTAAGCTTTAAAATTTGAATTTTTAATTGTTGCTGTTCCAAGATTTTTGAGTTGTATACATTGTAGATTTGACAAAGCCATAAACATTTGATTTAATTGCAAATCAGTTGAGAATTTTCAACTGTTTATGCTTTGTGATAAATTGTTGAAGAAAAGGACTATTTTATCATTAAATTGTTTTTTGCTTCTTTTAGTCCCTCTCCACCAGTTTCATTTTGTGATTGAGCCGTTGACTGTGTGCTGGGCTGCTCTTGACCATGCAGTTGGCGCGCTCTTCAGTTCTTGTGTCTTTACTGTTTTATACTTTGCACAGAGTGCTCTGAGAAACTAGGAGCTTGTTGCTTGTAGAATCATCATGGCAAAGCTCCCTGACATACTCCATGACAAATGTGTCAATACAGCTGCATGCTGAGCCAGCGAGGCACCAGTGCAGAGGTCTATCTTAGACTTCTGAAATTTCCTATTGATGTTACCAGCTTGTTCTGTGCCCATGCCAAGCGTACAGCACAACTGCTGATTTCTCTTAGCAGTAGTTTGGCACCAGCCATGAGACTATTGCCAAAAAAGCTCTTGGCTTAAAACACACTCTGGCCTCTGCTGAACTGGTTTTAAGTTATAATGATAGAAAGAGCTGACTATCCTGAAAGCTTTTGCTGGCAGTCAGGGGTTAGTGAGTATAGTGAGTAGAACTCTGTACCTGCATTTAACACATTCTGGAGCTCTGTTGTCATCAGTTTGGAAGCTGCAGTGTATACTCATGGACGACTGCTCCTTCAGCTGTCGGATGCTCACTTTACGATACAATGGCCCAGATCTCCGAGCAGCGGCAGTGGTGAACAGATCGGCGAAGGCACTTGAAGTTTTTCCTGAATTGTACTGCTATTCACTTCTTCTGCTTTCAACTGTCACACAAATGTATAGCCCAGTTCCCTGTGGAGGTCCAGCGGAGCAGAGTACAGCTGGGGGAAGACAGGACATGTGACTGTCATAGTTAATTTTGGGATGCCAACTGTTGACAGCTTGCGGTTGGGTATTGTTGCTGCAACCAACTAAGTCCTGACAAGAAGAAGCTCTTATGTTGAACAAGATATGATAGCCATCAGTAGCTATTTATAAGATAATAGTAAGTAAGATTGGTCTAAGACATTAATAAGACACATTGTTAATAAAGCTATGAGGAGAGCGATCTTCACTCCACAAGTTCCTAAGATGTTCTGCCTTGTTCCCCCTCCGAATTGGTATGACATCAGCACATTGGATGGAGCTTAATTTCCAACATTAACCCTGTCAGATCCATTAGCCCCTTTTTTATAGCATTGAAAGATCTAGTCTTTTCATGTCAGTGAACGTGAGTGTGGGTTAGTGAGTAGTTAGGTGGTTGAGGTGTTCGAGTGAGTATGTGTGTGAGCCGATGGGTAAGAGGTTGATTTGGCATCGGATAGGGGTGGAGATAGCTAGTGGAATTAGTTGGTTGGTAGATTAGGTTTACATTAGCTGGATTACTATTCAGGTAATTATCAAGGAACTGACAAATGTTCCAAATCTATGTTAGGGAGAGAAACACTCAAAGTCCCAGGCAGCAGGGGAATTAGCCATCATAGGTTATAAGTTTGTGTGTTGGAACATCCACAATGTCCCAGTGGACAGCTTCAGTTGTACATCCAGTCTTTAATCAGAGACCAAAAGCCCAGTCTCATGAATGCAATTGGATCTTTTGACTGACTTTGCACAATATGTTTATAATTTCAAATGATAGAAGACTAGAAATCTTAGTGAATACAACTTTACCATGTTGCTGTTTCTCTTTGTTGCCAAACAGAGTGAGTTTGGCTCATGTACATCACCTTCTAAAGGTTCCTGCCTCTGACTAATCAATGGAAAGTGTACTTCAACAGGGTTGCACAATTTCTCCCTGTCAACTTTTCGTTACTTCAGTTCTAAATTAGCTATTCAGTCAAGACCTGTATTCTCCTCCCATTGCTGAAATGTCAGTTGAGATTGTGGGCTGCTTGTTTCCTGTTCAGGGCTTCCCCTTGTGTATTTTGGAAAGAACTTTCCTCTTCGTGTTAAACTGGTATGCTCCGAGCATGGTTAATTACATAAGAGAATATATGTACTTGATCCAAGTGTAAACGTATAATGGACAATGTCACTTGTGCCTTTTCGTTTGATGGAGTTTTAGCAGATCATAGCATGTTCAATTCAACCTGATTGTGTTACATTTGTCCTTCATGCATCTGAGATATCTATTGGTGGGTTTAGTGTCTGTACAAAAGCTGCAGCCTACAGTCAGGTTCTGATTGACTCTGGGGCAAGGGCAGTTAACCATCTCGGAATGTGCATGTTCTCTCCAGATTAACATTGCATAGAATTAAATCCCATTTAGAATCAAATATGAATTAAAGCAGTTGGGGTTGTAGGAATGGTGCAAAGTCTTCCTGAGCACATTTTCTAATCCTATCTGCCCTATATTTGAATAGCTAAAGACCTTAACTCGCTCCATTCACTGTCAAAACATCAACATTTCAGACTATGGAGAGAGGATTGGCATAGCCCAGGAAGTTCAGTGAGCTCTGTGCTAAATGAGAAACCTCAAGTTACAGCTAAGCAGGAGCTGAGTAATGTAAATAATTTTCTGTCCGGTCTGAAGCTGAACTGTACCCTGTTATTTTCAAGTCAGTAGCTAATGGGGAAATACAACCTTCAATGAAGCGAAAGAATCTACATTTCAGATATTGCCTGTATCCTTTCAATGGTTCAGCGCAGCAAATGTCATGTGTTCACAGCACGCTTGTCTCAGGATACAGCACCTTGATATGAAAGTCAATACACTTTGAGAAATGTGCTTAAGTGGCTCTCATTGATTCAGGTGTAAAACAAGAAGAGCTGGCAGCACAAAGATTTCTGAAGTAATTATTTTTATCTGCAGCTAATGGAAATGTTGATCTATCAGCATTATTTTTCCTGACAAATTAGTTATGTTCATTGTGATTCAGCAATTGAACAAAATGACAGTTGCTACTTGAGGGATTTATTTCAACCAGGTTCTGTTAGCAGTCTGACCCAAACCTTATCTGTTAAATTCCTGGTGAATTTTAGTCTGAATGTGTTTTAGCGCAATACTGATCCATCTTTCTAATTGATGAAGGTAGGAACTTTTTTAAAGCTTGGATAGAGTTAAAAATAGAATAATGTGACATATTAGAATATCAGGTTATAACATTACACTGCATCAAAGCAAGTGGAACAATAATAAGACAAGACCGAATATTCAGTTTTATGCAGTATAAATGTACAGTGATTAAAGACCATTAGATTTTGTATTGAGGGTGGGTATCTTGCCTTGACTGTAGATTAGAAGCAAATACCTTTTTGAAATTATTACAGTACTTTATCTACTTGGAAATTCTTTCCTTACATTATTTTGGTAAGTGGCTGGAATGTAATTTTGGTCAAAAGTGTGGTGCTGGAAAAGCACAGTAGGTCAGGCAGCATCCGAGGAGCAGCAGAATTGACGTTTCAGGCACAAGCCCTTTGTCATTGACTCCTGATGATGGGTTTATCCCTGAAACGTCGATTCTCCTGCTCCTCAGATGCTACCTGACCTTCTGTGCTTTTCCAGCACCATACTCTCAACTCTGATCTCTAGTATCTGCAGTCCTCACTTTCTCCTGGAATGTAATTTTCTCAATTTCCAGCTTTTATCTATTACAAGATAATATGACTACTACCTTGCTCAATGCTAATAGAGAGATCGGAGTCAGAGATGTCAGTCTTAGGTGATATACTCTAAGTCAACAGCAATGACAGGGTTACGACAGTTTAGGTGGACTTCAATTGGTTTTGCTGACTGATTGGAAAACCAATGGGAGTCCAATGTCTCCTTTCTGCTGAAGACCCAATGTTATTTAAGTACAATTGGTCTGATCATCTTTGAACTTCCACTTGATCGAGACCCCACAGGGCAAAGATCCTGTCCCCTAGCTGCTAGCCAATCAGTTGATGGCATTTCTCTATTAGGGGCAGTGTCTTCAGGAGCAGTAACCAGCCTAACAAATTCACTGAGGCCTTCACCAGGAATCATCACTGGATTCGTGGAATGGAGTAACTGAGAGAGGATTCGAAGGAGGTCGCTGATGAGGTGTGAAGGTGGCTAGGATCCAAGTGCACAGGATGTCTGTAAGCACCCACCGCTCTCCACCCTGAAAGCCCTTTGATCAGGTGCGAACTGTCTGCATAAAAGAGCCCCTTAGTATGATATTGCAGGGAGATTTTCGGGAGGAATGCGAGACCTAGTATAATACTGTAAAATCCCTCAGCTACTGTGAAATCCTGGTGAGCTCAGGGAATTAGTCTCAAAGGGCATATTAGTGTTTAATTGCCTTTCCACATCAGGCCTTTCTGTCTCTTACTCCTCTTTCTTCAAAACTAGAGAAACAGCTTTCAGCAACTGGATATCAGGCCTCCTAACTGATTCCCACACACATCACTGTCCCTGGTCCACTTCAGGCCTCTTGTCAATCCTGACCTACATCTTAGATTTTTTAATTAGATTCCCTACAGTGTGGAAGCAGGCCCTTCAGCCTAACCAGTCCACACCGACCCTCTGAAGAGTAACCCACCCAGACCCATTTCCCTCTGACTAATGCACATAACACTATGGGTAATTTAGCATGGCCAATTCACCTGACCTGCACCACAGGGAGAATGTGCAAACTCCACATAGACAGTCGCCCGAGGCTGGGATCGAACCTGGGACGCTGGTGCTGTGAGGCAGCAGTGCTTAAATTAATTATGGGTTTCCCGTCCATATTAATGAGGGTCATGGCATTGACAGGGCTCATTGGCAACTAACATGTTTTAAAATTTGCAGGTTACCCTATTTATCCTCAAGGGGCCAACTGAAGCTTGGCACAAAGGAACTAGTGCTGAAATTTGTTTTAATAAATTACAGAACATTTAAAGATTGAGTCATTTTAATAAATTCCTTTTAAGCAGTGCCTCAGTTGGCAAAACTGTGTTTGAGTTTTTAATTGGGAAATGAATCTCATAAAGAACTATATTCACATAAAGAACTTGAAGAATAGGTCAGTGAAAAAAGTATCACCCCAACAAGATTGATACATAATAAGACAGCAACAGAGGAATCGTTGAAGGATTCCAGAACGATTAAAGTAGTAGTGAGGTTCACAGACTGAGAAACCGATGTCTCCAATGTAAACAAATACAGTTTTCGAGGAATGTTTGTGACAACTTTCAGAATATATGTATTCCAATGATTAAAATCACAAATCATTTGAAACTAATGAATGTAACAATTGTTCTTGTGATAACTACAAAGATCAAAACTTTTTTTGTCATTAGTGTCCTCATATACTGTAAAGTTACAAAGATTTCATTGGGAGCTTGTGCTATGCTCGGCAGCACCATATTTGGCCTCTTTGCATGCTCCATCATGAAGGTCAATGCCCAGATTTATGGCTGAACCTTGTTTTTCCTCACCATATTTCTTCTTTGAGTATCAGCAGAATATCTGTGGAGTATTCATTTAATAAATGAACACATACCAGACACAAGGATTCATCGACTAGATGTGAAAAAGCTGGCAAACAGCATAAAAACCAAATAGGCCTTTCATATTGGACTTTATGGAGAGTTTGATCATAAATTCCAACACACAGTGAAGCTGTTCAGACCTGTGATTGCTCTAACCTTGCATAAGACAGCACAGTAACAAATTACTGCAGATGCTGGAATCTGTACTAGAAACAACAAATGCTGGAGATCACAGCGGGTCAGACAGTGTCCATGGAGATGGAGCAAGCTAACGTTTCGAGTCTAGATGACTCTTCACCAGAGCTGAAGTGAAGTGTGGAGGGTACAGTATTTACACTATAGTTGTAGGGGGATGCAGGGCTAGTGGGTGTACGGTGCAGATGGAGAAAAGATGTTGATAGTTCAGATTAACTGATTAGAATGTGAGAATGACAGAACAATGGTGCCAAGAGTGTGGTGCTGGGAAAGCGCAGCCAGTCAGGGAGCATCGTTGGAGCAGGAGAATCAATGTTTCAAGCATAAGCCCTTCCTGATGAAAGGCTTATGATTGAAACATCAATTCTCCTGCTCCTCAGATGCTCCCTGACCAGCACCACACTCTTGATTCTGATCTCCAATATCTGCAATCCTCACTTTCTCCTAGAACAGTGGTGCATCTCCTGTCAGATTTGAAAGGACATCAATTGGGAAAGCGAGGAGGGGAGGACATAATAGCAAGCTCAAAGAAAGGGAAGAAATGAGTCACAGTTTAAAGATGTTGAACTCAATATTAAGTCCAGAAGGCTATAAAGTGCTTGTTATCATTCTCTTGACTCCCCCTATCCCAGTTCCTGCCCTTTCAAGTCTGGCAGTTGATTCACCATTGTTCTGTCAGTCTCAAATTCCGATCAGTTAATTTGAACTATCAACATCTTTTCTCCATCAGCACCCTACATCCACTAGCCCTGCATCCCCGCACCCCCAAGTATAGCATAAATACTGTCCCCTCCACACTTCACTTCAGCTCTGATGAAGAGTCATCTAGACTTGAAATATTAGCTTGCTCCATCTCGATGGACACTGTCTGACCCGCTGTGATCTCCAGCATTTGTTGATTTCAGTATCGAACAGTACAGTATTGCTAGAACCTTGGACAAATTCTTGAAAGGTGAGGTCGTTTGCTGTACTCATACTAGGACGCAGTGGAAAATTTATGTTTTGAGTAGCACAGATAGCTCTTGCATGATAGATCCTAAGCAAAGCTTTCCTTTGCAATCTGTTTGAGGGGTATAGACCTTTCATTTCTGAAGCAGATATGCTGAACATGTTTACCAGATTTACTGAAGTAAATTTCAAACTTGCCATTGCGGGAGATTTAACCTCTGGGATTGTAAACCCAACTATCCCTTGTCCCTCACATTGGTTGCACATAGGCATTCTGAGAATGCTATTCCATCCTTGAGAAGCCCGAGTTAAAATCAACTCCTGGATCACTTAAAAAGTGTAATGATGGCTGAGGGGGAAAATTGTCTCAAAAGTTATATTTTTTTCCTGTATCGTCCCAAGATCTAAAGTAGAAGTAGCGTCATTTTGATTCCACCTTGACATAGGCTGTTCAGCAAATTCTGCAGAGCACGAAAACCCACTTTAATAAATTAAAAATATAACATAACAAGTAGTCCATTTTCAGTGTGTGTGTGTGTGTTTAGTTTCACACTGTGGAGCATTATGACCCAGTCAGTTGCTTACACATAGTAAACTGTGATACACTGGTGTCCATCACATCATCACCTTCCTATCTATTTCGAGTGAAGATTATTTTGAAGCAGCATGCTAAGGTGCAGTTGCACCAGATTTACAAGTGAACACCCACACATGATTGCAAGAAAGGTTTGCTCACTTGTTACTGTGGAAAATGTTCTTAACACTTGCACTTTAAATTTGTTCTGCAGATGCTTTGAAGCTGGTAGGGCCAAAGTTATTACCCATTTCAAATTGTCATGAAAAGGTGATGGGGACACCTTTGATTTTAAAGCCTTATTGTGCTTGTGGTGTTGGTGTAACATATCTGGCACACAATGCAGATTCTTTAGATAACTCAGTTACTTTCCTAAGAAATAGGAACAGGAGTAGGCCATTCCGCCTTTCAAGCCTGCCTTGCCACATAGACCTAATCTCCTTTAATTTGCAAAATTGCATCTACTTCCTTTAAAATATTTTTAATAATCTAGCCTCTGTTCTCTCCGTGATTACCTGGTCAGGTCCATGCCCCCCAACAACCCACCTCCCCTCCTGGCACCTTCCCCTGCCACTGCAAGAATTGTAAAACCTGCGCCCACATCTCCTCCCTCACCTCCATCCAAGGCCCCCAAGGAGCCTTCTACATCCATTAAAGTTTCACCTGCCCATCCACCAATGTCATTTATTGTATCCGTTGCACCCGATGTGGTCTCCTCTACACTGGGGAGACTGGACGCCTTCTCGCAGAACGCTTCAGGGAACATCTCCAGGACACCCGCACCAATCAACCACACCGCTCTGTGGCCCAACATTTCAACTCCCCCTCCCATTCTGCCGAGGACATGCAGGAACTGGGCCTCCTCTACCGCCGCTCCCTCACCACCCTGGAGGAAGAACATCTCATTTTCCTCCTCGGAACACTTCAACCCCAGGGCATCAATGTGGACTTAACCAGTTTCCTCATTTCCCCTTCCCCCACCTTACCCCAGTTCCAACCTTCCAGCTCAGCACCGTCCCCTTGACCTGTCCTACCTGTCAATCTCCCTTCCCACCTATCCGCTCCACCCTCCTCTCTGACCTATCACCTTCATCCCCTCCCCCATTCACTTATTGTACTCTTTGCTACCTTCTCCCCAGCACCATCCCTCACCCATTTATCTCTCCACCCCAGAGGCTCCCTGCCTTCATTCCTGAAGAAGAGCTTTTGCCCGAAACGTCGATTTTCCTGCTCCTCGGATGCTGTCTGACCTGCTGTGCTTTTCCAGCACCACTCTAATCTAGACTCTGATTTCCAGCATCTGCAGTTCTCACTTTTGCCTAGCCTCCACAACTCTCTGGGGTAGAGAATCCCATTCTTTCACTACCTCTGAGAGGAGAAATTCCCTCACATCTCAATTTTAAATTCATGCTCCCCATATTCTGTACCTATGATCTTTGTTTAAGATTTTCCCACTCGTGGAAACAACTTTTCAACATCTACATTGACGAGTCTTATCAAAGGCATATATGTTTAAATAAGATCATACCTCACTCATCTGAATTATGATGAATAAAGGCCTAACTTGTTTCGCCATTCTTGATAACTCAGTCCCTTCATCCCAGGAATCAGACGAGTGATTTTTCTTTGAATTGCCTCCAGTGTCAATACAGAGGAACCTGGATTATCTGGCATTCAATTATCTGAATTTTGGATTATCTGGCAAGATTGCAAGGTCCTGATGCTTGGCTAAACTATGTTATTCCGCAGTCGATTATCTGGAATTTGATTAACCGGTTTTTGAACAATGTCAGCTTTGGTAAGAAATTTGGGAAGATCAAATGAGATGTCAAGTGAGGCCTATCAGGACCAACCAGTCACATTTTCCAACTAAGTGCTGGATATCAAGATGATATCTTTGACAAGTGACCTGTACAAGAAGGATGGATTGTACTTGAATTGGAAAGGAACTAATTTCCTGGAAATTTCTGAGAGCTGCTCGGGAGGATTTAAACTAGTAAGGTGGGGGAGTTGGGGTGGGGGGGGGGGGTGGGGGAGCTGGGGGGTGTTGTGGTGGTGGGACCCAGGGAGATAGTGAGGAAGGAGCTCAATCTGAGACTGTACAGTTGGGAAAATGAACGAGTCAAGCAGTCAAGGCAGGCAGGAACAAAGCAGAGATCAAGGTAGGACCGATAAGCTAAACTGCATTTACATCAATGCAAGGGGCCTAACAGGGAAGGCAGATGAACTCAGGGCATGATTAGGAACATGGGACTGGGATATCATAGCAATTAAAGAAACATGGCTCAGGGATGGACAGGACTGGCAGCTTAATGTTCCAGGATACAAATGCTACAGGAAGGGTAGAAAAGGAGGCAAGAGAGGAGGAGGAGTGATGTTTTTGATAAGGGACAGATTACAGCTGTACTTAGGAAGGATATTCCTGGAAATACATGCAGGGAAGTTATTTGGGTGGAACTGAAAAATAAGAAAGGGATGATCATCTTATTGGGGTTATATTAAAGACCCACTAATAGTCAGAGGAAAATTGAGAAGCAAATTTGTGAGGAGATTTCAGATATCTGTAAGAATACTAGGGTGGTTATGGTAGGGGATTTTAACTTTCCAAACATAGTTTTAAGGGTTCAGGTGGAAAGGAATTTGTTAAGTGTGTACAAGAAAATTTTCTGATTCAGTATGTGGATGTACCTACTAGAGAAGGTGCAAAACTTGACCTACTCTTGGGAAATAAGGCAGGGCAAGTGACTGAGGTGTCAGTGGGGGAGCATTTTGGGACCAACGACCATAATTCTATTAGTTTTAAAATAGTGATAGAAAAGGATAGACCAGATCTAAAAGTTGAAATTCAGAATTGGAGAAAGGCTAATTTTGACCGTGTTAGGCAAGATCTTTCAAAAGCTGATTGGGGGCAGATGTTCGCAAGTAAAGGGACAATTAGAAAATGGGAAGCCTTCAAAAATGAGATAATGAGAGTCCAGAGACAATATATTCCTGTTAGGGTGAAAGGGAAGGGTGGTAGGTGTAGGGAATGCTGGATGATGAGAGAAATTGAGGTTTTGATCAAGAAAAAGAAGGAAGCATATGACAAGTATCGACAGGATAGATTGAGTGAATCCTTTGAAGAGTATAAAGGCAGTAGGAGTATACTTAAGAGGGAAATCAGGAGGGCAAAAAGGGGACAAGAAATAGCTTTGGCAAATAGGAGAACCCAAAGGGTTTTTACAAATACATTAAGGACAAACGGGTAACTATGGAGAGAATAGGGCCCCACAAAGATTAGCAAGGTGGCCTTTGTGTGGAGCCACTGGAGATGGGGGAGAAACTAAACAAGTATTTTGCATCAGTGTCTTGCATTAGAAATGTGAAGAAATAGGTGGTGACATCTTGAAAAATGTCCATATTACAGAGGAGGAGGTGCTAGATATTTTGAAACGCATAAAAGTGGATAAATCTCCAGGACCTGATCAGGTGTACCCTAGAACTCTGTGGGAAGCTAGGGAAGTGATGGCTGGGACTCTTGCTGAGATATTTGTATCAGGTGAGGTGCTGGAAGACCGGAGGTAGGCTAATGTGGTGCCACTGTTTAAGAAAGATGGTAAGGACAAGCAGGGGAATTATAGACCAGTGAGCCTTATGTCGGTGGTGGGCAAGTTGTTGGAGGGAATCCTGAGGGACAGGATGTACATGTACTTGGAAAGGCAAGGACTGATTAGGGATAGTCAGCATGGCTTTGTGCATGGGAGGTCATGTCTTATGAACTTGATTGAGTTTTTTGAAAAACTAACAAAGAGAATTGTGTGGAAAGAGCAGTAGATGTGATCTATATGGACTTCAGTCAGGCATTCGATAAGGTTCCTCATGGAAGGCTGGTTAGCAAGGTTAGATCTCATGGAATACAGGGAGAATTAGCCACTTGGATACAGAACTGGCTCGAAGGTGGAAGACAGAGGGTGGTGGTGGAGAGTTGCCTTTCAAACCGGAGGCCTGTGACCAGTGGTGTATCTCAAGGATCGGTGCTGGGTCCACTGCTTTTCATCATTTATATAAATGATTTGGATGTGAACATAGGAGGTACAGTTAGTAAGTTTGCAGATGACACCAAAATTGGAGATGTAGTGGACAGCAAATTACATTACCTCAGATTAAAGCAGGATCTTGATCAGATGGGCTGAGGAATGGCAGATGGAGTTTAATTTAGATAAATGTAAGGTGCTACATTTTGGAAAAGCAAATCAGAGCAGGACCCATACACTTAATGGTAAGATCCTACAGAGTGTTACTGAACAAAGAAACCTTGGAGTGAGGTTCATAATTCCTTGAAAGGTACATGTCACAGGTAGGTAGGATAGTGAAGAGCATTGGTCAGAGCACTGAGTGTCAGAGTTTTGGATTATTGTGTGCAGTTCTGGTCTCCTTTCTATCAGAAGGATGTTGTGAAACGTGAAAGTGTTCAGAAAAGATTTACAAGGATGTTACCAGGGTTGGCGGATTTGAGCTATAGGGAGAGATTGAATATGCTGGAGCTGTTTTCCCTGGAGCATCGGAGGCTGAGGGGTGACCTTATAGATGTTTATAAAATCATGAGGGGCATGGATAGGGTAAAGAGACAAGGTCTGGGGGATCCAGAACTGAAGGACATAAGTTCAGGGTGAGAGGGGAGAGATAGAAAAGGGACCTAAGGGACAACTTTTTCATGCAGAGGATAGTTGTGTGTGGAATGAGCTGCCAGAGGAAGTGGTGGAGGTGGAAGCATTTAAAAGGCATCAGGATGGGTATATGAATAGGAAAGGTTTAGAGGGATATGGGCCAGGTTCTGGCAAATAGGACTAGATTAGGTTAGAATATCTGGTCGGTATGGACGAGTTGGACCGAAGGGTCTATTTCCGTGCTGTATATCTCTTTGACTCTAAGTGGCAAGGGGCCAATTAACTTGCTTTCTTGATCACTGTGACCCTGATTATTATTTAATCTTGCCTCACTAATATGAAGGCGACCATTCTCCCAGTTGTCAGAAAGAGGTGGAGAAAAAGGAATGGATTGAGAAAGGAAATAATGGATGCTACATCGATTAATTTTGATGCAGGTAGGGAAATGTGTTGAAGTGTTCCAAGGGAGTGAGTCAACAATACAGACATCGTGGGAGGGTGGTGATTGGGATATGAGTGGGTGGTGAGGTGGTGAGTTGTGGAGGAGGTACGCGTGCTTGTATGCATGTATGTGTCCGTGTGAGTGTGTGTGTGTGTTAGGGTTTGCTTGCTACTAGTGAGGAAAAATGTTTCACACAGCAGTGAGGAGGGTACAGGATAAGCCTTGGGGGGAAATGGGTACCGTAATAGCGTCATGAAATAACTCTACAAAGGCCAGTATCCTGTCACCAAGTCACACTTTATTTACACGTGCATATACATGACACTGAGCCAGCTAGCCGGCTTCCAGGGTGAGCAGAACCCCTGACACACCTGTTTATATCTGTCAGCCAGAGCTCCCTGATTAGACCAGGTTAACAGCCCCAATCAGGAAATTCATATTCTTTGGGATCTGCCTGGCTGACCTCCTTACAATCAGTACAAGTTACACTGAATGTGAGAGAGCAGAGAGAAGATTTATAACTCCCCCACAGAGGAATAGCCTCTCATCACCTCCCTGTCGACCTGTCCAAAAATATTATGCATCTCAAAAACCTCTCATTCTTATAAAATCCAGAGGATATAAGCCCATTTTACTTAAACAATGCTCAAAGAACAGGCATCCAATCTTATGAATCAATTAGGTGAATCTTTGTTGCACCTAAAGGCAAATATATTCTTTCGTCTGTGATTCAGAAAAAAGTATAAGCCAGCGGTGTTCAGCAAAGAAAATTGTCAGAAGGAGCAGTAAAATTGAGTGCGATGGCTTACATCATGCAGGATCTGTTCTGAAAAGAACAGCAGTTAATGTTGAAAAATTTCCTTCAAGAAACTGATGGGCCTCATTGACTGAGCCATCTGTATTTTGACTCTGATAGAATGACCAGAACAGGCGCAAGAGAGTGTTCATGATAGAGATTAGGAAAAGGGATGGGATTTTACAGCTGATTGATCAGCTGGCTTTATCATCTGTTTCTGATGATGGGCAGAATGTGCGGAAAAGCCAAAGCTTACCTATTTCTCTGAAGAATGCTTTGAAGTGCAAATTCTACGTTATGTAAATGTAAACTCATCGTAATCCACATTCAGACCTCTCTCCTGGTGACACTTTGCCCTTACTAACTGCAATCACACTGAGAATAATTCACTTCAGTAAAGTGCGCACTGACGAAATCACCTGACACCGTTTCTGTTGATGGAGACCTGGGTGTTTCCTGCTGCAAGTATGCAGCCATGTTGTGAACAACACACACTAAGACAGGCAATATATGTGGCCATGACCTGTGTAAAAACTGAGAAAGTTCTGACAAAATCAAGCAATTTGGGTGCAATTCAAGCAAGCAACATATTGTTTGTAGATTGCGGAATTGAATGGATTGGAAGTTCAGAGACCGTGATTAACCTTTGCACTAACTTGTGCCAAAGCATGAGTACTGTGCATTCCATTTAAATTCCTTATCTTCGTATGTCTTGGTAAATAACAAGGACATTTAATCACATGTAATATTGCAGACTAGCAGCACAAACTGGATTAGTTTGTGTAGCCGTACATTCCTAACCCCCTTTTATTTTCTGAGCAACAGGAAGCCATCTCATTCAATAATATTTACTTTGCTTTCCTGATGTGGGTCTGAATTCCCGTTTCCTTTAAACTTCCCCAAAATATTTGGATATAAGGCGTCTATGACCTCAATTGGAAAGGAATTTCAGATTTTGGAAGGCTTTGGTGGAAAGTCTGAACCACCAACTTAAGGCATTTAGATTGCAAATGAGCATGTACAGCTGTGTATCACTCCCTTTGAGACTGTAGTATTAGATCTGTCCATTCAGTTACATTTTACAAAAGTGAGACAATTTCATCTGCAACTTCATACAAAAGGTGCATTGTCCCTGGTATAGACACTTAATTGAGAAAAGGCATCTGCATCATTCACAAATTGAGTAAAGTTTTTGTGAACATAAAGTGAATTTTACTCAACATCCCTTTGGTCATGTAACTTCTTATCCAATTAAGAGAACAGAAGCAATTCAAGCAGCAATTCACACCCTTAGTTTCTGCTCAATCGATCGGTAATGCCATAGTTGATGTCCACCTCAACTTCATTTTCCCACCTCACACTATCTCCCTTGATTGCCTCAGTGTCTAAAAGATCCAGTTATATTCAACTTTCCTCGTTGTCTGTGCTCCTTAAAGTGGTGCAGTGGTAGCATCTTTACCTCTAGATCTGTAGTTCTGGGCAACCGTTCCGCACTGGGAATTATTGGCTATGGATGTTCATAAAGTGATCAAGCAGGGTGTAAATCAGCCTGTAAATTCTTTTGATATGAAGGAAAATAGGTGATAAAAGTGAAAGAGATTCCTGGTCAGCCATTGTGTTGGGGCAAACACATTGCGCATTAGTGTGTACCAATCCAAAGGAAATGCATAGCTTGGCCTTAGATACGGAAAGATCCTCTGAGGTAGAGCATTTAACTCTTTGATTCGTCCCTTCCCCTTTCTTTGGTTCTGTATTTGTTATTCATAATTTGTTCAATCTATAACCAATTTGGTTTTGACGCAATGCCATCCACTCAGTTTAGATTAGATTAGATTAGATTACAGTGTGGAAACAGGCCCTTCGGCCCAACAAGTCCACACCGACCCGCCGAAGCGAAACCCACCCATACCCCTACATTTACCCCTTACCTAACACTACGGGCAATTTAGTATTGCCAATTCACCTGACCCTGCACATCTTTGGACTGTGGGAGGAAACCGGAGCACCCGGAGAAAACCCACGCAGACACGGGGAGAACGTGCAAACTCCACACAGTCAGTCGCCTGAGGCGGGAATTGAACCCGGGTCTCTGGCGCTGTGAGGCAGCAGTGCTAACCACTGTGCCACCGTGCCGCCCACCGCCCACCGTTCCTGTCTCCAAACTAAGACGGGCAATATGTTATGTAAAAACTGAGAACGTTCTGACAAAATCGGATAACATGGGTGAACTGGTGAGCATTTCCAGTATTTTCCTGCTTAAACTTCAGACTTTCAGCATTTGCAGTATTTCAATGTTATTGCCAGTTACTTTTATTAAAAACTGAGAAATGGAGCGTAGTCTTAATAGGCTATTAGTTCGCTGACCTGTCCTTCTCACATTGTCAAATATGTGAAAGATAATTAGCAGAGAAAGCCAATGTGCTTTTTGAGAACCACTGAGGCTTTCTCAAGAAGTAATCAGTAAACATTGTAATGCTTTGAGTAAAATCTTGACCTCCAAGCCAAGCCATGAATTAACACGATTCATGGAAGGCAAGATTTGTCAGTTTTAGTACAGCACTTTCCAAAGGGATTACATGGAATTTTCATCACCACTTTGTGGGATGCAGCAGAAACTTGAAGACAAGGAGGGGGCTTTGAGAGCCAAGTAAGTACATGCCTCAAATAAACAATGTCACAAAAGAAGGAAGCTGTAACTGAATTATGGTATGCACTTTACATATCTTGTAGTGATAGTCACTTCATTACTCAAAAGTCACCACTGTTTCCAATTCTTACTCAGCACTTCTAAGTATTCTTGACTCTGTCACTGTGTAGCCTACTATTCAATTAAAGATGTAACAGAAGCAATGTGCACCCATCCGAATACACCCCCGCAGCAACACCAGCAGCGGTAACCAAGACAGCAGCATTTTAGTCCAATTGTTTTTTTTTCTTAAGGTTTGGGAAGAGATTTACAAGGATGTTGCCAGGGTTGGAGGATTTGAGCTATAGGGAGAGGCTGAATAGACTGGGGCCGTTTTCCCTGGAGCGTCGTACGCTGAGGGATGGCATCATAGAGGTTTATAAAATCATGAGGGGCATGGATAGGAGAAATAGACAAAGCCTTTTCCCTGGGGTGGGTGAGTTCAGAACTAGAGGACATAGGTTTAGGGTGAGGAGGCAAGATATAAAGGGGACCTAAGGGACAACTTTTTCACGCAGAGAGTGGTGCGTGTATGGAATGAGCTGCCAGAGGAAGTGGTGAAGGCTGGTACAATTGCATTATTTAATGGGCTTCTGGATGCGTATATGAATGGAAAGGGTTTGGAGGGATATGGGCCAAGTACTGGAAAATGGGACTTGATTAGTTTAGGATATCTGATCAACATGGATGATTTGGACCAAAGGGTCTCTTTCCGTGCTGTACCTCTCTATGATTCTATGTGTAATATTACTTACTATATTCCTGTGGATATTTACACATGGATCATTTATCTGGTGATGCACCTAAAGAGAAAGCAAGGAAGATGCAACCACCAGGAAATAATACAGGCTAATTGCATTCTTTCTAGAATTTAAACATTTTGCTTTAATTCTGAAGCAATAGTTCATGATCCAGCTTCTTGATTTTTAAAAATTCATTCACAAGATGAGGACATCACTGGCAAAGCCAGCATTCATTGCCCATCCCTAATTCCCCAGAGAGTAGTTAAGAGTCATACACATTGCTGTGGGTCTGGCCTCACGTGTAGGCCAGACCAGCTAAGAATGGCAATTATCTTCCCTAAAGGGCATTAATGAACCAGATGGGTTTTACCAACAATGGATTTATGGTCATGATTAGATTCCAACTGCCAGGGTTTACTGAGTTCAAATTACACCATCTACCATGGTGGGATTTGAAGCCAGGTCCCCGGGTCATTAACTGGATTAACAGTCTAGCAATAATACCACTAGGCCATTGCCTCCCCAGTAATGAGCTTGGCTGTCCCTCAAGGTTGAAGCCAACACTGAAATAATGACACGACAACTTAAATGTCTCTCGTTCAGGTGAAAAATGAGCAAAAATACAAATATGCAAAACGTTACAGAACACACTAATAGTATGTTCAAGCAACATTTGGAATCGTGTGGGGAGGGGTCAGCAGGGCTTGTGAATTGCCCCAGTGGACATTAGTAAAATTTTAAATGTTGCACCACGTGGACAAAAAACAACCAGGAATGCAAAGGTGATTGTTCGAGTGATTGTGTGCAGCCCAACTGGATAAACACTAATGTCTGCTGCTGTGTAAACACATGCTGAATCTGCCTTGAGCTTGCTCTTCATCAAAACTACATTCTTATGGACACTTTATAATCTGGCTGTATCAACTATTTACTGAGAATGAGAGAGAAAGACATATGAGGTACCTAGTCATAATCCGATCTAAATTTAGCGAAATGCCGCAAATGCAATAAATTTATTTGAAGTGCTGTGATTAAAGTATTTATCCTCATTCCTATGTAAAATCTCTCAGAATAGAAGCTTATTTGCTGTTCTTCAAATCTGTCTGATATTTGGGTCACTTTATAAATAGATCTCATTGATATGCTACAAAACTGTGCAACAATGAAACCAATCCACAACCATCATTGTACACCCACCTTAAAACCCAAGCAGCAAAATATGTTCTGAATTTTCCAACAAAAATATTGTTTTAGTAATATGTGCTTCTGAACATTGATAGCCTGTAGTGTCCAACATTTACTGGTACACTGAAAGTGACAGGTTATTATAAAATTCATGAATACATTTTTTTTTAATTGCTTGAGACTGGAACTACAATTTTGCAGACTATAAAAAATCCATAGGAATATATGGAAAGCGAATCTTTCAAAAGGTCAATATTCAAAGTCGTAATTTATTGTGGTAGCTCAGCACATTTACAAATCCTGCTAAAATGACTGTTTGAAACTGTTCATTGCCAATGGATCTTCCCTCTTATTCAATTCTACATCCTGAGAAATAATGGGTGAGAAATGATTTCCACCCATCTAAAAGAAGTATATACTATAGCTACATTACCGGCTCAAAAGCAGGTTACAGATACCATAATGCTGAGGATCATAGAATCTCTACAGTGTGAAAAGCAGCCATTCGGCCCATTGAGTTAGCGCCGGCCCTCTGAAGAGCATTCCAGTCAGGCACAGCATTTTTTCTATCTTCTATCCCTGAAAACCCACTTTTTCCATGGCTAACCCATCTAGCCTGCACATCCCTGGACACTGCAGGACAATTTAGCATGACCAATCCATGTAACCTGCACAACTTTGGATCCAAAATAAAAGTTCTGAAACAAAAGATGGTTCTGGAGAAATTCAGCAAGTCTGACACCATCTGTGGAGAAAGTAACAGTTAATGTTTGAAGTCCAATATGATTCTTCTTCAAAAATGAAGAGAGGAGGAAAAATCATGGCCATTACGTTATTGAAAAGGGAAGAAGACGAGGTGTCACAGGAGTATGGATCAAGGATAATTTGAGGGAGGTTGGAGATCAAAGGTGTCATAGAAAAAAGACAAAGATAATAGCAATGGTTGTAAAAAAGATCTAGAGTAGGTGCTGATAATAAATGAAACATGTAACAGCCGACGGGATTGGAAGGACGAGTGGAGATAGGACGGGAGATAATATTAATTGGACTAGTTTAAAACTCAGTTTTACTATAATTATTGCTCCATCTCTCTTGCTTCTTCTTGCTTCTTTGTAACTGAATTGGCTATAGATTGTGCTTTTTTGGTTTAAGTCTTATTTTGAGACCTCTTGGGGTCATAATAAATAATAGGCTAGGCAAGATTGTTCTCCAATGAGTTGCATTATGAGGTGTTATTGGTTATGGTCTTTTTTTTAAAACAAAGTGCTCAGCTTGCCATATTTATTAGCTATTCTTACTTCTCCTGAGAAGGTTAAAGTGGGCTATCTCTGTATGAGTTGCAGTCTTTGTGGTGTTGACACCATAATGCGCAATAAGGAATCACTGACCAAGCAACAATGAGGGAACCACAACTTATGTGCAACTCAAGATATTGTTTCACCCAGAGGTGAACGTGGAGCTGGTGATTCCTTCTCTGTCCTACTGGTCGTAATGGAAGGAGGTGCCATTGAGGTAACTCTGATTTGTTGCAGTGCAAAAGTCGATCGTATGGTCATGAGTCTTCAGAGAGAGGGAGAATACCAAACTTGGTGGCTGGGGTATCAATTAAAAACTACTCTCTTCTCGATATTGTGAACCTTATGAATGTTGTTATGGCTACACCAAAGTATGTGAATGGTACATGTTCCATCACATTTTTGACTTAAATTTTGAAAAGTCTGCATGTGAACTATAGACTCAGAGATATCTACAGCCGATAAAAGCCCTTTGGCCCATCAAATCTGCACTGATTAAAATGACCACCTAATTATTCTAATCGAATTTTCCAACACTTGGCCATAGCCTTGTATGTCTTGGCATTGCAAGTGCACACCTAAATGCTTCCTCAATGTTGTGAGGATTTCTGCTTCGACCACCCTGAGTTCCAGACTCCCCCCAGCCTCTGGGTAAAAACAGAACTCTTCACATCCCCTCCATAGCCCCTGCCCCTCACCTTAAATATATGCCCTTGGTCATTGATCCCTTCATCAAGGGGACATGTTTCTTCCTGTCTACCCTGTCAATATCTGTCATAATTTTATACATCCCAATGTCAATCTGCTCTGCTCCAAGTGCAACATCTCCAGTCTATACAGTCTGTCTTCATAACAGAAACTCTCCAGCTAAGACAACATCCTGGTAAATCTCCTCTGCACCACCCACCCACTACCCTCCAGTGCAATCACATCCCTCCTGAAATATTAGATTTTTAGATTAGATTACTTCTAATCTAATCATTACTTAGATTGCGTACAGTGTGGAAACCAGCCATTCGGACCAACAAGTCCTTAGAAGAGCATAAAGAAAGTAGGAGTATACTTAAGAGGGAAATGAGGAGGGCAAAACAGGGACATGAGATAGCTTTGGCAAATAGCATTAAGGAGAATCCAAAGGGTTTTTACAAGTATATTAAGGACAAAAGGGTAACTAGGGAGAGAATAGGGCCCCTCAAAGATCAGCAAGGTGGCCTTTGTGTGGAGCCAGAGAAAATGGGGGAGATACTAAATGAATATTTTGCATCAGTATTTACTGTGGAAAAGGATATGGAAGATATAGATTGTAGGGAAATAGGTGGCAACATCTTGTAAAATGTCCAGATTACAGAGCAGGAAGTGCTGGATGTCTTGAAATAGATAAAGGTGGATAAATCCCCAGGACCTGATCAGGTGTACCCGAGAACTCTGTGGGAAGCCAGAGAAGTGATTGCTTGGCCTCTTGCTAAGATATTTGTATCATCGATAGTCACAGGTGAGGTGCCAGAAGACTGGAGGTTGGTAAAAGTGGTGCCACTGTTTAAGAAGGGCGGTAAAGACAAGCCAGGGAACTATAGACCGGTGAGTCTGATCTCTGTGGTGGGCAAGTTGTTGGAGGGAATCCTGAGGGACAGGATGTATAAGTATTTGGAAAGGCAAGGATTGATTCGGGATAGTCAACATGGTTTTGTGCATGGGAACTCGTGTCTCACAAACTTGATTGAGTTTTTTGAAGAAGTAACAAAAAAGATTGATGAGGGCAGAGCAGTAGATGTGATCTATATGGACTTCAGTAAGGCGTTCGAAAAGGTTCCCCATGGGAGACCGATTAGCAAGGTTAGATCTCATGGAATGCAGGGAGATCTAGCCATTTGGATACAGAACTGGCTCAAAGGTAGAAGACAGAGGGTGGTGGTGGAGGGTTGTTTTTCAGACTGGAGACCTGTGACCAGTGGAGTACCACAAGGATCGGTGCTGGGTCCACTACTTTTGGTCATTTACATAAATGATTTGGATGTGAGCGTAAGAGGTAAGTTTGCAGATGACACTAAAATTGGAGGCGTAGTGGACAGTGAAGAGGGTTACCTCAGATCACATCAGGATCTGGACCAGATGGGCCAATGGGCTGAGAAGTGGCAGATGGAGTTTAATTTAGATAAATGCGAGGTGCTGCATTTTGGGAAAGCAAATCTTCGCAGGACTTATACACTTAATGGTAAGGTCCTAGGGAGTGTTCCTGAACAAAGAGACCTTGGAGTGCAGGTTCATAGCTCCTTTAAAGTGGAGTCACAGGTAGATAGGATAGTGAAGAAGGCATTTCGTTTGCTTTCCTTTATTGGTCAGAGTATTGAGTACAGGAGTTGGGAGGTCATGTTGAGGTTTTACAGGACATTGGTTAGGTCACTGTTGGAATATTGCGTGCAATTCTGGTCTCCTTCCTATCGGAAAGATGTTTTGAAACTTGAAAGGTTTCAGAAAAGATTTACAAGGATGTTGCCAGGGTTGGAGGATCTGAGCTACAGAGAGAGGCTAAACAGACTGGGGCTGTTTTCCCTGGAGCGTCGGAGGCTGAAGGATGACCTTATGGAGGTTTACAAAATTATGAGGGGCATGGATAGGATAAATAAGCAAAGTCTTTTACCTGGGGTCGGGGAGTCCGGAACTAGAGGGCATAGGTTTAGGGTGAGAGGGGAAAATATATAAAAGAGACCTAAGGGGCAACTTTTCACACAGAGGGTGGTACGTGTATGCAATGAGCTGCCAGAGGATGTGGTGGAGGCTGGTACAATTGCAACATTTAAGAGGCATTTGGATGGGTATATGAACAGGAAAGGTGTGGAGGGATATGGGCCGGGTGCTGGCAGGTGGGACTAGATTGGGTTGGGATATCTGGTCAGCATGGATGGGTTGGACCGAAGGGTCTGTTTCCATGCTGTACATCTCTATGATTCTGTAAGTCCACACTGACCCGCTGAAGCACAACCCACCCAGACCCATTCCCCTACATTTACCTCTTCATCTGACACCAGGACAAGAGTTTTGTTAAAGCTTCAGTGAGTTTCTATGATTATTGTTCCAAATCTCTCCATTTTTCATTCTTCCCTCTTCATTATGACTAAAATGGCATATTATTGATTGACATATGTGCTAATAATAATGAATAATCTCTGAATTATCATTCCTGAGTTTATAGTTGTCAATTGGTGGAGCTCAAATAAATGCAGAAAATATTTGGAACTGAATAAAGCTGCCCAGTGCTGATAGCTATTCAGTGACCTACAGAAGATACCCAGTTTGAGTATCGGTTGAGAACTGGATGTGGTTTGGCTATGATCCTCTTCCACTCCTGCTCCCATGACCTGCAGACAAGCTAATGTTGGACCCTTGCCCCATCATGAGTCAGTGCTGTCAGAAATGGAGGGGTGATAATTGAAGAAGAGTTAGTTCACCTACACAAAAATGTGGCTTACTAGCTTCACCAAGATTCCTGCTTATTGAAGCAACAGATAAATTTATTCAGAAATATTTATTATATGCAGTTGGATCTTGAGAAACAGCCAAATCCCCATAAAACTGCCTTCTTTGCTTTCCACTCACATATTTGAGTGGCTTAGAATCTTGATCCTGATATATCTGCTTCAATTTGTTCATAAATCTTTGGATGCTTTTGGACCTTGCGAAGTAGGATATACTGTGCCGATTGGTTAATGCAGCAAATTGAACTTTTTCTTCAACATAATACTAGACAAATTAAACTGATCTTTTAAAAATCATTTTCTGGATGAGGCTGCCTGAATAAAACAGTGTCTTTTTCAATTCCACACTTTTGATATGCAAAGCTAGAATTTTCATCAAATTTTTTGACTGATTTTAAAACTATTGGTGAGAGATATTGTAGCTTGCTGCTTCCCCTCTTTGCCAAGTCTTTTGATCTCTTATGTGCAGCAATTTAAGGTTGGCAGAGGGGAGCTTGTGAGTTTGCCTGAGGAGAGGCCCAAATAAATTGCAATCAGCAACACTGGAAGAATCTACCATCTAAAGAAAATCATTCTTGTGCTGCTAAACTGCTGCTTTGCAGTTCTCCTTTCTATAATGGGTTATCCCAGGAGTTTAGCTCAACTGCACAAATCATCAAACATTTCTCCTGAGTCCACATTAACTGAGGGCCAGAGAGCAGTCTGGTTTTGGAGATCACTTGCTAATTGGCAGAATCCCACTCCCAGGATATGCGGTCAGTTGGAGAATTTGGGTCTTGGAGTCAGTCTTGAATTTGCATGTCAGCAGCAGCATAGCAAAGCTTCTCTATCCTTTAGCAAGACTCTACCTTACTCAAACTCAGAAATAAATTTCAAACTGCAATGTTGTGAGTTTTCTGCAAGTCTTCATTTTGGTGACTGATTGGTGGCATGATTATGTAGCTAGATCGAATCTCCAGGCCAACCACAGTTCACAGCATGTTGCATTAAGCATGTGATACCAACCATTGGAAAACTGCTAAACCCATCTGCTTTTCTGACTAGACCTACAGAGCCTATTTGATCTAAAGTGATAGATGAGTTACATTCATAAGATATGTATCTTTACAAGGAGGAGATGGGGATAACAGTTCAAACAAGATCCTAAGCTGTTCAGGTTTTGGAGGCATCATGTCCCTTCTAGAAAACACTCCCTTTGGACTCGTGACACTTTGTTTTGAGGCAACTGAACTTGATTCTGTTCTAGATCATATGGTATCAGTAAAATCTGCAAGACGCTTTATCTCTTGGCTGTTTTTTGCTGAGAGTGGTGTTCCTGCTGAACCAGACAATTGGTCCATCACGTCATCTGGAGGATTCGTAATCACCAAAAGCTTTTATGTGGAGGAACTCTTTTCTACTGAAACAGATCATTTCCCCATAACCTAATCTAGGGTACCTTGAATCTCATGAATTTCATGGAAGATGGCTGTCCTGATGAAACTGTTGTTTTCTTTTCCGTGGTATCCTGGATTTCTGTGTCAGATCATTTCTGCTTGAATCAGTCCTGAATATACAGACTTTGGTCATCCTATATCAGTAGTGGCTTCCATGGAATCTTCCATGGAGTCCACATTTAATCTGAACAGCAGATCTGTTTGGGCTTCAACTTGTGGATTTAGTTTGGACACTTGGATTGTCTCTCTGTGGTAGCTTTTCTGGTGAACCCAATATATTCACATCCCCAGCAGTAGTAGTATTAGCTTTTGTTTGTCATTTCTACAATATACAACTCATACTGTAAAAATGAGACAGCCTTTTTCCAGGACAGAGGGTGCTACACGGACAGCACAAGCTACACACTTGTACACCGCATAAAGTGCATAAGAAGTGCAAAACACGCAAGTTACACTGTAATAGAAGAATGATAAGTAATAGATGTTTTTTGAGCAGCAATTCAAAGAATTTCAGATGGGAAAGACATGCTACCTCAGAATTGCTGTTGATTTTGTTGCTGCCACTCGGATGTTTGTTCCTTGGAAAATAAAGATTTAAAATATTCTTCTTGAAGTTATGTCGTCCTATTATCTGACATCTAATTTGAACTTGCTGCAACAATTTGTTGTCAGGGTTGTGCTGCTGTTTGAATAACTTCAGTTAAAGCCTCTTCAGTAAGCTCAGATGGATCATAATGCTCATCATCTTCCTCAAAATTTGCATCTTCTTTCAAACTTTGCTAATTTCTGTCATCCAGACTCACTTCGGAGTTGATGGGAGTTTAAAATATTTCTGGAAATGCTGTGTAACCCCAGGCCTTCATCCTGTTGACAGTTTGAAACATCACATTATGCCAAAATAAATAATCTCAGTGGATTCTGTCTTCTTTTCGAATTCATCCATGAGTCTATAAAGCCCAATGTAATCTTCTATCGATTGTCACTTGAGGTTGTTAAACACTTGTTTGTTCAATAACCCACATTGCTAATGATCCCAGCAGATGTTAATGCTGAACAAGTCAGATCCCAGCAGAACTCTGGCTTGATAGATCATATTTTGTTTTGTTTTGATTTTAACAAAGTGATCTCCTGTTGAAATGTAAGCATGCAATGTTGCAGATTTTGCATTAAAAGTAAAACAGAAATTTATTAACAAAAGAAATGAGGATAAAATAGAGGTAACCAAACTATCCTATAGCACAATTCAAAGATTTTTAAACATATAATCCCATTAACCCTGCACCTCTATAAAGTGAAAAGAGAAACAACAACAATGTTCTCAAAACGCACCCCTGGTACAGAACCTAGAAATACACCTTGCATTTGTCACAAAGCTTGTCCTTTTTTTCTAAAAGTTATTCCTTTGGCTCAAGGAGACTCTGTCCTTGATATTTTTTCAGAGGGGTAACAAACCAGGCCGAGCTGCAATCAGTCTGGTTTGGTACAGAGATAAAAATGATATTGAGAAGCCTTTTGTTTATCTGTAAACAGATGAGACTTCCAGCTGAAGTGGTCATGTTTTAGAAGTGACCTGTAGAATGAAAGGGGAGTGGTCAGCTCTCTAGCTGAGCAGTTTAGCTCAATCCAGAACTGGTTAAGAGTTCAACAGTGAGCTGTGTGGAAACAAACTCTCTCTCTCTCCCTCTCCCTCTCTCTCTGTCCTTCTAATAACAACCTGTAAGCATCTGTTCCATTTATTTATACTGGTTTCTAAGGGGGTTTGCTTATTGGGACTGTTGTGTGTGTGTGTGTCTGTCTGTGTGTGTGTGTGTCTGTGTGTGTGTGTGTGTCTGTGTCTGTCTGTGTGTGTGTGTCTGCGTGTGTGTCTGTGTGTGTGTCTGTGTGTGTGTGTCTGTGTGTGTGTGTGTGTGTCTGTGTCTGTCTGTGTGTGTGTCTGCGTGTGTCTGTGTGTGTGTGTCTGTGTGTGTGTCTGTGTGTGTGTGTGTGTCTGTGTGTGTGTGTGTTCGGGACAGCATAATTAAGTCTAGTTTGGATAGACTGAGTTCTGTAGGGGTTCTTTATTCTGTTCTTTGTGTTTCATTGTATAATTTTGTGAATAAAGTTTTGTCTGTTATTAACCTGGTAGTCAACCTTACTAACTTACTCTGGGTAATTTGCACTGTACACTTACTGAAACAAATTGCAAATGGTCTGGCCTGCTTAAGAATGTTTTGAGTGGTCTGGCCTGGACCATAACACATAGTGTCCAAACCAGAGTGTCTGTCTTTAAAACATTAGTAGATTTAAGTCACTTGTGAATTTAATTTATAGATTACAACTGCAGATAACTTCTTCCTGGAGCTTGCATGCACTCAGCTTAAACATACTCAGCTTCAAGTAGCCTCTCCAGGATTGTATCCCGTACCAGATCAGCTATGATCTCATTGAATGGTGGAGCAGATTTGATGAATTGAATGGTCTACTTCTGTTCCTACATCTTATGGTCACTTCTGGTCTGACACTAAAACTAACCCTTTACTCTAAGGCTAATCTACTTTTGCTGTAATCTTCCCCTCTCAGGAGCACTGGTCTGAATAAATATCTTCATCCAAGGACTTCACAGATCTGCCCAAATTCAAATTAACACGAAAAGAAAACCTCTCTGTTGAGGCTTTGGGTGTTTTTCTTAAGTTAAAAGATACCTCTGACCTGGAGCTTGTTTATCATGTTGTCATGATGCTGCTCCTTTAACAAGGTTATTCAGTCTTTTTTTTCAGAGGGGTGATAAAGGCATAGTTTCCAATATGTCAGGAATTATCTACTTGATAACGTTTTAAAGTGTCAATGAAAGGGGAGTGGCCAGTTCTCCAGTTCAGGGTCTGGGTTGGTTTGAGCAAGCTGTTTTGCTTGCAACAGCTGGTCAAGTTTTAGCTGGGAGCCCAGAGAAACTGCTGGGGACCCAAAGAAGCAGTTCTATGCTGATCCCCTCTCTCTCTGATATCTCTCCTATAGGAACCTATGTTGATTTTACCTTTTTAGCCAAGTGGTGTTTATGGGGATGTTGCAAGTATTTGGAACAGCATTATTAAGTTGTGATAGACTCGACTGAGTTTTCAGATAGGTAAGTTATTCTGTATTCTGTACTCTTTTGTTTGTGTTTTATTCGGTAGTTGGTAAATAAATTCTGCTTTGTTTAAAACTGAGTGAGTTGACCAGCTATGTCACTCCTGGATTATCCACTATACACCTGCTTAAAACAACTAGAAAAGTTAGGGTCTAGGCTACCTTCTTGAAATGTTTTGAGGGGATCTGTTCCATAACAGTCTGGCGGCTCTTTGCAGGATATGTTCTATCATTCCAATTTCGGATTATGGTTGCTGGACTCAAAGGCTGTGAGTGTAGGTGAGCGTCTTTTGTGCCAAGTGTTGAATTTAGTTGGTTTAAACAGTGCTTGGTGGAGTAATGGCTCTTTCAGTCACTAAGAGTTTTCTGAGGGTGGAAGAAGTGACTTTGGGAGATTTACCTCAGGTGAACAAGGAAGAGTTGCTGGAATTGGCAGCCAAGCTGGAGTTGGAGTTACCTTTGTCCATTAGAAAAGGAGAGATAATTATAGCAATAGCTCAGCATTTAAATTTGATGTAAACACCATCAGAATCTTTAAGGATGGCCAATATTCAATTGAAAATGAAGCAGCTTGAGTTAGAGGCAAAAGGAAAAGAAAAGAGGAAAAGAAATGAAACTGATTGAATTACGATTAAGAGTAGAGGAAAGAGAAAAAGAATGAAAAGTTCTAGCAGAACAAAAAGGAGAGCGATGAAAGGAAGAAAGAGAAACAGTTTGAACTTCAGATGTTGGCACTTAGACAAGAAAGTCAGCTTAAACGATTGGAAATGAAGGCTGAAGGTAGACTTAGTGATAAAGAGAGTGAGGATGAGCAAACCCATGATAGCTCAAGGCCTGGTGGGGATCTGTTTAAATATATTGAAGCATTGCCTAAATTTGATGAGAACGATGTAGAAGCATTTGTTATCTCATTTGAAAAGGTGGCTAAACAAAGGTAGTGGCCAATGCCCATGCGGTTTTTGTTAATCCAAACAAAACTTGTCGGTAGGGCTAGTGAGGTATTCACATTACTGTCAGAGGAGGTCTCTGGGGTGTATGAGGAGATGAAGAAAACCATTTTAAGTGCAGATGAGCTTGTGTCAGAAGCCTACAGACAACGTTTCAGGAATCTAAGGAGGAACCCCAGTTAAAGCTACATTGAATTTGAAAGGATCAAACAAAGTAATTTTGATAGGTGGATAAGGGCATTAAAAATAAAGTAAACCTATGGCAATTTTAGATGATTACTCATAGTACTCATAGAACATTACAGCGCAGTACAGGCCCTTTCGCCCTCGATGTTGCGCCGCCCTGTCTTACTAATCTGAAGCCCATCCATCTACACTATTCCATTTACATCCATATGCCTGTCCAATGAAGACTTAAATGAACTTAAACTTGGTGACTCTACTACCATTGCAGGCAATGCATTCCTTATCCTTACTACTCTCTGAGTAAAGAAACTACCTCTGACATCTGTCTTATACCTATCTCCCCTCACTTTAAAGCTGTGTCCCCTCGTGTTTGCCGTCCCCATACTTGGAAAAAGGCTCTCCCTGTCCACCCTATCTAACCCTTTGATTATCTTGTATGTCTCTATTAAGTCACCTCTCAACCTTCTTCTCTCTAGCGAGAACAGCCTCAAGGCCCTCAGCCTTTCCTCGTAAGACATTCCCTCCATACCAGGCAACATCCTAGTAAATCTCCTCTGCACCCTTTCCAAAGCTTCCACATCCTTCTTATAATGCAGTGACCAGAACTGTACACAATACTCCAAGTGTGGCCACACCAGAGCTTTCTACAGCTGCAGCATAAGCTCCTGGTTCCGGAACTCAATCCCTCTATTAATAAAGGCCAAAACGCTGTATGCCTTCTTAACAACCCTGTCAATCGGGGTGGCAACGTTCAGGGATCTGTATACATGGACACCAAGATCCCTCTGCTCATCCGCACTCCCTAGAATCCTACCATTAGCCCAGTACTCTGCATTCCGATTACTCGGTCCAAAGTGTATCACCTCACACTTGTCCACATTAAATTCCACCTCTCAGCCCAGCTCTGCATCCTATCTATGTCTCTCTGCAACCGACGACATCCTTCATCACTATCCACAACTCCATCTACCTTAGTGTCGTACGCAAATTTGCTAACCCACTCTTCTATGCCCTCATCCAGGTCATTTATAAAAATGACCAACAGTGGTGGACCTAACACTGACCCTTGTGGTACGCCACTAGTAACCAAGATGAACATGTTCCATCAACTACAACCCTTTGTTTTCTTTCAGCAAGCCAATTACTTATCCAAACTGCTATGTCTCCCATAATCCCATTCCTCCGCTTTCTGTATAATAGCCTACTGTGGGGAATCTTATCGAACGCTTTGCTGAAATCCATATACACCACATCAACCAGTTTCCTCTCATCTACCTGTTTGGTCACTTTGTCAAAAAACTCAATAAGATTCGTTAGGCACGACCTATCCTTCACAAAACCATGCTGACTGTCCCTGATCAGATTATTCTTTTCTAGATGGTTATAAATCCTATCTCTTATAACCTTTTCCAACACTTTACCAACAACTGAAGTGAGACTCACTGGTCTGTAATTACCAGCATTGTCTAGGGAACCACATTTGCTATCCTCCAGTCCTCAGGCACTATTCCTGCAGACAATGATGATTTGAAGATCAATGCCAAAGGCTCATCAATCTCTTCCCTTGCTTCCCAGAGGATCCTAGGATAGATCCCATCTGGACCAGGGGACTTGTCTATCTTCACATTCTGTAATAATTTCAATACCTCTTCCTTATGAACCTAAATCTCTTCTAGTCTAGATGAAAGTATCTCTGTATCTTCCTCGCCAACATTGTCATTTTCTATGTTGAACACTGCTGAAAAATATTTATTTAGTGTTTCCCCTATCTCCTCTACCTCCACACACAACTTCCCACTACTATCCTTGATTGGCCATAATTTAACTCTCGTCATTCTTTTATTTCTGACATACCTATGGAAAGCCTTAGGATTAACCCTGATCCTATCAGCCAACAACTTCTCATGTCTCCTCCTGGCTCTTCTGAGCTCTCTTTTGTAGGTCTTTCTGGTAACCCTCAAGCGCCCTATCTGAGTTTTCACATTTTGCCCTATCATAAGCCGCCTTCTTCTTCTTGACCATAGATTCCACTTCCTTATTTTGGAGGCTTTCAAAAATTCACTTCCTGAAGTAGTGAGAACTCCTGTGGAAGAGCAGAGAATTATAACGGCAAGATTAACAGCTGAAATGGCTGATGATTACAAGTTGATTCATAAATCAAATTTTGGCTTCCAACATCAATTTCAATCCGTGAGGGATAGAAATTAGATTAGATTAGATTACTTACAGTGTGGAAACAGGCCCTTCGGCCCAACAAGTCCACACCGACCCGCCGAAGCGTAACCCACCCATACCCCTACATTTACCCCTTTACCTAACACTACGGGCAATTTAGCATGGCCAATTCACCTGACTTGCACATCTTTGGACTGTGGGAGGAAACCGGAGCCCCCGGAGGAAACCCACGCAGACACGGGGAGAACGTGCAAACTCCACACAGTCAGTCGCCTGAAGCAGGAATTGAACCCGGGTCTCTGGCGCTGCGAGGCAGCAGTGCTAACCACTGTGCCACCGTGCCGCCCACTAAATTGGGGATAAGAGAAATCCTCAGGTGGTAAGGGACAGGTAGATCTCAGTGAAGATGATAAGGATAATTTACCACAGGGTAAAAAGGAAATCCTTGAAGGGGAAAGAGAAGTTAAAAAGCTCCGATGTTTCACTGCAATAAAGTAGGCCATGTGAAAACACAGTGTTGGTGGGTTAGAAAAAGCACTGGGAAGTCAGATGTAAGAAAACAGGATAGATCAGTGAATTTTGTTGGAGTGGTCAGAAAGGTTTTATCTTTTGTGCTTTTGTCGGAAAGCACAATGAAGCCTAAAAAGCTGTATTAGAATGTGCAACCTGGTTGGAGGTTGGTTTAGGAGGTTGTGCCAGATCTTCTTAAACCATATACTATGAAGGTAAAGTTCACTTGCAAAGGCCAGAAGCAGCAGGTAAAGAGGTTTAAATGTTAAGGGATGCTGAAAGATGAGGAGATATGTACCTCTAAAGGTCTATTGCTGGAAAAAAGTGCTAGTAATGGGATTTCACGGTGAGACAAGAAGCTTTCAATAATGTAAAGTGAAAAGTGGACAAGTTGTGGTAGGAGTACTGGATAAACTCTCAGCTCCAGGAATACAATTTGTCCTTGTTAATGATATAGCTGGTTTACAGGTAGGAGAGCTGCCTACTGTGGAAGTCAGTGGAAACTCAGGCAACTGAACTACTACAGAAAGCACATCCTGGGATTTTTCCTGACTCTGTGGTAATGAGGTCACAAAGTCACCAGTTGAAACAAGAGAGATCAAAGAGTACAGATAAGAAAGTTGACGTGGAATTAGCAGAGACACTGCTTGATCAGATGGTTGAGACAAAACAGAAGCAGATAGATGACAAAGCAGACATGTTTAGCTCAGAGAAATTAACTGAATTACTGCAGAAAGGTGAGAAACTAAATCAATTGTATCAAAAAGCATGCATAGAAGATGAATTTAGATATATCCCGGTAAGGTACTATCTTAAAAATGATGTCTTAATGAGGAAATGGAGACCATCACATATTCAGGTAGATGAGAAATGGGCAGAAATTCATCAAGACGTATTACCAGTGGGTTCTAGAAAGGAAGTTTGCGGGTAGCACATGAACTACCACTAGGAGTTCATGTGGGCGGCACGGTGGCACAGTGGTTAGCACTGCTGCCTCGCAGCGCCAGAGACCCGGGTTCAATTCCCGACTCAGGCGACTGACTGTGTGGAGTTTGCACGTTCTCCCCGTGTCTGCGTGGGTTTCCTCCGGGTGCTCCGGTTTCGTCCCACAGTCCAAAGATGTGCAGGTTAGGTGAATTGGCCATACTAAATTGCCCGTAGTGTTAGGTAAAGGGGTAAATGTAGGGGTATGGGTGGGTTTCGCTTCGGCGGGTCGGTGTGGACTTGTTGGGCCGAAGGGCCTGTTTCCACACTGTAATCTAATCTAATCTAGGAGGTCATTTTGGGGTAAGAAAATCTCAAGCTAAACTACAAAAACATTTTTACTGGCCTGGACTGCACAAGGATGCAGTTGAATTTTGCCAGACTTGCCATACATACCAGGTAATTGGAAAACCACAGGCAGTCATAAAACCTTCACCTTTAATACCTATTCCTGCATTTGAGGAACCTTTTACAAGAGTCTTAATTGTGTGGGACCCCTACCTAAAACAGAAAGTGGGCATCAGTATTTATTAGCAATAATGGATGTGTCCTTTAGATTTCCAGAGGCCATTCCATTGCACAGTATCATAGCTAAAGGGATTGTAGAGGAGTTACTCAAATTCTTCACTAGATATGGACTACCCACAAAGATACAATCAGATCAAGGGTCAAACTTTACATCGAAATTATTCAAGGAAGTTATGGACAGCTTCTGGATAAAAATATTCAATTCTACTGCATACCACCCAGAATCGCAGGGAGGTCTAGAAAAGTGCCATCAGAAATTAAAGACCGCGTTGAGGGCTTATAGTCAAGACTATCCAGATGATTGGGATAAAGGAATTGTACTTTTTGCCATCAGAGATGTACCAAATGAATCAACCAAATTCAGTCCTTTTGGATTAGTTTTTGGGTATGAAGTGAGATGACCATTAAAATTCATTAAGGAGAAATTATATTTCAGAGACCACATATTTGGACTATGTGTCAAATTTTAGAGAATGATTAAATAGAGCGGGGGAGTTGGCTAGACAGCATATCACAGCATACAATGAAACAGAAGGCAGACAAGAAATCAAAAACTCTCAATCTTGCTATCGGAGATATGGTATTACTGTTACTTTCAGTGGTAGGTGAACCTTTAAAAGCAAGGTTTAGTGGACCCAATCAAGTCGAAAGGAGATTGAGTGAGGTGAACTATTTCATAAGGAGTCCAGGCAGAAAGAAATCACACAGAGTGTGTCATGTGAATACACTCAAAAGGTATTTTGACAGGGAAGGAAAGTAAAAGGAGACTGTGTTGTTGGTTACAACACAGAGTGAAGAACTAAGTTCAGAGGATTCTGAATTGGCATTCCTCAAATTAATTTAGTCAATGAGGAAGTTGTCAAAAATTGGGATAAATTACTGACTTACTTTCCAGAGGAAAATTGAAATGACTTGGAAGAGTTATTCCTACCACAACGGAGATATGTGGAAATAAGCTGGGAAGTATTAACCTAATTTTGCATGATGTAGATGTAGGAAATGCTATTCTGGTTAAGCAACATCCTTATAGGCATAACCCTCTAAAGATTGCATAGTTTCAACAGGGGGTTGAATGGATTTTAGTAAGGCATTTGATAAGGTTCCCCATGGTAGGCTTATGCGGAAAGTCAGGAGGCATGGGATAGAGGGAAATTTGGCCAATTGGATAGAAAACTGGCTAACCGGTTGAAGGCAGGGAGTGGTGGTAGATGGTAAATATTCAGCCTGGAGCCCAGTTACAAGTGGAGTTCCGCAGGGATCAGTTCTGGGTCCTCTGCTGTTTGTAATTTTTATTAATGACTTAGATGAGGGAGTCGAAGGGTGGGTCAGTAAATTTGCAGATGATACGAAGATAGGTGGAGTTGTGGACAGTGAGGAGGGCTGTTGTCGGCTGCAGAGGGACTTAGATATGATGCAGAGCTGGGCTGAGGAGTGGCAGATGGAGTTCAACCCTGCCAAGTGTGAGGTTGGTCCATTTTGGAAGAACAAATAAGAATGCGGAATACAGGGTTAATGGTAGGGTTCTAAGTCAGGTGGAGGAACAGAGGGATCTTGGGGTCTATGTACATAGATCTTTGAAAGTTGCCACTCAGGTGGATAGAGTTTGTAAGAAGGCCTATGGAGTATTATCGTTCATTAGCAGAGGGATTGAACTCAAGAGTCGTGAAGTGATGTTGCAGCTGTACAGGACTTTGGTTAGGCCACAGTTGGAGTACTGTGTGCAGTTCTGGTCACCTCACTTTAGGAAAGATGTGGAAGCTTTGAAGAGAGTGCAGAGAAGATTTACCAGGATGTTGCCTGGAATGGAGAGGAAGTCGTACGAGGATAGGTTGAGAGTTCTCGGCCTTTTCTCGTTGGAACGGCGAAGGATGAGGGGTGACTTGATAGAGGTTTATAAGATGATCAGAGGAATAGATAGAGTAGACAGTCAGAAACTTTTTCCCCGGGTACAACAGAGTGTTACAAGGGGACATAAATTTAAGGTGAAGGGTGGAAGGTATAGGGGAGATGTCAGGGGTGGGTTCTTTACCCAGAGAGTGGTGGGGGCATGGAATGCGCTGCCCGTGGGAGTGGTAGAGTCGGAATCATTGGCGACCTTTAAGCGGCATTTGGATAGGTACATGGATGGGTACTTAATCTAGGTTAGAAGTTTGGCACAACATCGTGGGCCGAAGGGCCTGTTCTGTGCTGTATTGTTCTATGTTCTATGTTCTATGAATGCATACTCCAAGATGACATAATCAAAGTGAGTCACAGTGACTGGAGCTCTGCCAAAACCAGATGGTACCCAATGGTTATGTGTGGACTATTGCAAAGTCAATGCAGTTACAAAGAGTGATGCATATCCAATTCCATGTTTGGAAGACTGTATTGAAAAGATGAGACAAGCAACTTATATTTCTAAATTGAACTTGCTCAGAGGATACTGGCAGGTACCTTTATCTGAAAGTGGGAAGACAATTTCAGCTTTCGTAATGCTGAATGGACTGCATCAATTTAAATTCATGCCATTTGGTATGAAACATTCACCAGCCACATTTCAAAGATTAACCAAAAAGGTAATTTCCAGATTACCCAATTGTGGGTATATATTGATAAGTTGGCGATTTTTAGTCACATATGGAAGGAACATTTGCAACATTTATCAGAATTGTTTAATCAACTTCGGGAGGCAGGCTTGTTGATAAGCCTGGCTAAAAGTGAATTTGCCAAAGCCCAAGTCATCTTTCTGGGCTGTGCTATTGGACATGAACAAATGGCCCCTTGGGATACAAAAGGAAAGGTAACTGGGGAGTTTCCCATACTATCGACAAAAACAGCAGTACTACAATTCCTGAGATTGAGTGGGTTTTCTCAGAAAGTCTTCCCAAATGTAGCAGTGTGGCTGCTCCACTCACTGAATTATTAAAGAAAGACAAGAAGTTTCGATGGACAGCGGACTGTTAGAAAGCATTTGACAGCCTGAAAGTTGTGTTAATCACTGCCCCACCTAATTACACCAGGGCATTCAATTGATGCAAATGATGTGGGTGTCAGTGCTGTACTCTTACAGGAAGATGACGAGAAAATAGAAAGACCCATTGGGTATTTCTCTAGGAAAATGAATATTCATCAGCAGAAATATTCGACAGTTGACAAGGAAACTTTGAGTTTGGCTTTACAACATTTCAACATTTATGTTACCTGTGATGTATCTGAGACAATCATATACACTGATCATAACCCATTGAAGCTTGTGGAGAAATTTAAGGACAAATGCTCCAGACTGTTTGAAGGTGGAGCTTGTTATTACAGCCATTCAATTTGAAAATTGTGCATGTGGCAGAACAAGAAAATGTGATTGCCGATGTATTGTCAAGACTTGGATGAGAAAGGGAGGCCTTTGGTGGCAGGAGTAGGCAGACTGAAATAGAATGTAGTAGTGCATGTTTCCATGTTAATAGTCAATGTAATGTATGTGTGTTGTAAGATTCTAACAGTGTGAGATTAGGAGGGTTTCAAAATGAAGCTATCTTAGGATATTGATTTTTTTTTTAAGGGGGTTATGATGGTGTTGTTCCTTTAATAAGGTTATCCTGTCTCTGTTTTTTTTCAGAGGGGGTCGTAAAAGCACAGATTCCAATATGTCTGAAAATATTTACTTGAGAAAGCTCTTAAGTGTTTTATTTTAAATCCTTGTACAATGAAAGTGGAGTCAAGCAGGAGGCTTGGAGAACACAGCAAGCCAGACAGCATCAGGAGGGGGAGAAGTCAATGTTTCAGGTGTAACCCTTCTTCAGGACTGGAGGTGGGTGTAGGGGGAGCTGCAGGTAAAGGGAGTGGTGGGGGGGGGGGGCAGGGTGGTGAGGTGGGAATAGTTGAAGACATGTAGAGGGTACGATTTGGTTGGTCAACGGGAGGAATGAATCCGGTGGGTGACTGAGAGGAACAGAAGGGGGGGGAGGGGCTGGGAAGAGAGTCAGAGGATAGGAAGGGAGTTTTGAAATTGGAGAACGCAGTGTTGAGTCCTCCAGGCTGTACACTGCACAAGCAGAAGATGGGGTGTTATTCCTCCAATTTGAGGTGTGGTTTGTTGTGGCAATGGAAGAGGCCAAGGGATAGTCATGTCGGAAAGGGAGTGGGAAGGGGAATTAAAATGGGTGGTGACTGGGAGGTCCGGTCAGCCCCTGCGGTCTCACTGAGATGCTCAGCGAGCCGTTCCCTAAGTTTATGTTTGGTCTCCCAGATGTAGAAAAGACCACATTGCAAGCACCTGATGCAGTAAACTAGGTTGGAAAAGAGATAGGTGAACCTCTGTCTCACCTGGATGGACTGTTTGGGGCCCTGGATGGAGGTGAGGGTGGTGGTGTACTGGCAGCTTTTGTATTTTTTCCAGTTGCAGGGGAAGGTACCTGGGGGTTTGGGGGGGTTCGTGAGGAGAGTGGCGCAAACTAAGGACTGTTGAAGGCTGAGAGGAGTTGGGTGGGAAGATGTTCTAGGATGTGGGGTCCATTTGGAGTTTGTGCAAGTGTTTGAGGATGATGCTTTGGATGCAGAGACTGATGGGGTGGTAGGTGAGGACAAGGGGGATCCTGTCCTTATTGCATTTGGTGGGGGAGTTCAGAGCAGTGGAATGGGAAATAGAGGTGGCGCGGTGGAGGGCTAGATAACAGAGGGAGGAAAAGTACGTGGTTTGAAATAGGTGGACATCTGGGATGCTTGGGAGTAGAATGTCTCCTTGCCCAAGCAGATGCGGTGAAGGCGGAGGAATTGGGAGAACGGGATGGAGTTCTGTGCCTAAAATGGAGGTTCACTGACTTTGAATGAGCAAAGTGACTGATATCTGGGCTTTTGAGGCCTAATAGATATTTTTTATTCCTTACTTTACTAAATAATCTAGCTGTCTGTGATCGTTTGCTTAACAGCTTTCCCAAAAATGACTTATACAGTCTGCAGCATTTTTAATAAAGCATGTTGCAATTTAAAGCATGATTATAGTTCACTTTAATGGTTTCTCTGAATGGAGCCATTTCTGTGGCCTTAACAAATTCTTCCTGCCCGAACTGTGGCTTTAATTATGGAACTCCCATTATTACTATGGCCTCAATACTTTCTTCTTCAGCTAGATTCTGTCCACTTAAAAGTCTAAATTTTCTGTCTGTTATTTTAATTCTGGTTTTGCAGTATTAACAGTGCTGCAATCTTGGTGTAAATTAATTCAATGGTTTTTGATTGGCCATACTGCAGCTGTGCCCTCACGGTGTCTGTCCACAAAGACACCAGAGCTCATTTTCATCTGTCCAGTAATTCTTCTTTAAAACCAGCCTTTTCAGCCTGAACCTTCACTGTTTTTAAGAAAAGCTTCCCACTTTCTAACCAAGGATTTCAGCCTCTGTTGTTCAATCTCTGTGGCTGAATATTTAATTGGGGCCGTTCCTATATTTCATCGTATCCAATGCAATCTGTAACTGCGAGGAGTGACTAGTCTGCCAGTTGTATGCACCTTCCAGTTCACTCATGCATTTGTGCTTCTCTTACCAGGTCTGAAACACGTTTTCCTTTGTACATTCTGCTTTTTGAGTCTGCCAATGCATCTGCTGCTGAGTGTCTGCTTGAATCACTCTTAAAGCTGTAGAGAAAGTTTCTTCAATCAGCATATCGAAATTGAACCCTAATCCACAATGCTGTCGGTGTTGGCAGACTGGATCTTTGGATGACCACAGCTGGCACCATGTTGCAAGCCATTGCCACATGTGATAGGAAGATTCCTCAAACCATCTCCTTTTCCGACTGGGTGTGTAAGGCCTATTTGGTCTCATTGGGGTAGGGGAAAACCACTAGGTAGTCGAGAGAAAAGGCTCAATATCTTAAACAAGATATATTTACTATGCGGTAGCAATCAGGTATAGTTTAGACATTATCATAAAGACCATGAGGAGATGAAAGATACCAGGCCTTTCCTCCTCGTGATCTAAAGAGTTTTCCCTTTCCCCACCCAAGTCCTTCTGACATCGTTGGATTGGGTGGAGCTTAATGCAATCTTCAGAATTAGCACTTTCAGAACCAGTACCTTATATAACAAATAGGACTGCCGACAGAGTTGAAATCAGACAAACTCATTTTGTGTTTCAACATTAGAACCAATTATCCAAAAGCAACACAGGCTGCATTTAGATCCAGGGCCTAGAAATGAAGGGTCACTATATGGACTTATGGTGTCACTCAGTTTCCTTCATGGATAATCAATTGTGAAATATGGCAGGGAGTCAGACACAATGTTTAGAGCTTCCTGGCATTTTATTTTTATAGCTCATTCAGTCAAAATGCTGGTAATACCCGTGTTATTTCTACTTGGAGCAGCAGAATAATCCAGTTACTCGTTAATAATGGTCTTATGCCTATCTTCTTTTATTATAAATATGACATATAGACAAGCAAATGGTTATGTGTCAAATATTAAATGGAGCCGAACACTTTACTGTCCTTATGCTTGGCAGAATCAAGGCATCACTTTCGGCATCTTCAAAGGCACCATTGTCACAGTCAACAACTTAAACTCCAGCTGTTTATACATAATATTCATTTTATCATTGTCCTCCCTCCACTCTTTTTCCTCCCTTTCAACTCTTCAGGCACTGATATAGTGTGATTTTGTTTTCTTCTTCAGAGATCTTTGAGAATTATAGACTCAGAAAGAAGTAAGTCATGCTCCTATTATGTAGTGTTTAATAGAATGGTTTACATGATTTTGAAAATGAAAGCTGTTAGATTGCTAAATTTCCATTTGAAGTGTGCATTTTGTTACACAGTATCAATTCTGTGTAAGTTGTCTGAGACAATTATGAAAAGGATTTAATCATTGCATTACTGTACTGAGAAAACATAGCCTGATGAGTCACACTCACCTTTTTTCTGTTCTCTGAAATGTCTGGGGAAGGGAGTAGTGTGTCAAACATGTCCTCCTTTTTAAACTGAAGTTCATGAAAACTTTTCTCACATTCTGCTAGGATGTATGTCATCTGCTTACAGTTGTTGGAAGCTTATTGCTAATTGAATATATGCTAATGGAAATTTGCTTCCAATTCTAAAAAATAATAATGAAAACTGTCTGAATTTAAAAACAAAAGTGGAGCATTTATCAGAGTTGGATTAATAATACTCAGCAGATGGAGGAAAAAGGAAAAGCAATTTTTATTTCATGTTTGCAGCTGAGTTTAATTTACTAGACAGAGGACATGAAAGTTGATGGCTTTTGATAGTTCGGTTATACCACAACTATGTGGAGTGGTGTTTCAATACCAAGGGTCCAGGTCTTAACCTCACATTGACTGGTTTGTCACTATCTCTGGCCATGGTGCTGGGATACCCATATACAATCCTTTGTAATTAATCGGGGTTAATAGAGCAGTTACATTCAGTGAATCAGTGAAGCTGGAAGGCAGGGGAAGGAACTGATTGTTCGGTAAGGTAAAAGAAAAGTTACTTCCCTGAACAATACAGATTTCAAATTAGTTGAATAGAATCAAAGTATTACTGATGCTGGAGATCTGAAATAAAAACAGAAAAAGCTATAGAAACTTAGCAGGTCTGGCAGCATCTGGAGAGAGAAACAGAGATAATGCTTCAAATCTGATATGACTACTCTTCGCTTTTATTTACTTTCATAGCATAGGGCATTGCTGGCAAGACTGGCATTTGGTGCCCATTTCTCACTACCCCTGCAAAGGTGACTTGTAAACTATGAAGGGAAAAAACAGATTTTTAAATAAATCGGACCTTTGATACCAGGGAAACAATATTAAACAATAATTAAAATGTTTCATAAATCTTTTGGAAAGGACTGTGGGCTGAATCTTACAGGTTTTTGGCCAAGTGCGAGTCATGTGGAGTGATTGGGGAGGATTCTCACTGTAATGAACCAAAGTCTCCACATTGATTGAAGTTTGAGTGTGAAAATCACATCTGATTCTTCCCCCCCATTGCACCACGCACCATGCACCATATCTGAACCAACCAGGCCTTCACCAGAGAGGCTGGAATTGACTGGCATTTAGGATAACAGTGCCACCTTTAAAAGCCCATAGGGCATACGGACTTCGGAAACTTCTCCAGCTGCACCATCAGTGATAGCTATGCTGGACACTTTCATTTTCTGTAATAACCATCCCTTTTTCATTCTGGGAGCCAAACAGCCCAGAATACAGGAAAAATAAAGGGTCAAGACGGAAGGTTGTGGCTGCCCATTATTTGGCTCCTCACTCCTTATCAGCAGAGTATCCAAAGCAAGGCCTGGACTCGTATCGGAGGCTGCTCTTGGCTTACTGTATTGGGACCCTCAGAGCGAAGCCTATCCTCCTTGGCTAGACTAAGGTGGTAATATCAACCCAGTATCTCTGGCTGAGGAATCAAAGTGCCAAAAGGCAAGGCAACACCAGGCAGTGATGCTGCGATCATCCAGGTAGGCTGAAAGAGAGTGAGCCTTTGAGCTGGTGCATGTCGCTGAGCACATAGTGTCCTTTTTGCAGCAGTACAATGAGAGTTGCCAGTGTAGCATTGATGTGTAGAAGTGTCCCCTAAGTAGTTCAGTGATGTTCCATGGTAACCGTAGAGGCTGGCCCAAGTCAGATGCCAGCACCCATGGGATGTGGGGTGCATGTAGCCTGTGCCAAGAAACTGTCCAAGATGTTGATAGCCAATATCCAACATGGAAGCCTTTTGGAGCAAGTGGTGAGCTGAACGTATTAAGAGTTCACTCTGGTTTCCAGATCATGTTTTCCTGACAGCTCATTTGTACAGTGATTGTGGTAAGATTGCAACCTGTGTTGAGTTAGGCTGTTAACAAGTAATAACGATTGCCAATCAGGAACTTGACGCTGCCTTGCGAGAAGCTTGCTTTGCCGCTTTTGAAAAGTGAACAAATTGCAGTGAGATGATCTTGACATTGAGATTAACCTTGTCAAGTATCACGCCCAGTTCTACTAGTCATGATAGTCCACGTTGCTCAGACCCTGGGAAAACTTCACCTTATTTTTTACCCTTTTTGCAATATTCTTGTGCCACCTCATGAATAGTTAAATCAGAAATACTGCAGATCCTGAAGGCTACTCAACATAAGCATCCTATTGCTAATTTTTTTTTAGGTTTTAAGTGGTCCAAGTAAATTGGAGATTTATTAAGATATTTAAAATATAAAACTAAAAACAAAGGGCCCAAAGAAAATGATTTTGTCCTCCTTGAGATTTATACTGTAATTTCTAATATGCAGTTAGTTGAAAAGAAATTTGGTGTATAACAAAATTAAACTACCTTTTCATATTACACACTGTCAATGCACCAACCAATGCTGGCTTGAATATTTAGAATATATTCATTATATAATAAGCTAAAGTTAGTAGGACAGGAAATGGTGGTGCTCTCAACAGTTTGCACACATTCTCTCATTGTGATTCTATCCAGCTGTCATGTGTAACAAAATGGAGTACATATTTAGCTTTTGACTCCATTATGAATTGAATGCATTTAAAACATGGTCACAATGTAAAGCACACTGGAAATTATATTACAAGTCAGGAACTCATCCAGACTCATTGAGAGGTACACAAATAGTAAAATATCAAAGTTTGGGGTAGAGGAGAGAATTTAGTGTTGAAGGTGGATAGAGAGGAGAGAATTCGGTAATGTGTAGTGCATCTATTCAACCAAGAGGATAAATTAATTTAGCAGAATTCTTATTATTTTTAAAATGCTCATTTATAGTAAGTACTGGGCTCCAGTTTGATCTGAGCAGGCAGTTCCTCAAATTCTTGGAGCTCCATAGGCAGGACTCTGACCTGCCAGTGTGGCCTTGAGTTAGCTCTGCCACAAGATTCTAGGACAGGGTCATTTTGATAAAAGAGGTGAATTGAGATGGCCTGAGGATTAGGGTAAACCACAAGTATGGCACAGAACTTACTGCAGGATATTAATGATTCATTTGGACTTTTTGTGGTTATTTTTCCTGATGTTAGCCCACAGATTCCTAAATTTGCTTTCATGACTTGGCCCATTGAGATTTGAACTCTTAGATTCTCAGTTAAGTGGGCCGTCCCATAGCCATGGGGTTACTGCATCCGTCTTTGTGACAATTCAAAATGTTTTCATCCTCACATAGTTTTTACAGATAAGTTCTTTCAGTCGACTGTGTAATGTACTGTATCACAGGGTAACATTTTCCAAACTGGATTTTGTAATGTTTGAAACATGAATCTCACAATGTTTCAGTGTTCACAAGGTTGGTGCTCAGACTGAGTTTGGCAGAGATTGTGCTGATTATAGAACAAGGCATAACAAATGAAGTGTGCTTTCCATGGAATCATCCTCAACCTGACTCACCATTTGAATTTAGTTGTGGTTATATTAGTCAATTGGACTTTGCCTTAACTGATCCTGAGGAATAATACAAATAAAACCACTGTGGACTGATCCCCCACTTAAAATAAAACAGATCTTACAGCACCACATTCCATGATGGTAATCTCAAAAACACAAATCACATCTTACTAAAGATTTTTCAATGCAATGAATGTTCCTATGCTTTATCCTTCTTACTGCTTACTCTTTATAAATTGTTTTGCAGTATTATAAATTATTTTCCAAATTAAAGCTGCTAACTTTTTTAACATTTATCAGTTCAGTGTGAACTGAATGGTTCATGTATTTTTAAAATATATCTGTATAGTGATAATGGGTCTGGATATTGCTGCTGGTGTCACTTAAGTCACAGAGTGTTCCTGAGTGCCATATAGTCTTACATCATAGAAATGGAGCCCTTTAGCCCACCATGTCTATGCTCACCAACAAATAACAAACTACACTAATCCCATTTACCGGCTTATTCCATAGCCAACTATACCCTGACATTTTAAGTATTCAGCCAGATGTTTCTTAAATGTTAACTCTACCACCCTCTCAGGCAGTGTATTCCATATTTCTACCACCCTCTGGGTAAAAAATAAAATCCTCAGATCCTCTCTAAACCACTTACTCATCAACTTAAACTTATGCCCTCTGGTCTTAGACAATCTGCCAATGGAAATGACTCACAATGTACCCTATCATGTCTTTCATAATTTTTTAAAGCTCAATCAGACCCCACAACATATTACAACTTCCTTTGAAACTGTTAACTTTTAAAAAGAAATTTGAATTCTCAGTGACCAGAACAAAGAATCACACAAGGTTGCATGTTTTAAGACTTTTAATGTAATAAACAAGGTAAAACCAACTTTGATTAAATCCAACATCCCTGAATGATTTAAAAAAATCACTTGGTAGGCAATACAGCACTAAACATGTAAATGTTATTAATTTCCTAGTACAATCAGTAACCACACACCGCAGTTATATACTACATTGCATTCTTAGCAAAATGAAATCTTGCTTTTAAAGCCTGGAATCCCTCCTGACAATTTTGAGTGCTCTCTTCTCCCTGTTATGCTAGTACAATAATCCTTTTAAAAGCTTCTTCACTCAATCCTCTTGAGTATAATCATATTGATTTCCACCAGTAAGGCACCCACTAATGACTGCTTAGTCATTAACTTTTCCTAAGGCATGTCTATTGTCTGACTAGCATTCTGCTTTCACAGCTGTAGATTCATTGCTTTTCGCATACACAGCATTCTTTTCTCTCTCCCCTCTGTCTCACTCCGCACACTCTTTGAATTTGACTTCAAGTTTGTAAGTCTACCTATAGCAAAGCCAGCTGCTCTGTCCTTCCTGCTGAAGTGTTAAACCTAGCGTCTGAATTTCAATAAGGCTCGACCTGGACCCTTACCTCGTGGTAATCAGCCCACCTGGGATTATTATCAGAAATGACTAATAGCACATCACATTTCTCTCTTCATTATCCCACTTTACCTTGGGTTGATGAAACAATTTAAAATATAACTATATTGCAGTATTTAGCAGTCATAACAAACTTAACAGACCAATATCAAAAATGTTGGGTTTTATAAACTGTAATGATTAATTTATTGTAAGATAGAATGAAATTGAAAGGCCAAAGCATAAATATTTTAACCAAGATATAACACTAATATGTTTCACATTACTATGGAGATTGTCATCAAGAAGAGAAGAGTCCAAAGACAGACATTGGTAGGATTGGTTTCCAGGATTTCCAAAAGAAATCCCTGAAACATACAAGTGGGTCAGTGTGCAAGGATCCAATAGAAAGAGAGAGTGAGAGCAGCTCACCACAGCCAGTCTGTTTGGTTCACTACACAGAAATGTGGGTCACAGTCCACACTCAGATTCAACAGTTCAAATTTGTAAGAATGTAAAATGAGGTTGGAAGGATCACCTCATGGGCTTTGAGGAAGAATCTCTAGTGAAAATCTTGACTGTGAAAAACAATTCTTGGGTTAAAAATTTATGAAAGAAAAGAATGGGAGTTAACCCTCAAAATCTAAGAATCACTTTGGAACTGATTCCTGGAGAATGTAATGTCTCCTTCAGGGAATGTATAACCCATAAATAGTGTGACTTCTTTTCATTAAAAGTAAAAACACAAAGTTCTATTCTGTGATTTATTGTATAAATTGTCTGCTGAAGTTTGTGTTTCGTCAAAGTCAACTTTAGTTTGTGGCAATAAGTGTCTTACAAAGTTTGGGAGAAGATTTGTAGCTCGGGTGCTCATTATTGTGGTTCTGTTCGCCGAGCTGGGAATTTGTGTTGCAGATGTTTCGTCCCCTGTCTAGGTGACATCCTCAGTGCTTGGGAGCCTCCTGTGAAGCGCTTCTGTGATGTTTCCTCTGGCATTTATAGTGATTTGTATCTGCCGCTTCCGGTTGTCAATTCCAGCTGTCCGCTGCAGTGGCCAATATATTGGGTCCAGGTCGATGTGCTTATTGATTGAATCTGTGGATGAGTGCCATGCCTCTAGGAATTCCCTGGCTGTTCTCTGTTTGGCTTGTCTTACAATGCAAAATCTTCATGTACCATTATTTGAGCTAATGATTGGAATTTGAATTCTTTTAAGTATAAATTACTGGTCTTCATGGGGATTATAACAGGATCAGCAATGTTCTGCCCTAACCAGTGAGAGTAAAGCATTGGTTTATGCTTCTTCCAGTCAGTCAGTCTCATAAATCCACTTAATCGGTAATTGTTTCAAACAATTAATCTTTTACATTCATGAAAAAGCACCTCTGAAGATCTGTTATGACAGTTGAGTTTTATCAGTACCCAACGGAGTTTTGACAAGTGTATTTTGATTAATAGCTACAGCTGCAATAGTTGCTTGATCAAAAAGAGAGAAAACTAGATGGAAAGACATCTTGAGGTTAGGCATTGTATGATTTCATTTTCCATCGGGGGCTTTTGTGGTATGCCCCTAAGATAGCAGAAGGTGAAATGCTGCTGCTGGTGTGAGGGGGTGTGGGCTAGATAGGAAGTTGAAAGAAAACAAGTGCAAAATAGAGTCACCGGTGAAAAAAAAAGTTGCCTAATTTCTACACAATGTGAGTCTGAGCAATACTCAGAATATCAGCTGGCTCATCCATAAGAACAGGAGCAGAATTTGCTTCAATGAGCCATTTGTTCAGAGAGTGTTCGAGAAAAGAATGCAACAGGCAGACAAATGTTGAGAAAAGTAATCTACAAGATAACATCTTTAACAGAATTGAGAATTGTTGGAAATTAAAAACAAATCTGTTTGCATCTCAAGGTTATGAATTTGAAGCACATACAAATGGCATGTTCAAGCCAAACATCTCAACAATGTAATAAATGCACAGACAATAACTTAAAGCTGTCACACTTCTTGTGTTCTGGTCATTGCTTTTCATGTTACATATGCAATTGACATAAACTCAATTCATTGCCTATGTCAAAATACAAAATAATAGATTTAGAACAATGTCTCATTGATAAATAATTTTGCATTTTGTAGACTCTGCAAATGAATTGGATCCTTGTTTATTTTGTGGTGGAAAGTTATTTTGTTTGCTATATAGTGTATAAGTTGGAGACAAAACGATTAAGGGTTTTGAGTTCCTGAGAAATAGAAAACTGAGTAGGTGAATGAGGTCCTCTGGAGAAGTGTCCAAGCTGAGCAGCAAGAAGGTTGTAAAGACAATGTTCTGGAATTCAAGAGGGCAAATATCAATCGAGAGAGATAACACCCCAGAATAACCAAATTAAGCAGAATAACCAAATTATAGTGATGAGTACCTCCTTTATTAGAAAGCAGAGGTCATGATCAAAGACTTCAATTTCCAGAGAACTGCTGAAGACATTAAAGAACGAAATGCTGTCTGTATGCTGCGCAGCAGAATAACCTTCTATTACCTTCCTAAGTTTATTTACATAAGCCATTGTGCATAAATAATTTTTTCCTGAGATTTTTCTTTTGGATAGGCTTTTCAAAAACTTGTTTCTTGCAATACATTATTAAGCTATTTTGTCATAGTCCTGCCATTGATTAGACGATGAATATCCTGACCTAGTGCTTAAAGTTCCTTGGAGTTTGATGAAGTGGTAATGATCACACAGTGCAGATGATCCTCCGGTTTAAGCTGTTGACCTCATCTAGCATTAACGTTTTCTCCACTCCACACATGAAATTTTTGAAAGGGGCTTCCAGTTTCACATGATCTGTGGTGTCACACACAAAACTGTAGGTTTGAGCGAGTTTGTCCTTTTGCACTGTCCATATACAGAAGGTTTTGTATGAGAAGATGGTCTTTAGACATATCCTTCGATCTCTAAAAGCAAACCTCAGAATTAAAAGTGGACCATTATTAGCTCATTAAGAAAATGATATAGTTGCCTTTTCTGACTGTCACCAGTTGTCAAACAAAAGCAAGAGCAAACAGTATTTATGTCTCTAGGTGGGCATATGATCATCAAATCGGGATGACTTTTCAAATCACCAGAGCATTACATTGAAGTTTGAAGTGTTGATCTTGTAAACTCTGTTTTACCTGTTTTTACAATTATCAAATTGGCAGTACATGCCTGTCTATGAACCAAATGTATTTGTTTGCAATGCTATGTCTCACAGTTAATATACTTTAACAGACGTGGTTGTGATCTCACCACTCTACTATTGCATAAAACCTGAAGGTATAAAGGTCTCAGTCTCAATCTAAATTTGCACCACTTGAAGCATGAAAAGTTATGAAAGCATGCAATTCTCTGTAACCATATTGCTTAATATTAGTCCAGGCACTGAAATACCATTGACTGTATATATCAGCAGCTGAAATAAAAGTCTGTTGAATCTTTCAATATCGTGTTTCATGTATATTTATTATTCATAGGAGCTAATGTATGCACTGCTGCATCAGGTACAAATGCCCTGTTGATTTCACATCACAGTGACAGTGATCTCCGAGCAAAAATTTAGATTTTATTTTCTGAACCTTGATTGTATTTTAATGATGTATTTCTTACACTACTCAATATACCATAATACAAAGTATTTGCATTGAGAAAAACATCAGTGCTGGGTTCATTTTGTTTGTCATTTTTATAAATGACTTAGATGAGAATATAGAAAGCATAGTTAGTAAGTTTGCAGATGACACTAAGATTCATGGTATAGTTGACAGTAAAAAACATAATCAAAGATTACAAACAGATCTTGATCAATTGGGTCAATGGGAAGAAGAGTGGCAGTTTGGAGTTTAATTGGAGAAGTTGAATAGGCTAGGGCTGTTTTCCCTGGAGCGTCAGAGGCTGAAGGGTGACCTTATAGAGGCTTACAAAATGATGAGGGCCATGGATAGGATAAATAGGCAAAGTCTTTTTCCTGGGGTGGGGGAGTCCAGAATTAGAGGGCATAGGTTTAGGGTGAGAGAGGAAAGTTATAAAAGAGACCTGAGGGGCAACTTTTTCACTCAGAGGGTGGTACGCGTATGGAATGAGCTGCTAGAGGAAGTGGTAGAGGCTAGTACAATTGCAACGTTTAAAAGGCATCTGAATGGGTATATGAATGGGTTTGGAGGGATATGGGCCGGGTGCTGGCAGGTGGGACTAGATTGGGTTGGGATATCTGGTCGGCATGGACAGGTTGGACCGAAGGGTCTGTTTGAATGCTGTACATCTCTATAACTCTATGACTCTAAATGCATGGTGACACATTTGGTAAAACAAACAAGGGTAGGAATTATACAGTTCAAAGCAGAATCTTGGGTTGTGCTGTAGAACACAGAGACCTAGGGGTTCAGGTACATAATTTTTTAAATATTGCAACACATATAGATAGGGTGGTTCAGAGATATTTAGCATGCCTGCCTTTGTTGTTCAGAGATTTGAGTATAGGAGTTGGGAGTATCATTTTTAGGTTGTATAGGATGTTGGTGAGGCCCCTTCTGGAATACTGGCCCCCTTTTGTAGGAAGGATAATATTAAGTTGGAGAGGGTTCAGAAGAGATTTACCTGGATAGTTTGAGTTGTAAGGAGAGGCTGGATAGACTGGGACGTTTTTCACTGGAGCGGTTGAGAGATGGCCTTATAGAAGGTTATAAAATCATGAGGGCTATAGATAGAGTTAATGGTAGTTGTCATTTCCCTAGGGCGGGGGATTTCAAGACTGGGGACAGATTCTTAAGGTGGGAGGAGAAAGATTTTAAAAAAGACATGAGAGGCAAATCTTTTACATAGAGGATGATTCACATGTGGAATGAACTTCCTGAGAAATTGTACATTTACACCATTTAAAACACACTTGGGATAAGTACATGAATAGGAAACTTTTGGAAGGATATGGGCCAGGCACAGGTGCATGGAACTAGTTTAATTTGAGATTACTTTCAGCATGGACAGGTTGGACCGAACGGCCTCTTTCTGTGTTGTATGACTCTACTGTAAGTGGATGAACTGAATATTGGAGGCCTAGAACCAATAGTAGAAGAACCAGCCAGCTGTTGTATGTGGGATGTTAAAATGCAGCTTATTGTTTGTTATCAGCACTTCCGATTCAGAATAAAGGCCCTGAGGTGTGACAGAGCACTGCAAAGTTCTGAAGAAACACAACACTTTAAAAAAAAAATTCCAAAATGATGTTAGGACGTTATGTTCTTCAAATAAATTGGCCAAGCTACTAAAAACCAAAATGTGTAAGCAATGATAGGCAAAACAAAAGAAGAAAATATTTCTTGATCTAAAAAAAGAGAGGGAATTTGAGTTTACATAGACTCGTTCATTATCCTGGGTAGCGGAAAGAGCTTTTAACTACATTCAAGTGCTTTTTAAATTGTAGCTTCTATTGTAATGTGGGAAATGTGGGACAATTTGTGCGTGGTAAACTTTCACATTATGATAATAAGATAATAACCAGATCATCTGTTTGCTGATGTGGCTTCACAGATAAATATTATTCACAATATTAATAGGAGCCTCTCATTTTCTCTTCAAACAAGTATTTTTGGACCTGTTATCTTCATCTGGAATGCAGCTGCAATTTTACATTGGATCACATCACATCATATCTGAGAGGTAGTCCTCCTGACAGTGTGGCCCTCCCTCAGTTCTATCCTGGAATGTCCATTGTGGATGTGCCCAAGTGGGTTCTCAACCTTAGTGTAATCTCAGTCATAGTCTGGCTCTGATGTGAAAATTTTACCATTGAGTTAAGATTGAAAATACTGAAGACATATGGAAATCAAATTTCTATATCTCTCTTAACAACTTTGTACAAATCCATAAAAGCTTTTACTCTTAAAAATAATTCCCCCAGTTTTATTTTGTATTAATATTTCCCAGCAACAGTTTCATTAAATTCCAGATAAGTGGTCACTGTGAAAATGCTGTATATGTGACAAGGAAGAGATTTTACATACTACAGAAAATTACAGACGGATGTGGTAAAAATGCACCAAAACTCATTTTCAGTTTATTTCTGTTCCATGTAAAAGGGAACTAGTCTGATTGGGAAAATTTGGCTCAAGTTTATTTTAAATCTGTTTTTATTTCAGCACGGGTGATTTTATTGAATATCTCGGGTTGTTTGAGAGAAACATTGACCCAGGTATTCTGATCAGGTTGGAATTTCTATTTCCGCCCCGATCAGATTAAAAGTTACCCACTAGATATTTATCCAGGAAAACCTGGCGGATTAAAACCTCACTCAACTGACTTCTGTGTTGGAGATTCCTGGATAGGGGTCTCCTGTTTTGAACGTGTCCAGGAATCTATGTATTCCAGGTCTAGTGAGATGGAATGTCTCCTGGTGCCATGGCTCATAGATGTTAGATCTGATAGCTGGAGAGGTTGTCTGGTCCAGTGGATTTGGCTGGCAGAGGGGAGATGGGAGTTGGGTCCAGGGACGGTTGGTGGGAAAGGTAAGTGTTTGGGTTAGATCAAATAGGTGCCCAGTCATGGATGATTTCAGAACTCCAGGAATGTCTGAGGTCAAGGAAGGTACATTTGTAGGGTTACTGATGGGGTGGGGGGATGTCACTTTAATCATTACCCAGGAGTTAGAGTAGTTTCTAATCCTCAAACAGTTCCTAGATAAATATTAAACTTAACTCAGTCAGAACCCTCTGAAGTTTCCAACTTTAAGGGACTTTTTCAAAGGGTTTCAGGCTTTGGGAAATTGCTAATCTGAAGATCTAATTTCCCAGGCAATTCTCACAAAATCTGCTGTGTCAAAGATTCCACTGGGCCATGATATGTAAATCCAGTCTGTGGCTCTACAACAAACTCTCTGGCCAGTGGAATATCTGAGCCAATAATTTATATAATTAGTTTCAACTTCACTAATTGCATAGGTATCATCCTAAAAGTACAGTTTCTATAATCATAAAATAGTGAGTCACTGTTATGTGAGGATGAAATTATGTATATGTTACTACATGTAGTTTGTTATAAGATCTGTATTTGTAACTGCTGGAACTATTTCAGAAACAGTGTTCTTACCATCAGAGCACTGAACTGTGATTTTACTGTAATCATGGCACCATCAAAATATAGCCAGTTTTCAGGCAATGAGTGTTTTCCATTTGTTACCTCAGAATATCAACTCAATGTCACACTATTTTCTGTTAAACACACTGCCGATTAATGCTTCATGTGTCAAAGCAGCTTGTAAAATGAGGTTGAATAAAAGAGATCTTGCCAGTAACTAAACTGGAATCTTCTCACTTCCAGTTGATTTTCCCTTTTTGGGAGTTTTAAAAGAAAATAAAAACATTCAGAATGCCGGAATTCCATCAAATGCAGCTGGTATCATGTCATAATCTAATCCTGAAGGTCACTGGAGTTTTAGTCTACAACAGTCATTGACTGAATAATGCAAAGTGATATGGCTTAATTTCCCTTTGCCATTTAAGAAAATGTTAAATGAATCTGCAGCTTTCCTGCAACTAGCAGGTTCCCATTTAAAAGAAAACATATCGATGGTGTCATTATATTGCTGAAAGCATGAAGGTGTGTGTTGCATTTTATGATTTGAACATATGAAGTTCTGTGTTTAAACAGTACTTCATTCAATGTCACTAAAATAGGCTGGTCCAATCTCTTTTCATGCTGGGTTGGGTGGGAGGAACGAGCAAAGGGAACCCTAATGAGAATCCCCTTTCAGAAATATAGAGCTCCCTAACTTCATAAAAAAGAAGGGCCAGAGTGCTAATCTGTGTGAGATTGCCCCTCCTCAGAGAATTTGGGCCCATTACTTTACATTAAACTACAGCAACCTTATCAACTGACACTCTTGATAACTGACAAAAATTGTAAAACTCAAATACTGTGATCTACCACCTTGTCTGAGTACTTATACCGTAAATAAAGAATGACAGTGGCGTGAATACCTCCTGAATTACACTTCTATCATTTAACATGTGTTTTTTACATTGAAATTAGGAGGTGTGTTGATGTTTTTACAGATCTTTTGAGGAATGTTGTTATCTCAAAGCTTCGCTTGATCAGGATTTATGATGACTATGCGTACCTCTTGATTATCCAGAATATTTGATCAACTCCTGGTCCAATAGATGGCAGTTAATAAAATGTTTGCCGTACATTAAACAGCAAATATATGTACATTGAATCATGTCTTAGTGTTAAGTGTTTCTGTTTTCTCTAAGTATAGAAATGATCTTTGAGACAGGAAGGCTATTAGTGGCTGTGATAAGGTCTATAAATTTTGTGTTGTGGTTCAACGTGTTCTGCTCAATGAGGAAGATGAATAACTCATGAAAATGTGTCCTCATACTCACTGCCTTTTAAATATCCTGGTCTGCTCACTATCAAGCATCTCATGCTCCATTTTATGTTATTAACCAACAGGCAAGTTTGATGCTGAGCAACCAAAGACTCTGCTTTGCTCTTGGTTGAGACAATGAGTTTGTGGTCAATCAAAAATGTGAAGTTGTTCATTTTGGAAGGGTGAACCAAAGAACAGAGTATTATTGAAACATAGAGAAACTTCAGAAAGCTGTGACACAAAGTGACGTGGGGGGAGTTACGCACAAAACACAGAAAGTTAACACCCAGGTGCATCGGCTGATCAGGAAGGTTAATGGAGTGTTGGCCCTTATTTCAAGGGGGTTGGAGTGTAAGAGTAGTCAACTGTATACGTGTGAGCACTGTTGGCCCCTTATTTAAGAAAATAAGTTATTTTGTTGGAGGCATGTCAGAGAAGGTTCACTCAATGATCCTTGGTATGGAGGGATTGGCTTATGAGCAAAGATGAAAAAGTTTGGGACTCTACTATCTGCAGTTTAGAAGAATGAGAGGTGATCTCACTGAAGCATACAGGATTCTTTAGGGGTTTAACAAGGTAAGCACTGAGAGGATGTTACTGCTCATGGGAAATTCTGGGACCAGACAGCATACTCTCAGAATAAAGAGGTGTCAATTTAAGACTGAATTGTGGAGAAATTTCTTCTGAGTCTTTGGAACTCCTTGTCATACAGGGCTGTGGGGGCTAGAGTCCTTGTGTATATTTAAGGCTGAGATAGATAGATAGATTGATCAATAGGGGAATCAAGGGTTACAGGGAAAGAGCAGGAAAGTGTACAAGAGAAATGTCGGATCAGCCATGATCCTATTGAATAGCAGGGCAGGCTGGAGGAGGTGAATGGTCTACTCCCATTCCTATTTCTTCTTACCTTATTTAGCTGTTTGATGTGAACTCAGTGTCCAACTTCAAACCTTTGTTTTCTTGCAATGCATTTGTTTGTTAAATTATGTTTGTGCATTACTGCTTTATTCTGTGATTTCTTCTGATTTTGCTCTCGTATTCTCATTGGTTGGCAGTGTTGCCTTATGTAGGGTTAGTGTCATGTGAACGTCATGACCCATCAAAGGTTTGAACACTTTTTTTTCAGTTGGAGATTGTGGAGTAGATTGATATTTGCAAGTAGGATATGAATAGATTGTTGAAATGATTTCCCCTTTGACATATTAACTCTCAGACTGCTGTCAAACCTGCCATCAAACCTATCTTCAACTCTCCCCAAGTTACAAGTTTCGTGTAGGTATATGAGAATATTGCTATCATGTGACCTACAATTTTGTAAGGCTCTTCACTATTGCTAACACTGTTTTAGCATGTCAGCTATTCAGTTGCAGGAACATGGAAGATCCTTAACCTTAATAAAGATGATCTGACCATCTGTAGATGCATTGACAACTGACCAGATCCTGATGTGATTAATACTGTAGTCGGTTCTTCGTGATGGATGTGGAAAGTGAACTTTCTACTGTAGAGATACATGTGTCAATATTCACAAGTTTCCAAACACAAGAGATCAATGTGGATTTCAGCAGTTTCCTCATTTCCCCTCCCTCCACCTTATCCCAGATCCAACTTTCCAACTCAGCACCGCCCTCATGACCTGTCCTACCTGTCCATCTTCCTTCCCACTTATCCACTCCACCCGTCTCTCCGACCTATCACTTTCACCCCCAACTTCCACCTATCGCATTCTCAGCTATCTTCCCCCCCAGCCCCACCCCCTCCCATTTATCTCTCAGCCCCCTTGGGCCATCCCCACATTCCTGATGAAGAGCTTATGCTCAAAACGTTGATTCTTTTGCTTCTCGGATGCTGCCTGACCTGCTGTGCTTTTCCAGCATCACAGTCCTCACTTCCTCCCAGTTCACAAACGTAGGTCAAGGCTTGTGCTTCCTGCTCTCTAGTATGGGATTTGTGTTCAATTTCCAACAATGGGTGGAACTAATTATAGGGAACTAATAGTTTTTTTCTTACACAGTACTGTGAAAGTATAACTCTCATCAGTTTCGCTGGTGCATCTATTGTGATGTTTGTTTTTTATATGTTCTGGAAAGCATGAGGACTGGTGGAGATGCTAACTTCACATTTGATGTGTCAGCCTCTGACTGTTGACCATTCCAATTTCGTATCGTTATGCACTGGCTTTCAAAGAGGCCCCATATATCAGTATAGTTAGAAATGAATGTATATACAAGTCAGTTATTGAAGATGATTGTCAAATCTTTTACCTTCATTCGGGCTAGAAGCACATGAATGTTTTTGCAGTTGTATGTTGTGTGTTTCAGACTTAACTCCATCTTCTGTCACTCTGTACCCGAGAAAGTTAAGTTTCAACGCTGTCCCTGTTGAAAATCAAATTGTGTTTAGAGTTCAATGAGAATGGCTGAAAATCAATGATTGTGTTCCATGGACAATGACATTGTCAAATAGATTGAGCATTCCCTCAATGCCTGACAGATGAAAGGAATGGTCTTCTAAAATGTGTTAGGTTCTAGGGGGATTTCTTTGCTCCTGAAAGATAACTCAATGAATAACAAAAACTTTTAGATATGAGCTTTCTGCTATTCTGCTAATAGTATCTGCAAATAGCTCTGCCACATTTCAAGTTTCATGAAGGATGTGGTGTCATGAAATGATGCTGCTAGGAAGTGGTAATTGTCTGGAATGACTGTTTTTTTTGACAGCCTTAAGGTTGATACATATTCATGTTCACCATTTTTGTGTCATACAATGACCATATAGAATGTAAAGCTGTTGAGGGTAAATTTTTGATAGTACACGGGAACTGTGAACGTTCTCAAAACCAAAATAATTCAGTCATCACAAACTTGAAGAATTGTCACAAAAATGGGAGAGAATCATGAAAAAAAACAGTTAAAGTGTTTGTTGCTCAATAAAAATATTTTCACTCCAACCTCAATGAGGTATGGCAAGTGACACACTTGCAATCCCTACTGAACATTCCTTGAAAAGATCTGAAGTTTTACTATCTATGAAGGGAATCAGTCACTGTATCTCATCCCCAGGAAGTGAGTCCCCATACGTCAAACCTATGAAGCCTTCTTCAATGAACATCTCATCTTTTGGAAATGATTCCACTTTAAGCAGGAACTGCATACCATTTTACTTTGACCTAGATATGGTACTGGGTATCACTGTGTAACTTCACAATCTGAGCACTAGTTTGACAGTTTCTGACCATAATGGATCTCTCACAGCTCCAGCAGAAAAATTTCATTTGACAATTACCTTTATCTTTGAACCAGATTATTTATTAAGCGTATTTACTGCTCAATTATTCACTGGCTATCTGTTCTGAGACAATGTACAAGTATCTCTTTTTTGCCAGGTCACTGTTACATCCAGACACTCCCAACCTGTAGAGAACAAATAGGTCTTAAACCCTGAAATTTAGCCTTCCTATGAAGTGGGCGGATCTCCTAGTAAAGAAAGGACGGGTGCTGGAACATGTAAATTTAAATTATCCTCTATTTTCTCACCAATTCAGGCCTCAGAGATATCCAGAAGTGACATAATAAAACAAAGAACTGCAGATGCTAGAAATCGGAAACAAAACCAGAAATTGCTAGAGAAAGTCAGCAGCTCGAATAACATCATCTGAAGAAGAGTCACTGGACTCAGAAAGTTAACGCTGCTTTCTCTCTCCACAGATGCTGCCAGCCCTGTGGAGTTTCTCCAGTAATTTCTGCAGAAATGTCACCTTCTCGGTATGAATGAGAGTTTCGGTCAATACTTCTAAAGTGTCTGCTGTCAAGATGACAGCTTTGTCCTGTCAGTTTCGATTCTGTTTCTCTGAAATCACACCCTGGTTTGACTATCAATACACTAAATAGAGAAGAGTCAACAGACATGCACAATAAAACACTGAGCAATTGAATATGACAGTACACTCCAGGCAAAGCATAGACTAGGCTATTCTATTAAAATAACCTATCATATTGCTGATTGAATGATGTCGTTGCTACTTAGGCCGTTCTAAACTATTTGCCTCAGGGGAATGTTTATGCTTGGGCAAATGCAACATCAGTACCAACTTTAAAAATCTAGCCATTGTAAAGTATTATGATTTCATTCTGTTTCACTGCTATTTCTGTCACAGTGAATGAATTTTCTGAAGGAAATGACAGCTGGGAGGCTAACTTAGAGCTGACGCAACATGATAACAGCAGAGTGTTTACTGTTCAATATAGTTCAAATAATGAGACCTCTATGTTAATATTTGCATCTCAATTGTAGTCAATTAAATCCTTCATCCGTGTTATAATTGACTTTTAGTGCTGTTTATCTGTGTTACCAATTTTGCAATAACATCACATAAAACAAATTGGATATTGCATTGTCTCTCTGGGCTATCTTGGACCTTGTTTTGTTGAGTTCAATGCAATAAGACTTTATAATCCCTGTGTGGTGCTGCAGTAATCCTGGTACTCATTAATGATTTAATTTTAAATTTGAGGTTCCTTACATTTTGGCATACCTTTAATGGTTTTCGTTGAAAATATGTATGCAATTCGTTTGTGTGTCAATGAGTGTGGATACTCATGACCCTGAGAGGATAGATGGGGGGAGGGGAAAGTGGTGGAGTTTGTGTGTGTGTGAGTATGTGGGTCTTTGTGTGTGAGTCTGTGGGGCCGGATCTGTCTGTGTGTTTCTGTGCAAGTGTGTGCATGTTTGTGAGTGCATGTTGTGTATGTGCAGATCTGTGTCTTTGTGAGTGTGTGGGTTATGTGTGCGTTGTGCATCTGTGTGTCTGTGTGAGTGTGCATGTTCGTGTACCTGAGTTTCTGAGTCCATGAGTATGTGAGTACTTGTGTGCATATACATATGCAACAATGTGGCCAGTCTAATTAATACCACATCCACGATTATTGTTAAGTATACTAAACATCAGACCCACTTGTTCAACGCTTTTTCTAAGCAACACATTTAATTGGTTTATCACTGCAGTAAATAACAGGAATATATACCAAGTTTCAACAATAAGAATTTGAAGTTTTTCTTTTTGTGAACAGTTTAAGCTGTTAATTCTGGCAACCAGTTACCATAGCATGAAGCTCTACATAGCAGTATTGCACAATCTCTCAATGTAACAAGATGATCATGAGTGAGAAATATGTGTAGGTTGCTGAAGGTCATGACCCTCCTTTGCTACTAGGCTGCATCACTGAAAGGTCTCACAGTGGAAATATTTAAACTTCATAGCACAGCCTTCAGTTGGCAACTTTACCTACCTTACCTCCACCGCAGTATGAGAATCAGACATAATCCCACAGGAAATGAATTCATCATTTTCAATCTGAGACACTGTTGGCTTTCCAGCTCCTTCAGTTCATTTGTTTCTTCTCTGTTTCAATCGTAAATGGATGGAGCAACTTACCTGTCATTTTTTTTTAACCTTATGGCTTCATTTTCCAGATTAAATAGAGCTAACACAAAATAATTTCCTCAAACCATATTCAACCTATTAGCTAAGTTCACATAGAATTACAGAGTCATAGAGATGTACAGCACAGAAACAGACCTTTTGGTCCAACTTTTCCATGTCGACCAGCATCCTAAGTTAATCAAGTCCCATTTATCAGCACTTGGCCCTTACCCCTCTAAACCCTTCCTAATCATGTTTTCATCCAGGTGCCTTTTAAATGCTGTATTTGTACCAGCCTCTACCACTTCCTCTGGCAGCTCATTCCATACACATACCACCCTCTGTGTGAAAAAGTTGCTTTTTAGGTCCGTTTTAAATATTTCCCCTCACACTTTAAACCTATGCCCTCTAGTTTTGGACTCGCCTACCGTGGGAAAAAGACCTTGACTATTCACCCTATCTATGCCCGTCATGATTTTATAAACTTCTAATATGTCACTCCTTAGCCTCCGACAATCCAGGGAAAATAGCCCCAGCCTATTCAGCCTCTCCCTGTAGCTCAAGCCTACCAATTCTGACAACATCCTTGTAAATCTTTTCTGAACCCTGTCAAGTTTAACAACATCCTTCTTATAGCAGGGAGACTAGAATTGAATTCAGAAATCGACAAGTGGCTTAACCAATGTCCTGTACAGCTGCAATATGACATCCCAACCACGATACTCAATGCACTGACCAATAAAGGCAAAGGTATCAAACACTTTCTTCACTACCCTGTTTACCTGTGATTCCACTTTCAAGGTACTATGAACCTGCACTCAAAGGTCTCTTTGTTTGAGAACATTCCCTAGGACCTTACCATTAAGTGTACAAGCCCTGCCCTGATTTGCTGTACATAGAGTTTCTTGATAAATCCAGGATTTTTTCTCTAATGTAATGCTTTTTCACTTCCATAGAGGCTGCTACTTGGCTATGTGACCATTCCCAAGGGGGATCCTTTCTCAATAGCAGGGGTAAAGGTGCCAAGATGGAAGGTAGGTTATGTATAAATTTGCCATTATGATTCACTAACCCAAGGAAAGTCCTAAGCTCTGGTACAGGTGGGGGAATTGGGGTTCCTTTGGTCACCCTCTCTCTCTACTGATGGGTGTAACCTGGTTTTTTCAACCTCTGTAACCCATGTAGGTCACTTGGGGCACGTGGGATACACATTTTTCCCTTCTAAGGCATAAGCCCACCTGGAGGAAACATTTAAGCATCATGTCCAAGCTCTCCAAGTGCACTTTATTGGTCTTCCCTGTTATTAGCACATCCAGATAAATGGCAACCTGGGGTAGCCCTTGTAAAATGTTCCCATGTTCCACTGGAAAAGGGTGCAGGCTGATGATACCTCAAATAGCAGCCTTGTATATTGGTACAAACCTTTATGGGTATTAACTATAGCGCACTTGTGGGACTCCTCATCCCATTGCACTAGTAGATAGGTGTGGCTCATGTCCAGCTTCATAAAGAACAGCCCGCCCACCAACTTTGTGTATAAATCCTTGTGAGGGATTGGGTATTTATCCAGCTGCAAGAAGCGGTTTACCATTTGTTTAACATCCCCACAAAGGTGAACTGAGCCATCAGGCTTCACAATCTGTACCACTGGTGCTACCCATTCCGCAAACTGTTTGATGAATCCTTCACTCTCCAGCCTCCTGATTTCCACCTCTACGTTTGCCAGAAAGGCAAATGGCACTAGGTGGGCCTTGTAAAATCTCAGAATTGCTTCCTGATCAAGGCCTCTTTGATAGTCCCAAGTTCTTCCTGAAATACCCCTCTTTTTCACTAGGTTTCCACTAGGACTTCACTGAGGCAGCCATTTTCTAATCAACTAATGTTGAGCCAGTCCAAGTGAATCTTTCTCAATGAATTCCACCCCAATAGGATTGGGCCTAAGCCTTTCACTGCTATCAGTGGTAACTGCACCAACTGCAGAACCGAGGTCATGCCCTCAAACTGCAATGGTTCCCCAGTGTATGTTCTCAATCTGGCTGAGGTCTTGCACAAGCTTGAAGGTTCGAGACCCAAGCAAATCATATTAAAGACAGATTATGGAAGCACTGATACAGCTGCACCATTATCGACCTCCATAGAAACTGGGTGGCCATTTAATCAAACATTAATTTTAATTGGTTCCAATTTGGGTTCCAGTATACAACTTAATTGTTCCAAACCACATGTAGGGGAACTGTCCAGGTTGAGCACTTTCCTGGGTACTGGCCTACAAGTTTTCCTACTCAAGTTAGGTCTTTGCAGTATCAAGACAGCAACTACAATAGCTTGTCAAAACCCCAATATGGATTCCCTGGTTCTCTAACAGCTGAATAAAACTAACAGCATCTCAGGTTTAGAGGAGGTTTGGGATCGTAATATTCCTTTACCAAATCTGTCAATTCTTGGAAGATTTTAGTGCCTGGTGCCTCAGAAAGAGTTAACCCATTATAACTGAAAATGCTATGAGTCCACACACAGTCAGAAGGAATACCTGTTGCTTTTCTGCCCCAAGTTATTTGCCCAAAAAACATATCACATTCTTTGCACATGCTGGGCTCAGTCTTTGACAGATGTGTCAAATGAATCAAGCTTCTCAAACAGAGGTATGATGACAGAAATGTTTGCCCCAATTTTAAGATAACAGTTGCAAGCGAATGATGGTCAGGCACATCCTGTTTTCTCCCATTGCCACTGAAATAACTGCACAGCGGCCTGTGTCCTGTCATCAAGTCACCTTTATTTACTAGTGCACCGTACACTGGCTGTGGCCAGCCAGCTTGGAGTCAGTCCTCCGCTGAGAAGATTCTCATCTCTTGGCTATATATTTTTCTCTCCTCTTTTTTGTTTTACTGGCTGTGGCCAACTGGCCCAAGACCCAGCTCCCCACTGAAGTAAAAACAAAATCCGCCACAATGTCACTGGCTAATGTGTTGTCACTTTGAATATTGTCAGAAGTCACACAACACGAGGCTACAGTGCAACAGGTCCACCCAAAACCAAAAGCTCCCAGAGTGCTGCACCCCCAGCAGGTGACCTTCACCTGGCGAAGGAGCAGCTCTCAGAAAGCCTGCTACCTCAAACAAACCCACTGCACCACAACCCGACATTGCGCGAGCTCTGACTTTGACCACATGGATTAACTGCATAGAGGCCGGTATCCCGTCACTGAGTCACCCTTAATTTCGTTGTGCCAGCTAGCTTGGAGTCAATTCCTGAACTAAGGAGATTCTAATCCTCTTTTTATATATTTTTTTCTCTCTGAGGAGATTCTAAATCACTTGGGGTTTTTTTGTGTGCATTTAGGTGTTGGACACAGTCAAGAATTATCGAGTGCAGAAAACTTTATTCGTATTCCACCACCAGGAAGGAAAAACACCCGAGTGGCCAGTGACAAGCAGTGCATCACTTAAGGACAATGCCTAAGTGATTGAAAAAGTGAAGGGGAGAGTAGGGGTTAAATCAAAATAGAGTTGATGGGGGAAACAAAGCACTCCATGCCCGGTGGTGCCCACCTCTTCTCCCAGTTACATTTGTCAGCCAATTTCTGACTGGCCCAGATTAACAACCCCAATCAAGAACCTCATAGTCAATGAGGTCCACCTGGTCCCAATCACTACAGGAAACATACCAAGGTGCTTCACCAACGTTACGGGGCAAGAAGTGGAGAGGAGAGGAACCATTAAAAGTCTGACCTCAAAGGATCAAAATGCTCTGTTCATTACCTGACAATCCATGCTCTGTTATGCATCATTATATTTGGCAAGAATGTTCAAGTGTTTTGAAACAAGAGAGTGATGTGTTGTGTCTGTGTTGTGGTTCCATGTTAAGGGAAGGTGTTTTTTTTAATATAATGCTAAAGAGTAACATTCCTTTGTGATGTAGTAAACAACACTCTGATTGCCATGGGTTCTTGGATCAGAGCCAGTTTAAAAACTGTTCAAATCCCAATTTCTATGATGTCCCAGTTGATATGAACAATCTGAATGTACAAAAGCGGGTGGTAAGAACCTGTGTAAGATCCACCATGTACCTCTGTCTGTGACGTTTCAGAGGAAATATTGGTTGGCATTGCTGTCTTTTGGGCAATAATTCCCAGCATTTGATTAGTGATTTTATCTGTGCCATTTAATTTGGTTCCTTCCAAGTCAATTTTACAGATAAACTAAAATTGAATGACCATTAATTCCAGACACCGAAGAATCTTAGAATTCCGACAGTGCAGAAAGAGGCCATTTGGCCCATCGCGTCTGCACAGACCCTCTGAAAGGCATCCCATCCAGACCCAGCCTCCCACCTTATCCCCCAATCCCCATAACCTTATGAATTAGCACATTGCACAAAAACCTGTTCAGCAATGGTGCATTGTTTTATTTTTCTGTGCTCAGTGACAAATGTCACATGCAAATGAAAACTGCACATGACATACTTGGTTATTTTTAGCAATTCAATGTGTGTGAGTGGCATGGCATCTGAGTGAACAAGAATGCAAAGAGAGTCACATAAAAAGAAAACACAATCTTTCTATTTACATTCTCTTTGTCAAGGATGAAGGATAACACCCTAACACTTTTTTAAAATGAAATGCATTAAAGTCTATTAAATTGGTCATTTTCTCAAAAAAGCAAGATACTAATTTTAGTGAGTTGACCTTTCTAACACACATTGACGTTTAACACTTTATTAAACATTAATGCCAAAATGTCAAGCGGTTTGGAATCTTTTCACTTTTGTAACTGAAAATCTTCTGAGGACCCAACTGTAAGTTTAATTACATTTTTACAGTGGTGTGTTAAAGATGTACTGAATGCAAAACAGGAGGGAGTTATATATTAAATAGCCATATTTTAACCTTGGAGAAAATGAAGACTGCAGATGCTAGAGATCAGACTCAAGAGTGTGGTGCTGGCAAAGCACAGCAGGTCAGGCAGCATCCAAGGAGCAATAGAATCGACGTTTTGGGCAAGAGCCCTTCATCAGGAATCTTGACCTTGAATATTTTAACCTTGACTTGACTCAATTAGTGTCATGCTGGAGAGTCAAATACACAGCTTTGTTTTCAACTGACCTGGTTCAGAGGCTGATGTTCCACCACTTATTTTGAACGTGTTAAAATATTATGCATTGGGAACTCTTGATTTATTGACAATGAACAATGGTTATTGATTGGTTTGGTTCTTAGGCAATGAAAAACATCAAGTCAGTTATTCTCTCCAACAGAGAGCAAACTATGAATCATCTTAAGTCCTGACTAATGTACCCCTGACTTATATCCCTGTTATACTGGTTCCTGGTACATTCAATGAAGGTGTAGCCTGTTTTCAGAAAATTCAGATGTTCTCTAATGATTGCACAGTGTTCACTTCCATGCATAATTCCTCAAATAATGAAATAATTTTGTCTGGCATGGAACAAGACAACATTCAGATTCAAACCTATAAATTTGCACCACACAAAAGAGATAACGACCACCTCCAACAAGCGATATTTTATCACTTTCCCATGATATTCAATGATATTAATATCCCTGAATGCCCCAATCCCCTCCACTATATTCAGAAATTAAACAGACATAAATGCTGTGGCTAGTCACGAGTGAGTAGTCACCTTCTGAGTCTTTCCACCCACCATTAGGCATAAAGTCTGAAATGTGGTGGAATATTGTTCACTTTTCTGGAGTGCTGACATCAACTTTTTTCTCAATCTTTCATCTTGAATTCAATAACTTTGAAGATTTAGAAAAAAAAACACAAGAAGGAAACAGAAAAATATGCTTCAAATAGCACAAAGCAAAAAATAAATATGTTTTGCAGAAAGAATAAAGTAGAGTTGTTAAAGCTTGGCAGTTGAAAGTTGCTATGAGTGTTTTTACTCAAGTTGCTGCAAGTTCTGAACAGATGGGGTAATTTATTGTTTTGCAGTGTTAGGAATATTAAAAGAAACTATTCAGTTTGGTTATTTTTAGTCATCTGAAAATGATGTAATTGCCTAATTTGACGTCCACCATAAAAGCTCTTTGTTCAAGGAAGAATGTTGGGACTGGAATTTCTCCAGTGATCAGGAATGGTCAGAACCTGATGGCTCATTGGTTCTGGTTAACATTTGGAGCATTGGAAGGTCATTCGATGATACGTAGAAAACCTTTATAAATATTCACCTAATTACAGATCGAAAAATGTAGCAGTGATAATTTTTCAACATTAAATGATCAAATTGATACCCAGATCTAGCCAAGATAAATCTGTCCTCCCACTATGAGCCGCAGACTGTACTGGCTCGGTGACTCTAGAAAATGATTGTTCTCTGTGGCACACACAGAGGATTTATTGCAGGATTTTGTGTTACTGGGTAAAGTTTAAATTTGACTCCACCAACAGGAGAAGTTAGATGTCCTTATTTTTGACAGCCATTGAGGAGAATGCATTGAAAGCCTATTGCCCACACAAAACTATTGACTTTTAACTTATCTCTGTCCTCACACCCACTCAGTCGTACAGCTGGCAAGCATCTGCTGGTATGCACCTGGCCCATAAGTGAATTCCACAGTATCACAACAGTTTATTAAATGTGCACATTTCATTCTGTAACAATTTTGATTTTCTGACTGGATGGTTTAAATGTACACAGTCAAACCAAATGATTGAAACCTTGAACGCAATTGGCTAACAGGATAGTTTGAATTGAAAGAGAGCTTTTCTTGTTTGACTAAGTTGTCAGGTCATTGAAAGGGAAAGTTTGTTAACAAAAATGAAACACAAAAAAAAAATCAAAAACAACCTTAGTGTTGTTCTAACCTCAGACATCTGCGCTTTGCAAAAATTTACCAAAAATGCCCAAAATAACCCTGTTTTTGTTTAAATGTCTGGGTATACCTACATCACATGGACTGCAGTGGCTCATGAAGTTGTTGGTGAAGTGACTCACCATCAGTTTCTCAAGTTCATAACCATGAAACTGTGAAACATAGGAGCAGAAGTTAAAAAAAAAGCAAATTACTGTGGATGCTGGAATCTGAAAACCAAAAGAGAAAATGCTGGAAAATCTCAGCAGGTCTGGCAGCATCTGTAAGGAGAGAAAAGAGCTGACGTTTCGAGTCTTGGACAGATCAGCCATGATTTTATTGAATAGTGGTATAGGTTTGATGGGCTGAATGGCTTCCTGCTGCTTTTATTTCTTATAGTCTTACCTCCTAAAAATTGTCGAATTCTTACTTAACAAGAACTTGATGGTCTTTACAGCTAAGGGTGGACTAACTTTTCTGTCACAGCAGAATTTGACACAAATTTTTCAGCCATTCCATTGGGTCTGTAATGACCTCACTAGTTATATGATTTTTGTCACAAAATATCCATCAAAATATGGCCTAAGCAGTGTTTGTTCATTCCTGGCATGCAACATTGTTATCATAGCAGAGAGGGATCTAAAGAGGGAGAGCAGATGATTGGACAACTGCATAAACTGAGGTGCTTCATAAAGAAAATCTTCATTCAGCCAACAGCATTGATCTGGGTTAGTTTTTGATATTTGCCTTAACAACATGCTCGTCCCCAAGTAATCTCAATGATCAAAACCATCTCCAATATGCAAGTGCCTGATTCTGGAAAATGGGCTAACGTTAAGAACAGAGATCATGAGCACGTGAAACTATCATCATGACTAGAATATATTTGCATGCTGAAAAAGCTGAATATTCTGCCTATATGACTCTGAGGAAATATTTTACTATACAGTGCAACCTCAGTTATCTGATCATGAATTTTGGATTGTCCGAGCAAGATTTCAAGGTCCAGGTGTCTGGGCAAATTGTGTCATCTGAACATTCAATTATCCGAACATTCGATTATCCGAACAAACTACCCCCTGCCCGTATCGTTCGGATAATCAACGTTGCCCTGTATTATAAAGCTTTATAGAGTTGTGACAGATATAAAGGTGCTGAACTATGCAATCTTGTAAATGATAACCAAGTAAGGTTTCTGTAATGAGAATTTCACTACAGCTTCCAATGATACTTCACCAGCAAAGGGGACTGTAGATAGAAACTCCTGGTACATAACTATGCAGTACAACTCATTGGCAGTGCACTCTGCACTATTAGTAGTTTTGACCAGGCACAGTGTGCTGATTACCACAAAAAAAGTATCCATTACTTCATATGACTCAAGTATATTCTACATTATGTTTTATGTCAGTGGAATGCCAAGGATAATGTGTGTCTGCAGAATAGGAGAATATGGTAATGATAGCTCCCTCTACGTACTCCTGAAAGGGATCCCTCATCCTTATTCTCTTTACACAAATGCTCAAATTGTTTTGCTACTATTGACCTATTGGTTTTGAAAATTTAATTTTACTTTTCATAGGTAACAGCATACTAAATCTACAATATTAAAAACAATGCTGTTTTAGCACTGCTTTTCAAATTTTACATGAACATGGATGCACACTGACAGTCATGTTCAGTGGGATGCTATTTCCACTCACTTCCACATTTAGATATTAACTGATACGCTCACATCCGGCAATTGCTTGGGCTTTGATTTTGAACTGCCGCAGACATCCGACAGTGTGACAAAGTTAAAGTGACATTGCATTCTTTTGCATTAGTTGAAGATACTTCCTGTAATTATGGTGTCTAGAGGCATGCCCAGACTACACAGAGGAAATCACAGCCTGTGACGTAACAACACTATTTATTAGACATCAATGTAATTTGAGATTTCTTTTAGCAGGTAATTAAGTGTTCTCAAAAAAAAATAACCATCAGAAATAGGGAGAATAAATATAAATCTGAAGCTTACTGATGGAACAAATTGTCAGTGAGATTTCTTTCCATGATGTTGTCTGTGTGGAATCCTCAATATAAATATCCTGTAAAGGCTAGTTGTGTCACACCTCACTCAGGCAGCAAACTCGGTAATATTATAAGCATTGAAAAGCAAACTAAAATGACCTGTGTTGTGGGAGTTGCTTGCCAGGAAGTGAGTTATTTTTTAAACCAGACGTAAGCAATGTTCTAACATAGACACTGCATGAAGGCCAAGAGATAGACCTCTCTAAAATGTCAAATTGCTCAGACTCTCATATTATTGTCTGAGTTATTCTTTCAGATGTTATCCTCTCCTTTTTTTTTTAGCCCTGAGAACTTTTGATACTAGCTCCCCTTAAAATCCATTGCTCATGCTCATTCATTTTGACTCATTTAACTGCCAGCTGAGTCATAGAATCATTGGGTTTTACAGTAGGAAAACAGACCCTTCAGCCCAACTCGTCCATGCAGACTAGTTAGTCTAATCTCATGTGCACCACCACTTCCATTAGCAGCTCATTCCATACACACACCACCTTTTGAGTGAAAATGTTATCCCTTAGGTCCCTTTTAAATACTTCCCCTCTCATATTAAATCTATGTCCTCTAGTTTTGGACTCCCCTGCCCTGGGAAAAAGACCTTAGCTATTCACACTATTCATTCCCCTCAATAATGTCACCCCTCAGCCTCAGACGCTCCAAGGAAAATAGTCCCAGCCTGTTCAGCTGCTCCCAATAGTTCAAACCCTCCAACCCTGGCAACATCCTTGGAAATCTTTTCTGAACTTTTCAAGTTTAACAATGTCTTTCCTATGGCAGGAGATCAGAATTGAACACACTATTTCACAAGTGGCCGAACCATTGTCCTTTACAGCCACAACATGACATCCCAACTCCTATACTCAATGCATTGACCAATAAAGGCAAGCGTACCAAATGTTTTCTTCACTACTCTCTCTACCTGTGACTCCACCTTCAAGGAACTGTGAACCTGCACCCCAAAGTTTCTTTGTTTGGCAACATTCCCCAGACCCCTATCATTAAGTATAAGTTCTGCCTTGATTTGCCTTACTGAAAAGTAGCACCTCACATTTATCTCAATTAAAGTCCATCTGCCACTCCTCAGCCTATTGGCTCACCTGATCAAGGTCCTATTGTACTCTGAGATAACCTTCTTCACTGTCCACTACACCACCAATTTTGGTGACGTCTGCAAACTTACTAACCATTCCTCCTATATTCACATCCAAATCATTCATATAAATTACAAAAGCCGTAGACCCAGTACCTATTCATGCAGCCCCTACTGGTCACTGGTCTGCATTCTGAAAAACAGCCCTCCACCACCACTTTCTATCTCCAACCTTCGAGCCAATTTTGTAACCAACTTGCCAGCCCCCCTTGGATTCCATGTAATCTCACCTTGCTAACCATTCTACCGTGTGCAACCTTGCCGAATGCCTTACTGAAGTTCATATAAACAATATCCACCACTCTGTCTTCATGAATCTGTCTTGTCACTTCTTCAATAAACTCAATCAAGCTAGTGATACGCAATTTCCCATGCACAAAGCCGTGTTGACTATCCCTAATCAGTCCTTGCCTTTCCAAATACATGTATATCTGTCCCTTGAAATCCCTTCCAATAACTTAGCCATCACTGACACCACAGACACTCACCGGTCTGCAGTTCCCTGGCTTTTCCTTACCGCCTTTCTTAAATAATGGCATCACATTAACCACCTTGCCTGTGGTTATCGATGATACAAATATCCCAGCAAGGGGCCCAGCAATCATTTCCTTAGTTTCCCATAGAGTTCTGGGATATACCTAACCAGGTCCTAGGAATTTATCCACCTTTATGCACTTCAAGATGTTCAGAACCTCCCCCTCTGTCATACAGACCCTTTTCAAGATATTTATTTCTTTAGCTTCCTTCTGCACAGTAAATAATGATGTGAAATACCATTTAGTATCTCACCCCTGTCCTGCAATTCCACACATAGACAGCCTTGCTGATCTTTAAGGGGCCTTATTCTCTCCCTTGTTACTCTTTTGCCTTTAATGTATTTGTAGAATCGCTTTGCATTCTCCTTAACCATATTTGCCAAAGCTATCTCATGTCCCTTTTCACCCTCCTGATTTCCTTCTTGAGTATACTCCTACTGTCCTTATGTCCCTCAAGGATTCATTCGATCCCAGCTGTTCGTACCTGCCATATGCCTCCTTCTTTTTCTTGACCAAAGCCTCAGTTTCTCTCGTCATCCAGCATTTCCCTAGACCAACCAGCCTTGCTCTTCACACTAACAGGAACATACTGCCTCTGGACTGTTGTTATCTCATTTTTGAAGGTCTCCCACTTGTCAGCCTTCCCTTTACCTGCGAATAGCCTCTCCCAGTCAACTTTTGAAAGTTGTTATCTAATACTGTCAAAATTGGCCTTACTCTAGTTTAGAACTTTAATTTTCAGATCAGTCAGCTGAACCAAAAAAGAATAAATAATAAATGACAGAAAAGTTCTAACTCAAACAGTTTTCTTTTCCTTGACACTGTCGTCACAGTACTCCCTCCGTTACCATACTGTAATAATAGTTACTTCTCCTTGCAATACGTAGTGCTTTGATGGTCTTTTATATTTTAGTATTCTTTTGCCAATATTTTCCCAGTACTATTTTCTCAAATAGTCTTGGATAGTGAGGGCTCACAAACAACTCTAATGTTCTAACATAATCCTTGAACCCACACCTACATATGCACCTTACCCAGTTTGAACAACTGGATAATGATCAGCAGCAGCAATTTCAACTGATTTTGCTTTTCTTTCCAGTCTTATGTTGGAATTGTTTGTCTGCATCTGCTTGAGTCCCACATTTGATCAATTAAATGAGCACTGATAAAGGATTTTCCAGATTCTAATTCTGTATTGCTGAGCATAGCAGTGTTGACATATTTATTTGCAAAGGCCATTTGAAGATTTTAATTCATTTGAGTTAATAATAATCCAAACACAGCATTTTCTTTTTCATTTGGTCTGTGCAGGGAGAATAAGAAATTCTTGAGGCTACTGGGAATTGTGCATTTTCATACAGAAGAACAAAATGGCTGGGAACATCGAAAAGATCCTGTTACATATCCAGGAAACAGTTGTACCTGAATATAATTTTACAAAACAGCAGTTGCAGAATGAACTGTTCTGTGGTAAGGTTTGCAATTGCTCACCATAAATATTGTAAATGTCTATAAAGCTAAAAAGGAGAAAATGCCAGTACAAAATGTATGACAGGCACTTATTGTTAGGGTTGATTCCTCAGTGATTATATTGCTGTTGTTCGGTAAACTGTGGGATTTGTAGGTATAATTTTTAATATTATTTGTTGTGAGTTTGAGTTTATGGTTTTTGAGTTAGTAACTGGCAGATTTTCTGTGTGCCTGAAGTCAGTAATTAACTTGTCAGCATTTCTGCAGTCTGAAATGAATGGTGAATTATTTTAAAAACAGTTTTTAAGATCTGGCTCAGTGAATGGGTGTGTGCAGTGCTAATGGATTTTTGTTTATTTATATTGTTTTGCAACCTCAGCCTGGTAAATAACGGTGTCTGAAGACTTGCTGGAGTGTGCTGGAGATTGGTCTTTTTAACTGTAATGAGAACATCTATAGCTAAGGGAAGAAAGCTTTTAATTTCAGTTTTGACTTTGTGTGGGGTGGTGTTGTGAAGTCCTTGGAATGAGATAGCAGTGTAGAAAAGAGTTCTTGAGAAGGGAAGGAAAGTGGTTCACTCTAGAGTTGGTCTTAAAGCACGTGTTAGGATAAAACACTGAAGAGATTACTTAAAGAAGCATGCATTTAAGCAGTTGTGATAGTTCCAGGTAGGAGCTGGAAGCTATCAGCTGTTCCAGCTTAAAAGTTACAAATGACTTAAACCTATTGAGTTGTTAGATACAGAAACGTTGGTATGAGTATTATTTGGGTAGCACTTTGGATTCAGAATGAGAGGTGTGATTTGGATATTGTACAAAAGCTATATGCTTTTTCTATTCAAAAAAGTAAGTTTGAAATTAATGAGAGCATGCTTTGCTATGTATTTTACAATCTTTAAATTTGTATCATATGTAGATAGTTTGGATTATTTGATTTTTATCTTCATTTCTTTTGGTAACAGATTTCTGTTTTATCGGTGAAGTAAGATCTGTAGCATTGTTGCTGCATTTCAGTGAAAGATCACTTCGTTAAAACCAAAGCAAAATAAAATATGTTCTGTCAAGCCAGGTTTCTATCTGGGATTGACCTTGCCTGGTAATAATATCACCTGGGATCATAACACTGTTCAGAATAGGATGGAAACATTATTCATCCTGATTCTGGCTAACAAAGTGCAACAAATCAGAAACCTACAGGGATATACATTTCTACAGGGGATATGTTACATGTTGAGAAGCTATTGCCACAATTAAGTTCAATCTTAAAATCGAGAAATCAATGTTAGGGAATTAGAATGGCATTGTGGCTCAGTGATTAGCACTGCTGCCTCACAGCATCAGGGACCTGAGTTTGATTCCACCCTCAGATTACTGTCTGTTTGGAGTTTGCACATTCTCCCCTTGTTGCGTGGGTTTCCTCTGGGTGGTTCGGTTTCCTCCCACAGTCCAGAGGTGTGCAGGATTGGCCATACTAAATTGCCCATAGTGTCCAGGGTAGCACAGGCTGCGTGGAATTGCCATGGAATATTCAGGGGCAGGGGGATGGAGTGGCAGGGTGGGTCTGAATGGGATGGTGTTTGGAGGGACAGTGTGGATCTGATGGGCCAAAGAGCCTGCTTCCACAGAAAAGTGATTCTATGATCAAAAATACTGATAGATGGAAAATACAACAACAACTGTACATCGGGAATAAGAAATGTTTAAACAAGAGCTGAGAAGGATGCAAATTAAATGTACTCAAGTTAGGGAAAAGGGAAATTCATCAAAGGCAGGAATTCCATGTATGTGTCAGGAATCTAAATCAAATTTCACTTTTTAGTTTAACTGAATGGGTCATTACAGTGGATAATGCAGGTCAGGACACAAAGTAAATTGTCAGGTCATTTTAAATTTTGCTGTTTTATCTTTAATGTCTGTCAGAACATGCAGACTTCAATAGAGTTAGGGTTGGAGTCTCAATCTAATATCTCATGAAGCGTGGTATCCCTGAGAATGAAGCATTTCTCAATATTACCCTTAAGTGTGAACCTAAATGATGTACTGGAGTCCTAGCCAAGTTTAGATCTACAGTGTCCTATTCAAAGATGCAAGAGAAACAAATGAGCACATTAGTATGTAAGGCAGAAAATTACTGCCTAGTTTAAAACCTTCAATTAAAGATTGATTAAATTACTCGCTGGGTAGAAAATTATTGATGGTTTATCCTGACTAGACTAATGGTGAAATACCAGAGACACTAACAATAATTCCTTTCATGCATATATGCTCATCAAGGCATCTCTGTTTCATTTGAGTTTAAGATGTATTTTGTTATTTTACATTTTGCTTTTGCGTACAATGCGAACATAAGGACATAGGAAAAGGAGTTGCAATAAGTCATAAGGTCTCTGGAGCCAGCTCCACCATTCAGTAAGATCATTGCTGAACTTCTGCATCCCAGCTAACACTTATCGCTTGATCCCTTAGCGACCAAAAACATGTTGCTCTCAAACTCAAATATAAGTATTGACTCCACATTCATATCTTTATGGATAGAGAATTTCAAAGATTCAAAACGTCTGAATCACAAATTCCTTTTCAATTTCAATCCTAAATGGCCAACCCCTTATCAGAGACATGGTGCCTACTTTTTGACACTTCAGCCACTTGAAACAGCTTCGTGACAACTATTCGATGAAGCCCTCTCAAACTCTCAAATGTTTCAATAACTTGTCATATTTTTAAATTCCAGTGAATAAAGCTCCATTTTATTCAATCTCTACACATGGAGAAGTGGTCTATTGAATTTATATTCTGAAGTTTCCTAAGGTAAGAAAATTCTTATTTAAGCTTAGAGACCAAGGCTGCAAACTTCACCTCCACCACCCAACTATGAAGGCAAAATGAAGCTTGGTTGATTGTTTAATTTCACAACACTGGCTAACACTTTAGTTTATTGGTATCTTCCTGCCCTGACTATTACCCTACAAGTAGCAGATACCTACTTAAGATGAACAAAAACCCAATTAAGGGCAGCTATTTTTTAATAACTCTGTAGACCACCCTTCTTGTGGACGTGGCCATTTCTTTTAATTCAGAAGTTTTTAAAGTTGCTGAGGTGGCATCTTGAGATGAAGACTCCCTCCCTCTCCCCCACTTGCAAGTTCACCCCCTGCTAGTAGACGTCCTGTTGACCCACCAGTTTTGAGGCCCTTAATAGGCTGTCAGACCATTGAGAACCAACCACTGCCAGGTGACAGCACCCCTGATGCACTGAGGTCAAGATCCAAATTTGACCCCAATGTCAGGGTGCTGACCTCACATCCTGCCCCAAGACTGTAAATGGTGTGGTCACAGCAAAGCCGTATATAAATACAGCAGGGGGAGATGTTATACAGCAAAATGAATTGTCATGCTGGCCATCTGTAGTGCAAACAGGGTGATCCAAGTATAAGTCTGTGTCTTAGCCCACAAAAACTAATATAACAGTACTGATGACAAGTTCTCTCCATATGCTGCTTTCTAACAGCAATATGTGAAAAGCTCTCAGTTATTTGTCTAATTTTTAAGATATAATAACAAAGAGCCACATATTATTGCCTCTAGATGGACCAATAATTTTCATTTTATACACGTTTTTCTATTTTCATACCTTAGCTCGGTTTATGATCATCACTGCAATGGTCTACCTCTCCCATTGTTCATGATCTCAATCTGGAAGAGATAGATGTTTTTTCACATAGCTGCCCAGTTCTGAAGGAGGGTCTAGATTAGAGTGGTGCTGGAAAAGATATATTCCAGCATAAGGAACTTGCAGCAATAATGGGAATTTTATATTCCTTACACCCGAGAGTTGCCAGGTGATTATACTGTAGGATTGAGCTGGGCAGAGGTTAATAGAATACTCCAAGTGAATGACAGGTCCATTCACTGTAACAATTCTTACATAATGTGACACACATTGTGTCCTACTTGGAAAGATAGTTTAAAAAAAATCCATCCAGAAATAGACTGGAGAAAATGAAAAGAAGCAAGTGAACGGAAATGATGCAAATCTTAAGAGAAACAAAATACGTACATTTAAAGGTGAGGCAGACTGGTTATTTAGCTTGGAAAGTGATCAGAAAATTTAAGGGTAGAATTATAAACTATGCAAGTGTCAACAAATATATGAAATTTTTGCCTGAACAATGAAAGGTTGAAAATGGAATGCAGTGTTTGAATTCGTAGATTCAAAATGGATTGATGCTTGTCAAATTCTTTCAAGTAACTTTTCAAACACCATGAAGGCCCTGCCTTCTCAACCTCTCCCCTCGCCTGAGGCGTGGTGTCCCTAAGGTTAAACTGTTACCAGTCATCTTCCTTTCATGAGAGAGCAGCCCTATGACTCTCTGTGACCAAAGCAACTTTACCTTTTCCTTTACTTTCAAGTTCAGATGCTGCCAGAGCTGTTGAGTCTTTCCATCATTTTCGGTTCCAAATTTTCAGCATCTGTTGGGACTCCAAAAATTTTAAGATTATGGATTGAATGGTTTACCAAATGATTAAATTTGTTGGATTCATTCAAGTTTTAGCAAGAGTACCTTGCAGTGGGAAGACCTGACTGATATCATCCATTTTAGACTGGGAAAGGAGTGGGCTTGTTGGATCTAATGCTTTTATCTCAGTTCCAGCATTTTGCGCATGATCACACACTTGGGTTAATTCAGCTTTATACTCCTGTTAGTACTTGGCTTCGTCTATGTGTTGCTTTGACAGTTGATGACATTATCTGAGTGAATGGTTGTTTTATAAAGTGCAGCAAACCATCTCTCCATCTATATTTAGTGCATCAAAGCAGCTTAAACAAGGCGACTAAATATTACACAAACCTACAAGGGACCTATTTGAAGATGGGTAGTTTTGAATCAAGGTGATCCCTTCCAGTGCCAATACAGTGAACATATTTATTCATTCAGGCGCCATGAGGTTGTGGAGCTGCCAATGAATATTCCTGTCAGCGCAGCCTGTAAAAACATTCCAGAGATTGACTTTGCCTGCTTTCATGATATGATTAAGTCAATCTTCAATGTCACAGCTTTCAGTTCACAGTTAACTTGCCTTTATAGTTTTAATAATAAAGACTCTGCCTCCAAAATCAAAAGTGAGGGAGGAAAAGGCAAATGTAAGATTTAAAGGTTAATTATTGATCAGGTTCAGGTTAGAAAAATAGGTGGATTATTTTGGGGGTTAAAAGTAGCAGGAATTTTTACTTAACAAAGTAAGGAGAGAAAGTGGCAGATGTACAAGAGGTTCCAAAATACATAAATATAATATATTTAGTTTTAATGTTTCAGTTCTGTTGATTTAATATGTTGATTAATCTACCTCTGTCACTGGAGTGACATATTGCTGTAATAGGGCATACTTCATTCACCATGATATACCTGAATATTAACATGGGCAGGTTTCGTAAGCAGGAGGGTGGGATGAGGTAGGCTAAGACAGAACATTCAGATTTACCCTCATATTGTGGAGTTTACCAAAGCAGTATCCATTATTCCTAAAAGGTTCCTTACCTTTAAGTCAGCTGAGCCTGAAGGTGTCCACATATGCCCCAGAAGCAGATGGATCTGGTGGAGAGGGAGGGATCTGATCACTAACTCCATAGAGACAGGGGTTTAAGGTCATCCAACTGGGAGGTGGGGGTGAGGAGCAAGGGGTGGATTGTACAAAAGCAAAAATTCAGAAGGAGCACTTCTGAAGGGACCAGATGTCCTGAGCAGTGATTGGTTCTTGATTTCTGCACAAAATAGCTCGATGTCAGGATGAGAACTCAGAAGAGGGGAAGATGGACTAGCTAGCTGCCTGCTCAGATGAGGAACAAGGGAAGTCTGGCAGAGATGCTGAGGGAGCCAACATTGATGATGAGAATACTGAAGAAACCAGGGCAGTAGTGAGAGGATGCTGATAAGGCAGAGAGAATCTGATAGTGGCTAGATTTGATAGTGAGTGACATTACATTAACATATGGGAGCAATCAGAACTGTAATACAATTATTCCTTCCCTCCAGAGGCTGCTTGATTTATACCTTTGAAATATTCAGATAGTTTGCCGTTAATTTTAAGTTAATTTGTTCTCTGGCCACCAATTACTGCCCCTCCCCCCCACCCCCGACCCCGTTCAGTTCCTGGCCAATAGATCACTATGGAGTGATGGGGGATTATATGGGATCTGTGCTAATAAAACTCAAACCTCAGTTTACAAGGGGCATTAATCTATTACTGAGATGTAGAGGGGCTAAACCTTGCTAATTTGCCTCCTAAAGGGCAGCAGCAAATGACAGCCTCAGTTCTCTTTGCATTGCTCCACATGGTGTACATGTGAGCATCTACAGTGGTCAGTGTACCTCAATGTAGTCTGAATAGAATAAAAAATAGTCAGAAACCTTAACAATCTGAAAGAGACCACAGCACTGTCACACAAAGTGCTATATCTGTGTCCAGTGTCAGGTAGTACAAATGGTTGACACCCATGCAATCAAAGTGACTTGAATGTGGTTTAATCTTTATTTCTTATTTCTACATCATGGCGCTACCTCAGTAACCACGGCTGGTTGATGGCCTTTGCCGGCTTGTCTTCAATGACTTTGTTGGGCTGAGACCTAGAGGTCTGCCCTGATGGAAACATTTGGTTGTCTGGTAGAGGTGGTGTAGCAGGCCACCTCTTTCAGTGTCCTGAGAGGGCAATCCATGGGTACCTGGCTGTAGCCCCTCTTCCCTGTTGGTGTGCACTAATACCTCCCTCATCCCTGGAGGGGAGTGGGACACCTAATGTCCTCAGCCTCTTCGCACCTAGTGAAAGTGGAAGAATACATTCCTGGCTCAAGTGATAGAGTGAAGAACCCTGTGTATAGTTGGCAAGTACTGACTGTTCTGTTGGACCAGCTAGCCCATGGAGGCACCATGATCTCATGTACCTGAGCTATAACATGGAACTTAAACAGGCCCTTCTGATCTTTGCTCTGGTCTAGTCATGCTCTCTGGGACACTTGTTAGACATTCCTCTGATGGTCTATGCATCTCCCTTAGCTATTCATCTGTACTTGGCTCAGCAGGGGCCTATTCTTTACCAGGTACTTTGAGTATCAAAGACCTCGGCTGTTGCTTCCTCCTCTAGCTACAGGCCCATGGTAGGATGTGCTCACCAGAATTGGTGCTCACCAGTTCGATCAACTCTACATGGATGACCGTCCGAGGTGAGTGTCTCTGTGCTGATGGGGATGGGGAGGAAGGCCTTGACAGGGTCTCACTGAAACTCATGATTATCTCTCAGTTTGAGAGGCTGTTTAAGATGTGTCTGATGGAATTGAGCTTTCCTCTTTTTTTATCCTGGTTTAGGAGGGTGCACATATAAGCATAGACATGAGTTGATGTTGTGAGTCTCCATCATTGAAAAATGTTGCATTAAGATGCTGGCATTTGATATGCAGCTGGGTCTGGCTGTGTAGAGACGTTGTCACCCAATGGCTGGTGATATCTAATCTACCATTCACCTTAGTCTGGTTCCCTTGTTCTCTGGCCAGCTCAGCAGCCTCCTTCTTGAAGAGAGACGGGAGCCTATGTCAGGCATCCTGCCCCATTGTGTCTGTGCATGTTCAAATGCTCCTGGATCAGGAGAGAAGCATTAAAAGACATCATCATGAGTACAAGAGCACCATGTCTGTATTGATAAATACAGATAGAAGTGTCAACCCCCAGAGATATGATTGTCTGTGTGTGATACTAGTGGTACACAGGAAGTCAGGGGTTAACATGTTCTGGTTGGAAAATGGTTCACTGTTATCAAAGAAGTGGAATTGATAAAAACCAATAAATCATTATAAGATGCGACTGAGACACATGTGAGAGATTCATCCCAAACCCATCTTTGTAATTATGCCCTTGCCCCAAGCAAACCTTTGGTGAAAAGCTGTTGAATGTGTATCTTTCAAATAGAAATTGCTGGAAAATTTAGCAGGTCTGGCAGCATCTGTGGGAAGAAAGCAGAGTTAACATTTCAAGTCTGGTGACTTTTTATCAGAACTGATAACAGCTAGGAAAAGGTCGTAATTATGTTGAAAACGAGGTGGGGGCGTGTACCGTGGTGGAGGAGGCAGTGGTTTGGGAGGAGGTGAATGGCTAGATGGAGACAGAGTCCAGAGAGAGAGATATGAAAGGGGTGGGCAGACAAGGGGATTATTGATAGTAGGCCAGGACTTGAGAGAAGTCGACTAAGTGATAACGAGAGCTGAGAGTAGGAGAGAATGTGTAGGCTGTGCTGAAAGCAACCAATCTAATGTGATGGTGGAGCTGAGAGTGGGTGAGAATGGGTTGGCTCTGCTAAAAGCAACCTACTTAATGACATGATCAGGGTATGTGAGGGGGTGGATAACAAAGGTAAAAGGACATAATCAGACTCTAAACTGATTAGACATGAGTCCTAGAGGCTGCAGGGTTCCCAAGTGAAAGACCATAAGATATAGGAGCAGAATTAAGCCATTTGGCCCATCGAATCTGCATTGCCATTCAATATGGCTGGTCTGTTTCTCAACTCCATTCTCCTAACTTCCTCCCATTTTCCTTACTCATTGAGAAACTTAAAATGCTGCTTTTTGAGCTTGCATTGAGCTTCACTGGAGCGCTGCAGCAGACCTGAGACCGAAATGCTGGCCAGGGAACACTGTGATGTGTTGAAGTAGCAAGCAACTGGAAGCCTGGGGTCATTTTTACGAACAGAACATTGGTGTTCTGCAAAGTGGTCACCCAGTCTGCAATTCATCTCCCTAGTGTGGATGAGACCAGTGAAAACAACAGACTAGATTGAATGAAGTGCAGGTAAATCGTTGCTTCCTCATGAAGGCGCGTCTTGGGCCTTGTACAGTGAGGAGGGAGGAAGTAAAGAGGCAGGATTACACCTTCTGTGATTGCAGGGGAAGGTGCTGTAGGGGTGTGGGGAGGTGTTGGGAGTGAACCCAAAGGGAATGGGTTCATCTCCAACTACTGGCTCACCTCTTCATCCACTCCTGCCTTCAGCAGGACTACCGCATTTTCCGAGCTGCTATCAGTTCTGATAAAGAGTTACAGGGATGAGGACAACACTGGATAGACCAGCATTTATTGCCCAGAGGGCGGTAAAGAGTCAACCACGTTGCTGTGGGTCTGGAGTCACATGTAGGCCAGACCAGGTAAGGATGGCAGTTTCCTTCTCTGAAGGACATTAGTGAACCAGGTGGGTTTTCCCAACAATCGGCAATGGATTCACGATCATCGTTAGATTCTTAATTCCAGATTTCTGTTGAATTCAAATTCCACCCTCTGCTATGGCGGGATTTGAACATGGGTCCCCAGAACATGCCCTGGGTCTCTGGATTAACAGTCTAACGATAGTACCACCAGGCCATTGTCTATCCATGAAGCATTAACTCTGCTTTGTCTCCACCGAAGCAGCCAGACCTGTTGTGTTTTTCTAGCAATCAGTCTTATAGCTTCAGATTTCCAGCATCCTTTGTTTTGTTTTAGGTGTGTGCTCTCTTGGTTGTGAAGAAAGGTCAGTGAGCTGATTTTACATGAGCAGTGTTGTGTTGTAGCTCCTTTTATATTTGACTTGTGAATCCTGGAAGAGGCGTGAGAGACAGTATCACTGTGGTGCCACATTGGTAGCTGCTATGAAGTGACAGATATTAATTGCTCAAAACATCTGATGGCAGTGTGTCACAGCCAAACTTGTACATGATGATCCTCTGCAGTAGACAGCAGTAGAGTACAGCACAGCTTGCATTTTCCAATGGTACTGGAGCCAGTTTTTGAGCTACTCATGGTTATTGATTTCCACACCTTCCTCATTCAGACTGGCCTCATGTTGCCATCCCTGGGGAAAGGAGCTTCCATTCCCTCCTCGATATCCGTCAGGAAGAGTCTCTCGAAAGGAGGCAACGTCGGCTTAGTCACTGACATCTCCAGAGAGGGTAGATTGATGAGCAGAGTTTAGTGATTCTTCTGGGTTGCAGTAAGTAAATTGTTGTCTCGTCACCTTGATGCCCAGAAGTTGGAGCCCATCAGGTGGCGGAACCTCCTTCCTGCCAACCCATACATTTGGCATTTTACTGGAGCATGCACATGCAATGAGGTCAGAAGATCACAATCCAATCCCAAATGGAGGTACCTCTTGCTTTTAGGTCTGTCTTCACACATAATCTTAAAAAATAAGTTCTTTCCTAAAGGGCGCCCAATCCCCCATCTCAAGGAACTTTGTATAAGGGTTGGGTCAGTACTACTGGTAGAGGTAGGGAGGGCTGAAGGAAATATTTCAGTTCTTCTTGACCCATTGGCAATTCAGTAAATACATGCAGCTTCTTCCTGAATCTCATATCCTTGCCTGATGACAGAGAAACCTAGTTGGCCTCTGTAAAACCCACAGAGTGGGTCTGTTCAGAGGCTGCCAACCTCATGACAATATTTAAACCTATCTCCCAGAACCAGATTGGCCACAAGCCCTTTGCCTCACCTCTGTTCATCTTGAAAGTGGCTGTGTTGGAGATGTTTAAAATATTATCACCTGACTTGACCCGAAAGCCACCCATTTTTGCATGTTTCAGGTCACTCCACAGCGTTGTAAACTGATAATTTGCAAAAGTCATGTGGTCCATTTTGATGAGCTCGATTGTCAATCTAAAAATTAATTGTGATCATTTTAGCAAATCCATTGTCCAGCCTTCTTGTTCAGAGGACTGATGAATTTCAAATACTCGGGTTGCATGCCAAGTACCTGACTGTTTTGAGCTCAGTTTCTCAATCAGTTCCTGTGAGAATGTTTGCACACAGTTGTGAAATCCATCCCTCACACAAATCTTGGCACAGAACCATTTCAGAAAATCAAATAGTGTGCTTTGTTTTATGCAAAGGAATAATGGCTTTTTGAATATGTCAGATGGTTTTATTTTTGTTAAACGTGCGTAAATTTTTAAAAATACAAAGCACATGTAAGTAAAACTGCCTGTCCTCTGAACCATAACTCATTCATTAGATTTAAATTACTTTAGCATTGAGTGGAGAGTTTCTAAAAGTACCAGGAATTGCCTGTTTTATGTAAATGTCCTGTGTTCTGAGTGTAGGGAAAGAGAGGTCCCATGTTAGTTTCAGTCCAAGTCTTTTCATAGAAACTTTCTATCAGAAATGTGCTTTGATGAATACAATCTGTTCTTGATTTTTTTAATAGATTAATGTTAGACTCCGGACGTTGAGTATAATAATAATAAAGGGATGTGCAAAACATCGGTTAGGCCTGCCAAACACACTGCTGTGTGTAATCTAAGGTATCTACTTTATATGTGATATTGAACCCATTGAAAGGTTACACCTTAAATTTATAGAGTCATAGAGATGTAAAGCATGGAAACAGACTCTTCAGTCCAACTTGTCCATGCCTAATTAGATATCCTAAATTAATCTAGTCCCATTTACCAGCACTTAGCCGAGAGCCCTCTAATTCCTTCATATTCATGTACCCACCCAGTTGCCTTTAAAATGTTATAATTGTACCAGCCTCATCACTTCCTTTGGCAGCTCATTCCATACACACACCACCCTCTGCATGAAAAATTGCCCCTTAGGTCCCTTTTAAATCTCTCCCCTCTCACCTTAAACCCATGCCCTCTAGTTTTGATCTCCCCTACCCTGGAAAGAGACCTTGCCTATTCACCCTATCCATGCCCCTCATGATTTTATAAACATCCATAAAGTCACCCCTCAGCCTCTGATGCTACAGGGGAAATAGCCCCAGCTTATTCAGCCTCTTCCTATAACTCAAATCCTCCAACCCTGGCAATATCCTTGTAAATCTTTTCTGAACCCTTTCAAGTTTAGCAGCGTCTTTCCTATGGCAGGGAGACCAGAATTGAATGCAGTATTCCAAGGATAATCTAACCAATTGTCCGAAACAGCTATAACATGACATTCCAACTCTTATACTCAATGCATTGACAAATAAAATGAAGTGTACCAAATGCCTTCTTCGTTATTGTGTCTACCTCTGATTCCATTTTCAAGAAACGATGAACCTGCACCCTAGGTCTCTTTGTTTGGCAACATTCTCAGGACCTGACCATTAAGTGTATAAGTCCTGCCCTGATTTACCTTACCAAAATGTATCACTTCACATTTATCTAAATTAAACTCTACCTGCTGCCCCTCGGCCTATCAGCCCATCTGAAAAAGGTTCTGTTGTTGTCTGAGTTAATCATCCTGGCTCTCCACTGCACACCAGTTTTGGTGTCATCTGCAAATTTACTAATCATTCCTCCTTTATTCACATCCAAATCATTTATATAAAGGAGAAAATGTAGTGGACCCAACACTGATCCTTCCAACACGCTGCTGGTCACAAACCTCAAATCCGAAAACCAACCCTCCACCCCAATCCTCTGCCTCCTACCTTCAAGCCAATTTTATATCCAAATGGAAAGCTCTCCCTGGATTCCATGAGATCTGATCTTGATGACCAGTATACTATGAGGAACCTTGTTGAACGCCTTGCTAAAGTCTATATAGACAATGTCCACTGCTCTGAATTTGTCAATTTTCTTTGTCAATTCTCCAAAAAACTCAATCAAGTTAGTGAGACACGATTTCCCATGCACAAAGCCATGTTGATTATCCCTAATCAGTCCTTGCCTTTCCAAATACATATAAACCCTGTCAGTCAGAATTCACTCCAACAACTTAACCACTACTAACATCAGGTCAATAGTTCCCTGGCTTTTCTTTACAGCCTTTCTGTAATAATAGCACCACATTAGCCAACCTCCAGGCTTCTGGTGTCTCACCCATGGCTGTCTCAACAAATATCTCAACAAAGGGCCCTGTAATTATGGTCCGGCTTTCCACAAAGATCTGGGATATACCTGGTCAGGTTCAAGATACTTATCCAGCTTTATGTATTTTAAGACATTCAACACCTCTTCCTCTATAGTATAGGTACATTTCAAGATATTGTTTAAATTTCTCCAAGTTCTCTAGCTTCCATATCCTTCTCCACAGTAAATACTGATACAAAATACTTGGTTAGTATCTCTCCCCCATCACCATTGTTTCCACACATAGCTGGCCTTGTTGATCTTTACTCCTATACTCCTACTGCCTTTATACTCCGCTAGGGATTCACTCAATCCCAGCTGTCTATATTTGACATATGCCTCCTTCTATTTCTTGACCAGAGCCTCAATTTCTCCAATCATCCAGCATTGGCCTACCAACCTTGCCCTTCATACTAACAGGAACATACTGTCTCTGGACTCTCATTATAGAGTCATAGAATCATAGAGATGTACAGCACGGAAACAGGCCCTTTGGTCCAACTTGTCCACGTCGACCAGATATCCCAACCCAATCTAGTCCCACCTGCCAGCACCCGGCCCATACCCCTCCAAATCCTTTCTATTCATATACCCATCCAGATGCCTTTTAAATGTTGCAATTGTACTAGCCTCCACCACTTCATCTGGCAGTTCATTCCATACACGTACCACCCTCTGAGTGAAAAAGTTGCCCCTTAGGTCTCTTTTATATCTTTCCCCTCTCACCCTAAACCTATGCCCTCTAGTTCTGCACTCCCCAACTCCAGGGAAAAAGACTTTGTCTATTTATCATATCTGTGCCCCTCATGATTTTATAAACCTCTATAAGGCCACCCTTAAGACTCCGATGCTCCAGGGAAAACAGCCCCAGCCTGTTCAACCTCTCCCTATGGATCAAATCCTCCAACCCTGGCACCATCCTTGTAAAGTTTTTATGAAACCTTTCAAGTTTCACAACATCTTTCCAATAGGAAGGAAACTAGAATTGCACGCAATATTCCAACAGTGGCCTAACCAATGTCCTGTACAGCCGCAACATGACCTCCCAACACCTGTACTCAACACTCTGACCAATAAAGGAAAGCATACCAAACGCCTTCTTCACTATCCTATCTACCTGCGACTCCACTTTCAAGAAGCTATGAACTTGCACTCCAAGGTCTCTTTGTTCATCAACACTCCCTAGGGACCTGACCATTAGGTGTAGAAGTTCAGCTAAGATTTGCTTTCCCAAAATCCAGCACCTCACATTTATCTAAATTAAACTCCGTCTGCCATGTCTCAGACTATTGGCCCATCTGAGCAAGATCCTGTTGTAATCTGAGGTAACCCTCTTTGCTGTCCACTACATCTCCAATTTTGGTGTCATCAGCAAACTTACTAACTATACCTCTTATGCTCACATCCAAATCATTTATATAAATGATGAAATGTAATGGACGCAGCGCTGATCCTTGTGGCACTCCACTGGTCAGAGGTCTTCAGTCTGAAAAACAACCCTCCACCACCACTCTCTCTTCTACCTTGGAGCCAGTTCTGTATCCAAATGGCTAGTTCTCCCTGTATTCCATGAGATCTAACCTTCCTCGCCAGTATCCCATGGGGAACCATGTCGAACACCTTACTGAAGTCCATATGGATCACATCTACTGTTCTGCCATCATCAATCCTCTTTGGTTTATAGTATGGAAACAGGCCGTTCAGCCCAACTGCCCATTTTTCACAACTAAATTAGCCCGAGATTAGAGCCATCACTGGCATTGATACAGTGGACCTAAATAGTCCTCCTGGACTGAAATATCCATTATTGTGTTAGTTCCACTCACTTGTGCCATTTTTAAAAATTGAAGCAAAAACATTCAACTTTGCCAATGGAGAAAAGGAGTTCATTCATTGTCATAACAAGGGAAGCAAATGGAAGAGATAACAGCAGTGTCAGAATGGAATATATGTAAGACTTTTAATGTCATTTTTGATTATAATAGTTTCCACATGAAATTCAAGTTCACCCATCCATGCATCCATATGGAACAAAATAGAACAATCCTAATGGGGTCAAAGTGAAATAGTTTCTCTGAGGAGAAAAAGAAAACTCTTCAGTCTCTGAAATAACATCTGAAATATTGTAAAACAGCCTGTGAAATGAGAAATATCAATTGTCATGAGCATTACAATGATAAATTGACATTGAAAATTATGTTACATAAGTAAAACCACCAGCTGCTTATAATAGAACAAATTCCCTAGGGTTTTCATTGCACAGCCTTTTACATAGAAATTACATTACCATTCAACCTTGAATTTTACAGGAAAAATATTAAACATGATCATGTTGTGCTTTAAACAGGGACAAGCTTCCTGTTCAGTTTTACTATTTTAGTCAGTTGAAAGTCGTTTTGTACTAGAAAAGAAAATCAAGTAACTTGCTGAGCGCAATGGCCCAGATATTCTGGTCTCTGGATGGTTGGAAATTGCATGTACTCTCCATGATAGTACTGAGGATCATGCAAAGTTCTTAATGCAGTAAATCTACAGAAATTGCTTGAGATATTTGAGGATCCAGGACCTTCCACAAATCTTTGACTCTGAGTTAGATTTGACAGTGTGGCACTGGAAAAGCACAGCAGGTCGGGCTGCATCTGAGGAGCAGGAGAATCAATGTTTTGGGCATAAGCTCTTCATCAGGAATGGATGCTACCTGACCTGCTGTGCTTTTTCAGCACCACACTCTCAACTCTGATCTCTAGCATCTGCAGTCCTCACTTTCTCCTCTGAGTTAGATTTGGAAACTTTAACCAATACCCACTTACTTATACAGATAGTTACACAGGAAATGTTAGATGGAGAAATCCTCATCTAATTCCTGGATAACTGGACTGCTGACCCTCACAACCCCTGACTCCACCATAATCCACGATAACCAGATTCCCTCCTGATCCCTCAACGCCTCCCAGAAAAGCCTAGTCCCCCCAAAAAAAACCTCAAACGCCTGCCCCAAACCAACTACACCCAACCAACACAAGTATGGTCCCAACCACTTCCAACTCCCCAAACCCCTGAATCTATGCTCCAATATGACCTGACCTTTCCTATCTACCTGCCATGCAACCCTTATCCACTTACCTCATGGAAACCTCTCAGAATCTATTTAAACCCATCAACACAGACAGGTTATTGATGGGAAGAAAACAATAAACCAAGAGCTGTACTCTTGTATTCAAGAGCTGTATTCTATCTTCCAGCTGCCCGTGTGAGGGATACACCTCAAGGCAGCATGGCAAAAAAATTGTTAGAGAGGAAAAATAGAGAGTAACAAGATGTCTGTTAATAATTTTTCTTGACATCTGATGTGGGTAAAATCTCGCAATTACTTATCAGGGTCGCAGATGATGGGTAAAATTACCAATTAAAATTGCTCTCACCGTTGTCTAACCCTAGTAAGATTGGGCAAGATAATTTGACAGCCCGAGAATTGCGCTCTGATGCAACATTCAATCATTTATAATATTTTAATGATATGGGTTAAATAATGTCAAGAGAGGGAATGAGGCCTGAAATATCCATTAATCTGGTAATGAGAAAGGAGAAATCTAATCTAAGACTAAGTGGCAATGAAGGAACACATATACAGCTGACCTTACAGTGAGGCAGCCAGAACAGGGATTCTCACAATGAATACATTTTCCTTTAGGCCGCCAGTCACAAGTTATTCTGATGTTGTGTTGTGGATAGATGGCCCATGTAGAAATATAAAAACTCTTTTGCAATAATTCTGACAGCAATTTTCTAAAATGTCTTGTCCTTTGATCAATCACCCTCTGGATAGTTATTATACAATATTCGAGGCCAGAATATTTTGTTTGTTTCATTCAGTAAAGTAGAAATTTTACTAAAGTTATTCAGTATTTGTATTACTAGATATTTAATGGATTTGTCACCTTTCATTATTTTTGCATTTGATAGCAATTTACTTCCTGATTTACCAACACACATGGAACATTTAAATTTTACTGACTAGAATAAGGTAGCTGTTGCTGTAAAAAGGAGGCACATTTTCCACATGAATTTCCATTACCGAATGACTCTGATGTTTCCTGTGCTGAGCGAGTTTTGTAAAATGTTCTGTCAAAACATTGGCCAGAGAAATTGAAGAAATGTGGGTGAGTAACTATATGTTTCATCAGTTTCGGAAAGGGGGGCTTCCGATTTTGCCTGGACAATTTGGCTCATTTATTTCTGGACAGACAGACGGATTGGAGAATGAAGCGCAGAGGTCAACACATGCTAGTTATCATGCTTCCGATTCTCTATCCAAACCTCAATTTCTATCATTAGCCGTCATCGCAGGTTCTTCAGTTCTTGAGTGTACTGAGTATGATTCCATGCTGGGAGAAAAGTTTCCAAAATACTTTCGCAAAACAATTTTGGAGATGTTGTGAATTTTAGTAAGTATTTTTTCTGGGAAGTCTATCTGCTTATTAAATCCAAAATGTATTGTGAGAAACCTTGAGCTGTAACAACAGCAATAAATATGTGGATTAGCTTGGCTTTATTTATCTGATTAGGGTCAGTTTTGCAATCCTGGTGAAGTGCAGTTGACAACGGCTAGTGCTGGTCCAAACATGGCAAGAAGAAAGTCAAAGTAAAAGCCTACAAATTTCAGCCCTTTCAAATATGAAGCATAAGGTTGGAGTGCAGCCTTTGTTTTGTGTTGCTAACCAGCTGAATAGAGGATGTAGAAAAATTCAAGCCAACAGTTCAAATTTTACGAATGTGTTCACTTAAGACTTAAAATGGATTTTAATTACTTATTAACCTTCATCAAAGTCAGAAGGAGGGAGAGGTGTGAAGCAGAAATGGTAAAAACAAATTCGATGTGCAAGCCTAAAACAGAATTTGTGCGCAAGTGATATCGTCCCAAGACAGCGGTGAAGTAGCAGGGCTGCTTGTGGGCTCTTGCCTGGGGCTCATCTGCTCCCATCTGTTTTAATTCTTTTTTTTGTTTCTGCTCTTTTGTATTTATACTTTTCTCTTTTTTTTGTTGTTTTCTGTGGCAGGTTGGTCAGCAGCATCAGCATGGCAGCAGGAGTGGTCCACATGCAGAGTGGCAGACATGGCTTCTCCCCGCGATGGGGCAGCAAACACAGTCCAGTGATCGGGGGGCAGTGGCGCCAGTGGCAGCTGACCCTTTAAGATGACGGCACCAGCAAGGTGGCATCTGCAGCCAAAGTGGGACTCTTGGCAGAGCAGCAGCCTGACCTAGCAGTGGAGCCAGGGACTCCTGGGTACGGTAGCAGTAGGCGTGGAGTGGGGACCTCTGGTTATCGGTGAGGCAGTAGCAGCAGTGGAGATGGTGATTCCTGGTTGTGGGGCAAGTGTGGGTTTAGCGGCAACAGCGAGGTGGACCCAGTGGTGAAGAGATGGCACCTAAAGTGTGGTGACTCTTACATTGGTGGGTCCGGTGCAGGAAGAAGTGGAGGTCTCTAACTCTCCTGCTTAATTAAAAACCAGCAACACAGAAAAAAATTATCCCATACAGTAATCTGTGAAAATTCGAGAGGCCAAGAATTATTTAACGTAAAATCAACAATATTATTTCTTAAAGTATAACAGAGAATAATTAACTAACAACTATTTTCAATTCCGTCCTCTAATGCATTTACCTTCCCCTTCCGCAATACTAGTCCGATAAAACTCCCAGTTAAGATCTACAAAACAAAACTTTTTATCTCAAAACCTGGCAGCTTTTGGTTCTTCTGTTTGGATCTTCCTGTGTCGTATTTTCTTCTTCTTGGGGATTCTGCTTCACAGGTTACTGGTCGATAAAGGTACCTTGAAGAGAGCTATTTTTCAGATAGTCTTTTTACATGCTGGTAGCTTGGCAGTTCTCATCTCAACTGTTCAGTCTTCCCTAGTCTTACGCTCCCAAAGCATCGGATTGTGTCATTGATTGTCAATATACTAAATTCAAACTGGATTGGAGTTTGGTATTTTTCCGGGTATAATTTAAACTGATTGGCCTAATTTGAATCTGTTTTGTTGTTTCCAGGCAACCAGCTACCCTAGCTACCCCAGTAGTTGAAGCACCTGTTACATTGTAGTTTATTGAGAACACTTGGTGGTGTCACTACTAGCTGTTAACTTTCTTAAAGGTACAGTACACCCATATCTTCATAATACAGGTACTAGGGCTAGGTGCTGGTGTGGACTGGGTTGGAAAGACTGTTATTCTGAAGTTTTTATGTCTTTATTTTTCTTATTTTTTCCTAAGAATTTGTTCTTAAGAATCTGTACCTAGGTACCTTTGTACCTAAGCTGGCACTATGATGTGGCAACTTATAAATTTTTTGCTGTTGAGTACATGTGACAATATAGCTAATTCGATTCAATAATTCGAGTGCTAAAGTTTTGCAACTGCTAGTCTCCTGTTTGATGTCTAGAAAAGTGAACATTTTGCTGGATAAAAGGAATGCAGGGAGACTGTCCTGTTTGTCACAGCATTGTAATGTTTCCAAAGGAGCTAGAACAATGCAGCCTGATTACTAGCAATCAATGACTAAGCAATGTTTAACACACTAGTATTATGTATAATCAACCACACGCTGCTTTGTTACGCTGCCAGCTTTTTCCTCAGTGAAGAATGTATTGCATCTTTGTCAGAGTGATGTGCTAGGTAACATGTAATGAACAGTGTTTCATTCAGATATCTCGACTTGCAATTTAACATTCATATTCATCCTATGTGTAACGAGGTGGGTAAAGTTATAAAACTATGAAAATGAACCAATACATGTGATTGCTACTCAATGTTCTTCTTGTACAAGGAGTGAAAAATCTTCATGTTTTATCTGTGAAGGCTTTATTCAACAATGAAAGAATCCACCTCGTCTACTGTGTCCATTGCTCTGGATGTGGTGTCCTCTACATCAGGGAGTCAGAACATCAACTTGCGGAACATTTCAGGGAACATCTTGGGGATACACGCACCAAACAACCCCACCGCCCTGTGGCCAACCACTTCAACTCCCCCTCCCATTCCACCAAGGACATGCAAGTCCTGAGCCTCATCCATCACCAAATCCTAGCCACCCAACACCTGGAGAAAGAATGCCTCATCTTCTGCCTTGGGAATCTTCAACCACACAGCATCAGCATCAACGTCACTAGTTTCCAAATCTCCCTTCCCTCCACCTCATCCCGGATCCAACCCTCTAACTCGAAACTGCCCTCTTGATCTTTCCTACCTGTCCATCTTCCTTCCCACCTATGCGCTCCAAACACCCCTGCACTGACCTATCACAATCGGTCCTCCCCACCTGCATCTACCTATCACCTTCCCAGCTACAATCTCCCTATCCTCACTCCCGCCCACCCCCCATTTATCTCTCAGCCTCCTTCCGCCCCCGTCACATTCCTGATCAAGGGTTTATCCCTGAAACATCGACTCTCCTGCTCCTCAGATGCTGCCTGATCTGTTGTGCTTTTCCAGTGCCACACTTTTCAACAACAAAAATCTTGCAATGTATTCATTTGAAATTCATCAATTTAAAAAAAAGATGTGATTGCTTCTATAAAAATATATGTTTACCTATTGTACTTAAAACTGTCATAATACGCTGGCACCGTTTTTCCTGGAGTGTCGAAGGGTGAGGGGTGGCCTTATACAGGTTATAAAATCATGAGGAGCATGGATTGGGTAAATAGACAAGGTCTTTTCCCTGGGGTGAGGGAGCCCAGAACTAAAGGGTATAGGTTTAGAATGAGAGGGGAAAGATTTAAAAGGGACTTAAGGGGCAAATTTTTCACATAGAGGGTGGTGTATGTATGGATCAAGCTGCATGAGGAAATGGTGGAGGTTGGCACAATTACAGCATTTATAAGGATGGGTACATGAATAGGAAGTGTTTAGAGGATGGGCCAAGTGCTGGAAAATGTGACTAGATTAATTTACGATATCTGATTGGCATGAACGAGTTGGACTGAAAGGTCTGCTTCCGCGCTGTACAGCTCTATGACTCTAAGTAGTAATGGCATTTCAAACTGCAAATCAAATCTCTGTGTTAAACTCAAATTATCTCATAGTTTACAACTCGATGTCTGTAAATTTAATCTGCAAGTTAGGTTGTTTATATCCAATTGGACTGACAAATATACAATCAAAGAATCTCATTAGAATTTGAAAGCTAAATTCTGAATTCTACGGTTAAGCTGATGAAGTTGGAACAATAAGCTTGTTTTTTTTTTGTCTTTCCCCCATATTCTTTTTTCATTATCAATTTTCACAATTTTCTATGCATTCATTTTTAACTGAATTAAATTTAGAGACTGCATCTGTGTAATCTTTCAAAAGCAAAATGGAGAAAAACCTAACTTACAAGATAGGACCAGAAATGTTGTCAAAATCTCAGATCTGAATCTATAATTTCGCTGAAGTAAGATGATTAATCATATTAGAATTGTACAAAAGTTAAATAAAGGTGATTCAGACTGAATGCAATAATTCCAATTCAAGGGTATCTGCATCTGTAGTATTTTCTTACAAGATTAAAAGAAATGCAAATATTTTATCTAAAAACCATAATCAGTAGAAAGAGGGAGATTCTGTTAATCATGAGCTAACAAATGTCTATATTTCTGGCTGAATTTTGTACCCACATGAATGATGGGGGTTTGTTAGAGCTGGTGTTAAACTGAGCATAAACTCTAGAAGTGAAGGCTTTCCTTTCATAGGAACACTCATACCTTTCATCTCCCAATTAGTGTCAGTATTTTCCAGCTGTTTCTCATTCCTCTGTTGGTAGCCAAAAATCCTCTAATAAAGTGGTTGTCAAGGAAATAAGCCTTAAACAGGAAGTGCTAGTCCTTCATTAGATTTTTTTGGTATTCTTAGCAGAAAATGTGTCATGGAAACACAGATGGCCAGGATAAATGACCATTGAGTATTCTGAGCAGAAAAGTGTGCAACAGTTTGGAAATATTTGCTGCAATTAAAATGAGTTGATATGTTTAGAAAATATAGGAACATTCTGGAAAGGCAAAAAAAATCATCTCTTAAGAAAATATGGGGAAATGACAATTTCATCCATAAGTAATAGCCCACAAATACTTATGTTCTCAAAATCATACTTTGCCAAGATTTGTTAAGAAAACTTTTGTTCCACATTTTTCAACTCAAACCGTTTCCAGTACTTGTACAATTATAGAGTAACAAAATAGAATTTGTATTACTGAGATGTTTCATTATGCCTCTGGCCATTGTGGAGTGGTTATCAAACAAATAATATCTTTTGGAGGTTAGTTCTCATGTGCCAGTATGTGCTAAGTTACAGACATACAAAGACAGCGAGTGATGTCAAAATCAGAGAAGGCTGGACAAAACATATAGGGAAAAACCATTCCCACTTGTAAATGGTTAAAAATCACACAGCACCAGGTTATAGTCCAACAGGTTTAATTGGAAGCACTAGCTTTCGGAGCGCCGCTCCTTCATCAGGTGGTAGTGGAGGACACAATTGTAAGACACAGAATTTATAGCAATAAATTCTGCTGTAGATTTTGCTATAAATTCTGTGTCTTACAATTGTGTCCTCCACAATCACCTGATGAAGGAGCGGCGCTCCGAAAGCTAGTGCTTCCAATTAAACCTGTTGGACTATAACCTGGTGTTGTGTGATTTTTAAGAGAAAGTGAGGGCTGCAGATGCTGGAGATCAGAGCTGAAAATGTGTTGCTGGAAAAGCGCAGCAGGTCAGGCAGCATCCAAAGAACAGGAGAATCGACGTTTCGGGCATACGCCCTTCTTCAGGAATGGGGACAGTGTGTCCAGCAGGGTAAGATAAAAGGTAGGGAGGAGGGACTTGGGGGAGGGGCTTTGGAAATGCGATTGGTGGAGGGAGGTCAAGGTGAGGGTGATAGGCCGGAGTGGGGTGGGGGCGGAGAGGTCAGGAAGAAGATTGCAGGTTAGGAAGGCGGTGCTGAGTTCGAAGGATTTGACTGAGATAAGGTGGGGGGAGGGGAAATGAAACTGGAGAAATCTGAGTTCATCTCTTGTGGTTGGAGGGTTCCCAGGCAGAAGATGAGGCGCTCTTCCTCCAACCGTCGTGTTGCCATGGTCTGGCGATGGAGGAGTCCAAGGACCTGCATGTCCTTGGTGGAGTGGGAGGGGGAGATAAAGTGTTGGGCTATGGGTTGGTTGGTCCGGGTGTCCCAGAGGTGTTCTCTGAAACTTTCCGCAAGTAGGCGCCTGTCTCCCCAATATAGAGGAGGCCACATCGGGTGCAGCGGATGCAATAGATGATGTGTGTGGAGGTTCAGGTGAACTTGTGGCGGATATGGAAGGATCCCTTGGGGCCTTGGAGAGAAGTAAGGGGGGAGGTGTGGGTGCAAGTTTTGCATTTCTTGCGGTTGCAGGGGAAGGTGCCGGGAGTGGAGGTTGGGTTGGTGTAGGGTGTGGACCTGACAAGGGAGTCATGGAAGGAGTGGTCTTTTCAGAACGCTGATAGGGGAGGGGAGGGAAATATATCACTGGTGGTGGGGTCCATTTGGAGGTGGTGGAAATGACGGCGGATGATACGTTGTACATGGAGGTTGGTGAGGTGGTAGGTGAGGACCAGTGGGGTTCTGTCCTGGTGGCGGTTGGAGGGGCGGGGCTCAAGGGCAGAGGTGCGGGAAGTGGAAGAGATGCGGTGGAGGGCATCGTTGACTACGTCTGGCGGGAAATTGCGGTCCTTGAAGAAGGAGGCCATCTGGGTTGTACGGTTTTGTAACTGGTCCTCCTGGGACCAAATGCGGCAGAGACGAAGGAATTGGGAATATGGGATGGCGTTTTTACAGGGGGCAGGGTGGGAGGAGATATAGTCTAGGTAGCTGTGGGAGTTGGTCGGTTTATAGTAGATGTCCGTGTCGATTCGGCCACCTGAGATAGAAATGGAAAGGTCTAGGAAGAGGAGGGAGGAGTCTGAGACGGTCCAGGTGAATTTGAGGTCAGGGTGGAAGGTGTTGGTAAAGTGGATGAACTGTTCAACCTCCTCGTGGGAGCACGAGGCAGCGCCGATACAGTCATCGATGTAGCGGAGGAAAAGGTGGGGGGTGGTGCCAGTGTAGCTGCAGAAGATGGACTGTTCCACATATCCTACAAAGAAGCAGGCAGAACTGGGGCCCATGCAGGTGCCCATGGCTACTCCTTTGGCTTGGAGGAAGTGGGAGGATTGGAAAGAGAAGTTGTTCAGGGTGAGGACCAGTTCAGTCAGTCAAAGGAGGGTGTGATTTTTAACTTTGTACACCCCAGTCCAACACCAGCATCTCCAAATCACTTGTAAAAGGGTTGAGATATACGTGTTTTGCAAAAGGAGCAAACACGAGGTGGGAAAGAAGTTTTTCACACAGTAAGTGGTTAGAGGCTGGAGCGCATTACCTGGAGGGATATTAATGGCAGGTTCAATTGAACCATTCAACTGGGAATTTAGTTTTTTTTTAAATAGAAACATTGTGCAGGTCTACAGAAAAAAGGTAGGAGATTGGCATCAAGTCACAATGTTCAGTCAGTCAGTCACAATGGGCCAAATGGCACCTTCCTTCTATAACATAACGAATTTGTGAAGTGAAATGAGTGATTGAGCAATATGTTTTGGTCAAGACAATGGGAGACCATGAAACTCTTTTATAGATCTTTATTGCTGACGTGAACAAATGGCCTATAATGTTCTAAGGGGCTAAGTTGTTAACCTTAAAGGGATGGGAAAAGTAGAATATAAAAAGCAATGAAGAAGTTTCTATTAAAAGGACCAAAAGTGGTATTAATAAACTATTGATAATGGATTTATCATTTGTTGTAAGCTGTCAAGACTCTGGCAATGTTGTTGAGTTTACTAGGTTTGGGAAGACTTTATCTTGTGGCGGTGGAAGAGAAGGTTTTAATTATTTGTTGCTACATTCAGTTTTCCTCACTAACTTGCTGATTAAAGAATTATCATAGTTGCATTCTTGCATGTTAAACATATATTCTTAAGATGTGGATATTGCTGAAAATCTGGCATTTATTGCCCATGCTTTGTTATGCTCACAAAAATTAGGGGAAGCCTTCAATTGATTATGGAAATATGTTAAAGTTATATCATCCATCCTGCAGACTTTTATTGCGCATGTTTCAACTAATATCAGAGATAATTATTTTATAAAGTAAATAATGGTGAATGTCTCTATCCTGAAAGCCCAGCACCTGAAAGACTGGATTACAAAATCCCAGAGTAACATTGAACATCTGGGATTCAAAACCTAACTATTATGTAATTTTATTATGTGGTAAATTAATGCTTGGAGATGAATCATACATTCATCAGTATGTAGACAACATTGTTAAAGCCTGGAATTTAACAGTGAGACATGTGTTCATTGATTTAATCCTACACAGGTTGGTGTAAGTTGTTGCAATGTTCAAAGTCTGATATTTCAAAGCAGCCTATCAACAAAAAATAATTAAATAGAATTTATCAATTGACAGAGCTATTTCCCAATAATTGGTTTTGGACAATGGCAATCTAGATTGACTATCACACATAGCCTTAACCTATAGATGAGGCACCTATCTGTTCTGATATCCAGTTACATATTAAAGCTCTCATGATGATATTTGAAGAAAATAGGGGTTTGTCCCCGAGTCCCATTCAACATTTCCATTAACCAGTTTAACCTGGTCATTCATTCCATAGCTATTATAAGGTACTAAGACGCTGCCAGATTTACCAATATAACAGCAACCATTACATTTCAAATCAGCAAAATGTATGTGAAGCTTTTGGAATACTTTGCTGATAATGAGTGGATTATATAAATGCAATTCTTCTTTATATTCAAGTCTCTATCTCCAATCACGCCTGCTGTCCTCCCCTTCCCACCCAACTTGACCAGAAACATCTCCTGAAATGAGACAGTCAGAAATGTGGATTTTAAAATGACTAGTTTAATCTATTTAAAACATCAGACTCTCCTCTAAGGATTTGTATTTTCCAGCTGACTGTTCTATTTATATAATCTGAGCAAAGTGCTGGTGCCAAGCCACACAACAGATGTTGAATAGCTCAGCTTCAATCTACAGCTCACTCATAACTAAATTATAATAAGAGATGCTGCTCTGTGCAAGAACATCCATTTAGATTAAATAGGTCATTTTACAAGGATTGTCAAACTAAATCTCATATACTGATAAACTAAAATTGCACTACTCTTAAATTTATAAAAATCTATTTGGAATGAGTCTGTGTTTGAATGATAGGACATTCCAATTTTTGTGTGGGAAGGAATTCAGGACAACCCTAAACCATGCTTTTGCAGTGCACATAATTTATGTGAGTAATGCTAATGCCAGGGCATTTGATCTATAAAAATACATTCTGCAAATATGCAAAGCAACAAGTTAAAAATGCACATCGAATGACAAAACAGAACAGTTCTAATTTTAAGAAGTATATGCATTTTGTAATACCAACAAATATCAAATTTTGGAAATCTATAAAGAAGTATCAATTAAGTATAAATAAAGAAAATGTCTGAAATTATAAATCTACCGGCAACCATGTTGATTGCTGTAAAACCCCATCTGGTTCACTAATGTCCTTCTGAGAAGGAAATCTGCAATACTCACCTGGTCTGGCCTACATATGACTCCAGATGCACAGTAATGTGGTTGACTCTCAACTCTCAATTGCCCTTTGGGTAATTAGGGCAATGAATGCTGGCCCAGCCAGTGACACCCACATCCTGTAAGCAAATAAAAGAGTGTACTCAGAATTCAAAGTACAATGGCTGATTAGGAGGTGAGTAGTCTGGGAAGAGGACAGGTATCAGATAGTCAGAACATTCCATGTGCAGAAAGAAGAGCAACATATCCTCTCTAAATATCAATGGTTTGCTTACATTAACGGTACATGAGAGAGAACTCCACACCAGGGAAAATGGCTCAGAACAAATAAGCATCCAGGAATTGCTGACATTTATCTTTGGTAAATAAAAAAGGAAAAAATGGTGAATAGATGAGACTTAACGATTGGATTTGAACACTGGTGTTACAACTGGAACCTTGGTGAGCTTCCCCAAGTTATTATAATTCCACTCGTCCACCTTCTGCCTCCTATACACACAAACCGAGGTTGCAGTCATTTTGTGTGTATTTTTTGGAAGGACAGAATAACAGATGTTTTACAGTGCAGTTGGAGACTGCTTGGTCCATCATGCCTGCACTGGCTTGTCAAATGATCATCACGACCTGGTGCCAATCTGCCAAGTTTTGCGTATAGTCAAAATATTTTTAAAAATCTGCAGGCCGGGGGTTCTGCTGAGAGGGGTAGAGATAGTGATCTCTCTCTTTCTTGGTTTGTCTTCTGTCTCTCTCTCTCTCTCTCTCTTTCTCTGTGTCTGTTTGAAGTTTCCCTGACTCTCCACAGGTGGAACATTGCAGTCCCACACAGGACCTTGCCAGACAGCACTGAATTTACATCCGCAGTCTGTTTTCAGCACCAGTCCTCTTTTAAACACATATTTTGGATGTGAACAGTACATCTATCATCATGATACTAGGGTCATCCTTGTAGATTGGGAAAAAGAACTTGCTAAAGCGACTTCTGTTTTTTAAACATACTCATGCTGCAATTAGTTCAATACTGTATAAAATATTGTTCTTGATTATGAGAAGGGAATATGCCGATGACCAACAAGGAAACACCAAGTGAGTGACGGGCAGTGTGGATCCGAGGGCACTGCTGCTTTCCAAGTGGGCTGTGAAAAGACCTGTACGCCAGTGAAAGGAATTCCCTGTGATTCCACCCACAAAGGTGTGGGATCACAGAACAATACGATATGTGATTCGTGAGAATTAGCATTGCCTCAACCAGAATCTTCTTCCTCATGCCTCCATCTCGATTTCTGTAGTTACTCCAGCTGTGTCCACTGCTTGAAAATCACGGCAAGATGTGGGCACTGTGAATTTGATGGTGTCAGTCAATTGCCTTCACTTTAAGCTGAATCCCTGAGGGGTTGCAATATTAATGATATGGTAGTAATCAATCTGTTGCCCCTTTGGAGGGACAGAGTCAAACAGCATCCTACTTCGAGTCAAGACCAGCACTAAACCACTGGAGGCCTTGTGTCTTGGCCAAGGCCTACGAAAGGAGTTGCTGCGACTTTCCCAACAGTTCTTTGCTTTTGAAGTCACTCATTGTCTCCTCTAGCGTTAGAGCATTATTTCTATTGCACTGCCACGGGAATTCTCCCTCTCAGTTATGACAGTGAGTCCATCCCAGACATAGGTAAATGGCAGATGCTGAGGTGATACAGTGAAACAGGCAGATGCAGAGAATTCCCTACCACTCATTGAATCTTACCTTCCAAAAGCATTTAACAATGTTTACATAGGGGCGATTGAGGAGAAAACTTGAGAAGGTGCAATTAATGAATCAAATAGCGAGTGTGTACTTATGGGTATAAGCCATGAGACTGAAACAAAACCAGACATTGCTGGAAAAGCTCAGCAGGTCTGGCAGCACCTGTGAAGAGAAATTAGAGTTAACGTTTCGGTTCCAGTGACCCTTCCTCAGAACTGATGGTAGGTAAGAAAATGTTTATTATGCAGAAGATAGGGTGGGAGGAGGGGTTAAGGGACAAATGATGGGTGGGGATAGAGTCCAAAGAGAGAGAAGAACAGTAGGATAGACAAAGGAGTGGTTAATGATCAGCCTGGGAAAATGAATACCTGCTAAAGGGGACTATAATGAGACTGAACCCTGGTATCAGAAAATTAGACGACAAGAATGAACTGGAGTAACATGCCATCTTTCTTGGGAGGTCAATGTGTTTGTTGATAGAATCTGTGGATGAGTGCCATATCTCTAGGAATTCCCTGGCTGTTCTCTGTTTGGCTTGTCCTATAATAGTAGTGTTGTCCCAGTCGAACTCATGTTGCTTGTCATCTGCGTGTGTGGCTACTAAGGATAGCTGGTCGTGTCGTTTTGTGGCTAATTGGTGTTCATGGATACGGATCGTTAGCTGTCTTCCTGTTTGTCCTATGTAGTGTTTTGTGCAATCCTTGCATGGGATTTTGTATACTATGTTGGTTTCGCTCATGCTGGGTATTGGGTCCTTTGTCCTGGTGAGTTGTTGTCTGAGAGTGGCTGTTGGTTTGTGTGCTGTTATGAGACCTAGTGGTCACAGTAGTTTGGCTGTCAGTTCAGATGACAAGCAACATGAGTTCGACTGGGACAACACTACTATTATAGGACAAGCCAAACAGAGAACAGCCAGGGAATTCCTAGAGACATGGCACTCATCCACAGATTCAATCAATAAGCACATCGACTTGGACCCAATATACTGGCCACTGCAGCGGACAGCTAGAACTGACAACCGGAAGCGGCAGAAACAAACCACTATAAATGCCGGAGGAAACATCACAGAAGCGCTTCACAGGAGGCTCCCAAGCACTGAGGATGTCACCTAGACAGGGGACGAAACGTCTGCAACACAAATTCCCATCTCGGCGAACAGAACCACAACAACGAGCACCCGAGCTACAAACCTTCTCCCAAACATTGAGAAAGCTGGTGTTAATAAAACCAAAGAATAGACAGTAGTGCTTTGGAAAGTTAAATGTAAAACACTCTTGCATGTCTCTGGAAATTTTCACAATTACCACAATATTGAGAACTATTTGAAAAATTGATAAAGTTTTCTCATATCTCACATATTGGTTTATCAAATTATTTTTTTTCTCTAAGCTACTCAAACCTTATTAAGAGTTAAAATGTGAAAGATTGCTTTGTCACATGCCAGTGAATAAAGTTAGGATTAAGCATTTGTCACTTGTTTACTTAAACTCTTCATGGGGTTTTCACATACCGACAGGAACTGACAGAAGTTCTATATTCTGTTGTCAATCATTTACATGTACAGGTTGAAAAGTGCTGTTGTTGAATATTAAAGATTGCAAAGATTATATTTGCTTATTATGATATTGTATCATTTTTGCATAGTTCTCCAGTAGTTTGTAAGAATAATATAGGGATATAAAAGGTAGGTAGTCGGTCAAATGCAACTTTGACTGGTAGGTACAAACCCGCAATAATGAAAAAAAATCCTTATTTGAGTAAATTCTGACTGTCAAATTGTATATCTTATTCTTGGATCCCAGCACATGATGGAGTCGGAGCCAATGGAGATCAGCAAGGACAGGGATGATCGACATCTGCTTATAGACAGCAGAATTTCAGATGAGCAGAAATGTGGATGGGAGGCAAGAGAGTAAAATGTGGCATTCGGGAAGTTATTTGTAAAAGGACAGTGACATGTGTTTTGATGGATCTTTCCTGAATGTAAGCATGTGCTGGGGCCACAAAAACCTTATTTTTGAGTTCTGGCTTCCACCTATTTATTATTGTTTCTTTTTGCAGCTCTCCATATATAAGTCTGTGGCCTGACTTCCTCTGTGATTGTATTTCTGCTGTGCTTCTCTCCATGACCCAGTTGTCTGTTGAGCCATGAATATGCAGGAAACAGGTTCTGACTACACCACCAGGTAAAGAATTGCTTCCCTCCCTTTCCTCACAAATCATTTTGTATGTCCTGCTGGCCTCTGACCCACTTCTGTTCATGTCCTAGTGCCAGTTCAATTGCCAACAATAAAACTGTGCGAGAGAAACACACTGAGACAGATTGCAATCCCAGTGAAAGTCATAACCTCTCCAGCATGGAGCTGATCTGAAATTGTGTTTCAATTGGATAGTGTTGGGTGATTTGCTTGCCTACATGCATGGCTCATTTGTTTTCTCACAGTTGAGCCTCATAGTAAGATTTATCAAACCAACAAGAACTTGACAGGTTTTTTATAAATCACCTTTTTGGTTCATTAAATCACTTGGTTTAATTTTTCCAGTGTCCTGGTCAAAGTGACTGTTCTGAAGAAAATGAATAATCTAAACACAGCAATGTGTAGTAAGACTGGTGATATTTATCCCATTTCTGAGCAGGTAACAGCCCCTACTTACAAGTGTGAGATGGTAATTTACTGTTTTGGAACCCAGAATTGGCACTGTGTCAAGCAAGGATATTATCATCAGATTCACAGAGTTAGTTGGCTGAATAATTTGCCTGTGGAGACATGACCGGTTTTGAAAGTTCAGGCAATGTACACGAAGGAGCCCTCGTGATCTGTTTTCACACAAACAGACAAATATCCTCTTTTCTCTCTCTGTGGCCCTGACCTGCCGTTGCACAAACACAAATAAAAGCACACTCTAGTACCTAGTCCAAGAGGCTGAGTACAGGCAGTGACATTTATCTAGTTAATTAGTCAAGGCAATGACATAGGACCCAACCCACTGTTCAACCCACATAGGGAGTCATCGAGTCATGGAACCAGACCCTTCGGTCCAACAAGTCCATACTGAGCATAATCCCAAACTAAACTTGTCCTACCAGTCTGCACTAGGCCCATATCTCTCCAAATATTTCTTATTCATGGACTCATCAAAATACATTTCTTAACCCTGTTGTGTTATACAAAGTAATGTTTCTGAAAAGGTTAATGTTGAACATTCCATGAAACTCAACCCAATCTGTTGATGTCATAAGGACTTTAGTGAGGGAAAAGCAGAACATCTTATGATCTTGTAGGATGAGCTAAAACCCACATATCTTCCAGTATTCTGAGTAACACTGTCTAACTTACCAATGGAACTTGTGCCTGATTGCTCTCCCCAGCATGACACTTTATCAACCTTGATTGCCATCAGACAATAAACTGCATCCTGTTATAAAACGAGCCTCTTGTTGTTAAGTCTCACTCGTGGTTTTCATCCACCATATAAGACCCAGTCAAGCAAAGAGAATGGTGGCAGCAAACTACACAATCTATACAATCTGTAGTATTTGGTATCATAGTGCACGTAATAAATTGTACTGCTTCAGTAATCATTCTGGTGAAAACAGCCATCCAAGCACAGACCTGGACCCTTCTTGTCTTACGGTTGACACTCATCTTGAACATATTCCTGCAGTTTTCATCACGTGACGTTATACCTTCAACCAATCCGCCCTTACCCTCCCACTGTTGGTCACCTGACACATGAAACTACCTGCCTCATGTCAATTAAAGTCTACATTAGAGTGGTGCTGGAAAAGCACAGCAGATCAGGCAGCATCAGAGGAGCAGGAAAATCGACGTTTGGCAAAAGCCCTTCATCAGGAATGAAGGTGTCAGGTCATTCTTGATGAAGTGCTTTTGCCCGGAACATCGATTTTCCTGCTCCTCGGATGCTGCCTGACCTGCTGTGCTTTTCCAGCACCACTCTAATCAAGACTCTGATCTCCCGCATCTGCAGTCCTCATGTCAATTAAAACATGGTCTTCTTTATACAAATGGATGAACTCTCATTGCAGTGAAACAATCTTCTGAAACTCCAGTTTTTTTGTAATTAGTAAACAAGAGAAAATGAAAATAAATATCCCTCTGATTTTTCTAAAGGATTGCTTGCAGTCCTGATGATTGTGTTTTCGTTCCTGAAGTCTCATCGTCATAAGCATTTTCATTGGCATTGCTGGGTCAGCATTTAACACCCACCTCTAGACAACCTTGATCTAAATGTCTTGCTGGTGCATTTCAGGGGGCAGTTAGGAATCTCCAACAGTTTTTTAGGTCTGGAGTCATGTCTAAGCCAGAATAGGTAACAATGGCAAACTCCCTTCCTGAAAGAAGAAGGTGAACAAGATAGATTTTTACAACAATTGTTGATAGCCTTACAGGCGTAACTTTCAATATCAGATTTTAAAAGAATAATTGAATTAAATTTCACCAGTTGCCATGGTATAATTGTAATCCGTGTTTCCAGAACTTGAGCCCAGGTCTGGTGACATTACCATTAGGCCACCTGGTGGCCAATCTGAAAGACTGACAAATCCTACCACACATTGATGTTTCAAAATGGGGCACCTACAGAGGCATAAAGGGAAAAGCTGTTATTGATCTTTAGCGTAACTGTTAAAAATTTAGAGTACATTCTTGATGAAAAAGGTGAAATATAAGGGAAAAGGACAGCTTTCCACATTTTTAATGCTAAATTCATCAGGATGTAAAATGAGCAGGGTTAAACATTTCTAATGCTGATAGCAAAAGTGAAATAAGTGATAAATGATCACTATTACTAAGAAAGATTGCAATGATTTAAAATATATGGGAAGAAATAATTATGTAACAGATTTTAGAACCAGCAAACCTAAAGCAGTTGTAATTTAAAATGAAACATTAGGAGCTAACTTTGCCAACATGTATGACAAATGATCTTTTCAGTATATAATTGTGCAGTGTTATGAATATGGTGCAGTTAGACAACAGTCAGATTTGGGTTTCATGCTATATAAACATTGTTGCTGCCTTTCAAATTTGACATTCTTGCGTCTGTCCTGATGAATGTAAGATGAGACGTTTTGACAATACCTCACTTAATGAGATAGGATATGTAAATTCATTGAAATATTTCTAATATCAAAAGAGTTGGAACATTTCTAAACAAAGGACAGAATATTCCCTGCCCAGTGCAGTCAGGCTGGGAGATGGGAAGCCTAATGGGAGCCTAATGTCATTTTGCTGCAATGATGCATGATCAGTGATGATAAACATGGTGGCGTGGCTGCCCAACAGATGCCAAACAGAACCACTTAAGAGACCAATTGGTCACCTTTTCCTGCTTCCTTGGGTATTTTTCCCACATCAAAGGTCTTCTGGACATGTAGAGAGAATACAGAATAAATCTTGATGGCTTCCCATTGTGTTCTGGGACAGGCATCTTTAATGGACTCCCCGATGCCTACTAAATGGGTGCCCTGGTGGTAATGGACAGATCAATGGAGACAGCATTACTGTGAACTGTGGACCATTCCCCCAGACCCTCAAACTCCAGAGTCTAACAAAGTGGCTCACGCCTCCTCAAAAAATGGCCTCAACTTCTCTTCAAAGTAACCACAATATTCAGGTAGCATCATTCGCACCACACCAATGCCAGGTAATTAACTCTCCAACAAAAGAGAATTTAACCATTTCCCTTTGTTATTTGTTAGCATTACCCTCATTGAATATCCCACTATCAACATTCTGGGTGGTTGCCATTGACCAACCTGAACCTGACCAACAAGACCAACGAAAGCAGGTCAGCATCTAGAAATCCTGCAGCAAGCACATCTCACTACCAGCTGCTCAAGTGCAATTAAAGATGGGTGATAAATGCTTGCTCTGCCAGTGATGCTCACATCCATGATTGAAAATATAAGGCAGGAGCTACAGTTTCCACACTAGTCACCCCAGGACTACTGAACTGCTGGCTCTCTGACTGAGCCAGCATCCATTTAAATTCTCGATTGTACAGTGGCCCTGGAATAGGCTGGTGGTGGAATAGTAGTACCACCACCTTCATGCTGCCTATGGTGTGGGATCTCCTCTGGCTTTAGTTCCCCTGGAAAATTCAGCACAGGATCTCACAAAAAAAAACTCACATGAAGTCACCATTTGCTACAACATTGCAAGGATTACAGATTGTCTCTAGACTGGTGCCATAATGCTGTCTGTCTCAGGTCATGACTGATCTTTACCACTTAGCTGCCTGAGAGACACAGGCAGGAATGTGGCTGTTTTACTTGAGTGTGAACTACTTGAAGGCTTTCCACGGTGGGACCTATTGAGGTTTTTTTTATTACTTTCATTTATTTGTGGGATGTGGACATCGCTGCCTGGGCCAGTATTTTTTGCCCATCCTGAGTTACCTTTGAGAAGGTGGTGGTGAGCTGTTTACTTAAACCACTGCAGTCCATCTGCTATGGGTTGACCCACAATGCCATTAGGGAGGGAATTCCAGGATTTTGACCCAGTGACAGCGAAGGAACAGCAACATATTTCCAAAAACGTTTTATACTTGGGTTTTTCTGGTGACAGATTGTAGTGCATGGTTTATTAATTAGTACATTGAGGAAAAAGACCAGTGAATCCAGGATTATCCAATTACAATAGAAAGTGTAATCAGAGAGAGCTGACACAAAAGCATATTTTTAAAGATAATGGCCACAAATGTCTTATTTATTGGTTGCCAGTCCATTAGCTGGTTGTCTGATTTTATTTGTACAAAAAATGTTAAAATACTTATAAACATGGTCTAGTTATGAACCAGTTCAGTATGCTAATATCACTGCTCACAGGTCATTGCTTTTATGCTTGACTCCATTACTAGTAGGTGAAGATCAAAGGTCATGCCTACATGAATGAATTTTCCTGCAATTAACCTTGGCTAAAAAAATCGGACTGTTTCTTAACAATAACTGAAAGATGCACGTCAACAGCAATATTTTGGTCTGCCTATATTATAAAGACAACATCTACCTTTTGATTTTCTAATTGCAATGTTAGATTGGTGGTAGCCATGATGTGGACGTGCCAGTGTTGGACTGGGGTGGACAAAGTTAAAAATCACACAACACCAGGATCCTGTTCCAGAACCACCTGATGAAGGAGCAGTGCTCTGAAAGCTAGTGCTTCCAAATAAACCTGTTGAAATACAACCTGGTGTTGTGTGATTCTTAAGATTGGTTGTACAGGAAGCAACTTCAGTGTCTTCACCTTCAGAAAACTTAACTTGCCTTCCAACCTGATCATGAATTATCTCCATGTTTTCAACATTGTTTTTTGCAAACAGAAAATTATCGCACAACAGGTAAGGGTACACTTTGTCCTTCCACATTGCTTGAAATCTGAACTGGAATAGAATCCTGAACAATGTGGAAGCAGGCCATTCAGCCCATCAAGTCCACACTGACTCTCTGAAGGGCATCCCACCCAGACTCATACGCCTACCCTACCTCTGTAACCCCACATTTCCCAAGGCTAATCCACCAAGCCTGCACTTCCCTGGAAACTATGGGAAATTTACTATGACCATCCACCTAACCGACTCTGTGGGAGGAAACCAGAGCACCGGACAAAAACTCACGCAGACATGGGGAGAATGTGCAAACTCCATACAGTCACCCAAGGGCAAAATCAAACCTGGGGCTCTGGCACTGTGAGGTAGCAGTGCTGCCCTGGTATAGGTTGACTAAAGGGAACAAACTCGGCCAAATTTGTTTTCCAAAAGCAGTTTCAATCTGCAAAATTGAATGGATTATATTTTGGATTCTGTGCATATTCTTGCTATTTTTTACATAGAATCAGCCTTTTCTTGGTAATGTTCATATACAGAAGTTTTTTGTTGTTTTTAATGCACCAGGTCATTTTATGAGTTGAGTGCTTTGAGTCAGAACTCAAGGGCTCCGTGCAATTGGCACTACTCACATCTCTCTTTTTCCAGTCCAGGTCAAATCTGCCAGCTCTACAGTTTAATACTGTCCACAACATGAGCTGCTACTGGACATGGACAAAATAAATTGGAAAAATGATCAGAACATATTGGGGTAAAAGTGCTGCTACCACACAGAAATCCTGCTTATGTGCACAAATAGATTTTTTTTTGTTGAAGTGAAGCAAGAGAAGACTGAAGAAAATTCCACCTCACTCTCTTTCATTTATTCCATCCTAACAAATGTAATCTGAAAGCTTGAATATGTCTTTGATCAAACACGGGTTGATCTAAGCTGAATAATCAAGCTTGTTACTTTTGGCAGAAGAATTGAGAGCCAGAGAACAATTAGCAAAGGAAGAAATGGTGTCGTGGGGAAAGATTTCATGTAGCAGTGAGGGTTCAGGATCTGGAGTACACTGCCTGACAGTGTGATGGAGGCAGGTGCATTGAGGCATTCAAGTGGGAATTGGATTATTATCTGGAAAGGAAGAAAATCCAGGTCAATTCAAGTGACTGGCACAAGGTGAACTGCTCTGTCAGAAAGCCAGAATAGACATAATGGGCCAAATAGCCTCCTTTCATTCAGTAACCATTCAATGATTTTATAACCATACTTTAAGACAAGCGTGCATGTTTTAACTCGATCGTGGTCCCATCAGAATGTGGTGATTGCCCTCTAGAAATAGCCAACTCAATCACTCAATGCAGTTAGGGATGGGCAACAATTGCTTGCCTTGCCAGCGATACCCAAATCCCAAGAAGGAATAAACAAAAGTGATGGGAATTTGTACAAGGTATTGGTCAACACACTGTTAGAGGTTTGCTTGCAACTCAGGCACAGCCACTGTAGGAAGAATATTTGAAAAATGGAAGTGATCCAATTCACCACATTAAGGAACAGAATAGCCACAATGACTTTTGGGAACTGACGTGTACATTTTCTGCTGAGATCATGGCAAACAAGCAGAAAAATCCACTGAAATTTTTGGTCATTATATTGCATTTTATTAAGAAAATAGGATCTTCTTATACTGGAATAGAGAAAGTTAAAGAAGATAGTCCAACTCTAGTTGGAAAGAAAGACCCTAAGAGAGTTCATGTAGTTAGAAACTAATCAGTGTAATTAAAATGATAGCTGTCAGGAACCGATTAAGTGACCTTAAGTCAGTAAGTTGTCGCAGGCTAACTTTAACCTCAACCATGATCATCTTTGCTAGGGAGTGTTAAATTGAGATTTGTAATTTTTATGCATAGAGGTTTTGTGCAATTTTAAACTCTGGTGTGCCTATCTGAGGTATTATACACCATCATAATGAGTGGCCCATTATTGCCATTTTTGGTTGCTTTTTTCTAAAGTATTCACTGAACATAAACTGCCCCCAGTTGCTGCAGACATATATGGGTCTGGCATTTTTCCAAGCACATATGTCATACTGGGGAGCAGTCAGCAGTTTATTCAGCAATTTAGAATTCATGTGATGCGCACCAAATCACCATGTGTGCTTTTAAGAGCCGCAGGGAAATCCAATAATTCTGTTCTCACCAACACGCTAATGTAGAATGACAGCCAAGGCATATGATTGTGGTCAGCCCACATTTTACTCAGCACAATTCCTGATCACAATTTTATGTTTTAGATCCGTCTCACAAGGAAGCATTTAGAAAATTTCCCAGCTCTACACATAACACAATAATTAGGAACTACTTGATTTCGTTTGGAAACTACTGCAAATGTTATATGACGCTTTGCTCTCTGTGTGATGCCTATGGCCTTGAGGTCATGATTTTAGTCAGTGTGATGGGGTAGTTCTAAGCCTTGTTCTTTTATGTCTAACCTGCTGCAACATAAGCAGAAGCGTATGCACTATTAATGATACTGAACATGGTATTGAATAAAGGTAGAACACTGAAAAATCATAACATTCAGAAAAGTCATCGTACTTTCTCTTCTATCGGGATATCGCAGTCTGTGACATCCGTTCAGTTGTCACATAATTGGATTAATTTATTCTTTCATTTCATGTCATTCTTCATTTTACTCATATTAGTAGACTTTCACTGTAATCTCAACAATTTATTATAAAAGTGGACTTTTTTGGCTGGAGGAAACTTGCAAATTAGAAAATCATGTTCTGATAATACCTCCACCACACCACTGTAGCAGATCGACTCACATAGAGTCATGGAATCATGGAATTACACAGCACGGAAACCGACCTTTCAATCCAACCAGTCCATGCCGACTATAATCTCAAATGAAACCAGTCCAACCTGCCTGCACGTGGCCCAAATCCCTCCATACATTTCTTATTCATGTACTTATCTAAATGCTCAACTTCTCGAGGATGACCAGGGATTAGAAATAATTCTAATCTTGCCTGCATTCCAAATAATGTTCATTAAGAGGTGATCATATATCAAATGCCTGAGCTTTACATTATGATGTATTTATACAAACATTGACATTCTCCTCTGAGGGCACTGACGTCTGAATTCATGGGCACTTTCCACTATCTTACCCAACCGTCTATTATCCACATGTGAAAATTTCAGCTGGGAGCACAATACTGCTCCTATTTGACCTTCATCCACATACACATCTAATAAGTGCCTATTGGACGGCAATCAGGAATGTGCCATGTTTTCCAATCCCTAATGTACAGGCATCAAGTTAAAACCAAGAGCAAGGAATGGACTCAAGCCGAAGGCTTCTCTGGACACTTGCTAGCTCAGCCAGTTGAGCTATAGGGGTGGACCTTGTGTGCTTCCCTATCTGCATTTGCTTTTAGCATTCCTCAGCTTGGACATATTTGCAGGTATGTAAATATTTAGAATGGTTGCTTTCCTTATCTGAATGTGTTGTCAATGCTGGCATTTGTCTGATTAAGCAGCCATGTGACTGCCACAAATGAGCCTTTGCCAGCACAGAATGTGATAAATTAAAATTAGAACGTGCACCTTACCACAGATATGTATAGAAACTCAACTCTATTATCTACTTCAAGATTATCATGTGGATAATTAGAACTATGGAACTTGTTAAAGAGGAGAAAATAGAATTCTGCGCAGCAGACTCTAGCACTGTGCCGAAAATAGCAAGGAATGTAAACATTTTCCACACTTCAGAAAATAGCAACAGAAAAACTTCCACGTGTCCATGTATCTTGGGACATATACGCACATCAGTCACTCGTAGCTGTCACATTGCTTTTGTAACTTTAATAGTGCAATTGTTTTCACAGACACATTCAATTCAGTTGCTCATCTCTTACAACTGGATGAAATTGCAGAATTTAAAACAGCTTAGTAACATTGAGAGGCATCATCTTAACAAGCAAAAATAACAAACTTTAGGGTTAGGTGATATTAAAGATTTTTTACATCATACTTTATCACCACTTCTAATCACTTCTTCAGTACAAAGTATTTAGCTTGATTCCCTCCTCAATGGAGAGATAGCTGCATCCTTAACCATTTTCTCTGTTCATTATTTAACATTGCATTTTATGTCAGGAGCTGAGAGCTAGTTGTAAGTATGAGAATAAAATCTGGTACAGGCATTTCTTAAAGGGACAGTATTGCCACAATAAACTTTTAAAAGCAGCATTATTGAGATCATTCATATGCAGTCTCAGTTCCACTCCCATTTTAATTGCTCTGTCTTCAGTTTCCTATACTGTTCATTGAGGTTTGGAAATGTGATTGGTATCTTGGAGCCTTCTGGGCTCAGCACTGTGGTCAACAGTTTCAGATCATGGTCACATTTTTTGGAAATGCACTCCTTATAGGGGTTCCACTGTTCCCATTTCAAGCTCTTCTCAATCAATATTTTGTTTCTTTACTGGTTCCATTACTACCTCCACTTGCCTTGCACCCCGTACCAGAAAATGTTTACATTGTTTTTGCTTTTAATCCTCTTACAAATAGTGCAGCTAACATTTGGCATCAAATGTTCGTGTTTGGAATGAATGAAGTGCTTGCAGATATAAAGCACTGAAAGGCATCTTATAGCATCAAAATAAGGTCTCCAATTAACATCAAACTTTCATATCGACAGGTGTTTGCCAAGGTATCAAAAGGAAGCTCTCAAAAGTATCGAAAGGAAGCTCTTGAAAGTATGAAATTACCAACATCAGCATCCCACACATTATAAAATCACAAGGAAATTTATAACAAATAAAACCATCTGTCACTTTGACTAACCTTTTTGGGAAAATTTGGTGATGAATTGAGGAAAATTTGGGTGGAAAGACTCCTGAAGAAAGAAAGATGGGGGAAAGAGAGATCGGGGACAACTGGGAGTTGTAGTGAAGCAAGGAGGAGGGCCATATGATCACGAAGAACTCTATTCATGGGAGATCAATCCTGGCAAAGGAGATTAGGAGAAACATTTCATTTTAGGACCATGTTTGTAGCCAGTAAGCTGAACTGTAAAATAGGCTTATAGTTCCTAGAACACTTTATTAATTTTCTATATTGATATTAATAGAACACAGCATAGGAATAGGCCCTTCGGCCCTCCAAGCCTCCACTGCCACATTTTGCCCTTCCTTACTAAAACTGTCTTCACTAACATGATCCATATCCCTCTATTCTCTTCCTATCGATGTATTCATCCAGGTGTTTCCTGAATGCTGCTGTTGTGTCTGCTTCCACTATCTCCTGTGGCAACGCATTCCAGGCACTCACCCACTTTTGTGTGAAAGATTTGCCTTTCACATTTCTTTTAAACATCCCCCCAACCCCCCAACCCTCACATCTAAACCTGTGTCATCTAGTAATTGACCCCTCTACCCTGGGAAAAGCCTCATATTTTCCACTCTATCCATGCCATTTACAACCTTATAAACTTCTATTAGGTCATCCCTCAACCTCCTACATTCCAGTGAAAACAAACCCAGTCTATCCAACCTTTCTTCATAGTTAAATTCCCCCATACCAGGCAACATTCTCGTAAATCTTTTTTGTATCCTCTCCAAAGCATCCACATCCTTCAGGTAGTGTGGTGACCAGAACTGTACACAATATTCCAAGTGTGGCCTGACTAAAGTTCTATAAAGCTGCAGCGTAACTGGTCCATGCTTATACTCAATGCTCCTTCCAATGAATGCAGTATATTAGTAGTATAATTAACGGAATGAGGTTTCCTAAAGATTTCATAAGGTACATGTAGATATCCATATACAAGAACTGGAAATGAAAAGAAAGGCATATGTGTTTATATCTCTACTACGTGGCTTGTGTATTGCTTATTAAGCAGTCCTAACATATCATATCAGTTGGAACTATGAAAACAACCTCACACAATATTGTTGATGTCGGCTGATAATTGAAAATTATTGAATTTGTCCTGTGATTGCTGAGTTCCTCACATGTTTATTTGTGGTCAGTTACTGAGCTTTGAAGGGAATTAAATGGTGCAAACCACAAAGTTTCATGTGCCGGGATACTTAATTTGATGCTAATCAATGACAATGATACCAGTTAACAACTACCTAGGATCTCAAATTATAGCTATGTGATTATGCTTGAATCCTGTTGAGATTAAATGATAGCTGAATGATTGCATTTGAATTCAAGTGATGCCTAAATAATTATTTCTGAATGCAGGTGAAAGCTGTTGAAAACAAATGATGTGAAAGATTTCCAGTAGGGTTATTACCCATTTGTAATTATATCATTCCTGCTGTTTACCCAATCCTAACACTTCACTTTCTGTTCTTTTGTTCTATTGACCTAAAACATTAGTTCAGTTTCTCCCCCTTTTGATATTGACTGAATTTTTCAGTATTGCTGGCATTTCATGTTTTTATTTATCATAATTTTAAAAAGCTCTCAATATTGTTGTGAAACAAAATGAGATAAAGTTCAAAACAATAAATTAAAAGCATTCCAGAATTTATATCTGCCTTTCAGTGAAATACTAGAGAAACTATTTGAAATATGTTTGGATGAGTATATTGGATCTTTGATGAGTCTGATTATGACAAAGAATCCAATGCTTCAAGAATCCAACTTCCTTCTCTGTGATGCAGGACCATCCAGTGTTTAGCTGACTTGTTTTACTTGCATTGACTTGCATTGCATTATAGTATAGACTAATATCCTTTCTCACAAAAGGAACACCTTTATCAACTGTCCATGAAATATTTGTTCATTTGTAACTATGTTATGGCTGGGAGTGGATATTTCAGTCTGGCTCAATTCCCAATGAGTTATCCCTCTAACTTTCCCAATTTGTTGGTTTAAATGATGTGATTCACCACAAACCCTTCATTATTCACTCAGTCACCAGGCTTAATCTTGTGGGAAGACTGACTGAATTTTCATCTATACGATGACTGTGGTATATACAGCACTCCACACATATGCATCAAAAGAGACAACACAGGACACACTAGGGTGGGGGAAATAGCTGGGAGGACAAAATGCTGCTTGAGGAACTAGATTTTTGGGAGACATTTAAAGATAGCAAAATGACTTGGTTTTGAAGTCAAATTACAGAGGACAAAGAGACAGTCGATGAAAGATTGGCCTCTAGCTGTATAGTGGAGTGACAAAAGTTAACAGGGTCCTATGGGTTTATTTGGAAGCACTAGCTTTCGGACTACTGCTCCTTCAGGTGGTTGTGGAGTATATGATCGTAAGACGCATAATATATCGCAAAATTTACAATGTGATGTAACTGAAATTATATTTTGAAAAAGACCTGGATTGTTTGTTAAGTCTCTCATCTTTTAGAATGAACATTTTGGTTTCAGTTCTTTCTTATGTAAATCACAGAACATTTAAAAGTTACATTCTCAAGTGAACTTTAACAATCGGTGTCATGTCGGCCCAGATAATGTATTTAAGGTGTGAGGTGCCCTGTGTGAGACTGTCTGTGCCACAATGGTCAGACTGATCCTAATCTAAAAAATGGATTTACAGAATCTTACATGGATTCATGCAAAATTAAAAATTACACAACACCAGATTATAGTCCAACAAACAATCCAGGTCTTTTTCAATATATTATTTCAGTTACATCATGCTGTAAACTTTTGTGATAAATTCTATGTCTTACGATCTTATAATCCACAGCCACCTGATGAAGGAGCAGTGCTCTGAAAGCTAGTGCTTCTAAATAAACCTGTTGGACCACAACCTGGTGTTGTATGACTTTTAACTTTGTACACCCCAGTCTAATACCAGCATCTCCCAAATCATAACAGGGTCCTGAGCTAGTTTTAATGATTTTGGGGAAAGAAAGAGTTGATTGCAGCTCAGGATGTCTTTTGTCCTCTCTGAAATGGTTTCATGAAATTTGACCAATCTGCTGCCACTTGTGGCCAATTTAAGTCAGCGTTTCTGGCCCCTTTTTAAAATCATTTCTGTCCACAAATGTCTGAAATATTAAAATGGACAATGGAATTCAAAAATCAATAGTCCATAGTTTGTATCATTGTAACAGTACCTTTATAAACATATAAAATGTGACTGTATAACACAGTCAGACTTCTATACACAACATCTCAATATTTCTTTGTAATTTTTTCTCAAAATTTTGAATTTCTGATTCAGGAGACCAAGATAATATGAGGTAAGTGGAGAGAAATTTACTATTGGCTGACTAGCCCAGAGGGAGTTGGGCCTGGCTGTTTGATAAGTGGCAGGCTGGTATTTTGGCCTAATGAGGGCTAGTTCTGAATCAAAAGAGCAACTGAGCCCCTAGAACAGGTGTCATCAGGTAAAAATAAGGACTGCAGATGTTGGAAACCAGAATCTAGATTAGAGTGGTGCTGGAAAAGCACAGCAGGTCAGGCAGCATCTGAGGAGCAGGAAAATCGAAGTTTCGGGCAAAAGCCCTTCATCAGGAATAGAGGCAGGGCCTGCAGAGCTCTCCACCCTGCCTCCATTCCTGATGAAGACTTTTGCCCGAAACGTCGATTTTCCTGCTCCTCGAATGCTGTCTCATCAGCTCCAGGCCAATATCCACGATCCCAGAGATGAATGGTCAGATTTATATGGTAAATTAGAATTTGAAATCCTTTCTGTAAATACTAAAGCTATACTATACAATAATAACAATTCAAACTGCTGAGAGGTTTCCTTTTAATTTTCCTTATGTAACTTAATATATGGAAACTTTTCATTAAAATACAATCACTTGACATTGCTATTTCAGAGCATTCATTTCTATATATTTATTGCGACTAAAATAAGATGTTTTTAAGGTTGACGGCACAAGACTTTTATGGATATCTCAACAGACAAATCCTTCCCCAAAACTATTTGTAATTGTCTGCTGTCTTTGCTGAGATCATAGAATCATAGAAACTCTACAGTGCAGAAACAGATCATTCAGCCAATCAAGTTGACACCAACTGTCCATAGAGAATTCCTCCCATCCTAAATACCTTAGCTTATCCCTGTGACCCTGCATTTCCCATGGCTAATCCACCTAGCCTACATATTCCTGGAAACTATGAACAATTTAGCACGGCCAATCCACCTAACCTTCACATCTTTGGGCTGTGGGAGAAAACATAGCACCTGAAGGAAACCCACACAGACGTGGGGGAGAACATGCAAACTCCACATAGCATTAGCTCATGGTGAGTGGCAGATTTGTGGGGTGATCTCCTGGACAAACAGGAGATTTGTTTTATATTAATCCACACTTTTAGGAATAATATGGGGATGTTGAAGAAGAGCCGACTCTGATGAGTTTCCTGTCCTGTCGTCACCAAAATCATTACTTCAACTGGTGTAAGATCACCCGTTTCAGCTCAATTGCTGCTGAAGCTTTCATCCATGTCTTTATTACCATCATATTTTGATACACCCCTGGGTTCGCATTCCCGTGACTGAATTGTTAGTTTACTGGTAGACAATGGTCATTTGGGTGAGGTCCAAGATGATGCCATTATCTGTAGAATATTTGTTCAGCAAAGACCCAACACTGGAGAAAAGTGATGCATAAAGAGAGGAAATGTCAGTGGGGGGGGGCAGAGGAGGCTTAATGTTGGTTGTTAGCTGGGGATTGGAAACCAGTGAAGCTACACATTTAAAAACTCCAGAAAGTCAATGGTTCCTGTGGTGTATGGACTGTTAGTGAATTGTGTGGAATGCAATTGGTCACTGTTGAATCAGATCATAAGCTTGAACTCCCTGACATTTCATGCCATTATCTTTAGGGATTGGGAAGTTTTTATTTCAGAGCTGCATTTGCTGAGGGTTTCGTTTTGATATTGCAATGACTATGCTAAGTTTCTGTGGTAAAATACATATTGCATGAAAAGAACTGGTTGATTGGACTGTGTAGTCTTTTCTTGTTTAAATGTCCTATTGCACAAATATGTAGTAATACCATACAGTATAGTATTAATACTAATATTTATTAACAAAATTGAGTGAATGTTTTAATTAACTAAAGCTACAAAGTAGGTCACATACAAAATTCAGAAAAGCACATCAGCCAAAATATATGAAAATCAGACTTCACCTGATTCTTCTGATCGCTGCATGTTATAAAATTACTAAAATCCGATTATTCCTCTTTTGCAAAAAACGGGAAGTTCTAAGAAGTCAATAAACATGTTTGCCACAAATTTACAGCTTGCACATTTAGAAAAGCTGTGTGTGATATTTGGAATAAAATTAAACTTGAGGAAAGCTGCTTTGGATTTGCACTGAGCCGAGCACTCCACCTCCCTTCACTGAACGCATGCTCTCTTTTTGTACTTGAAATTCCTCTCTTGTCGCAGTAATTCTTTTCCAGCCATTAATTTGTGAAAACAAATTCTGGAATGCGGTCAATGTCTGTATCATTGCCAGAGGCATCATTCAAAGCAGTCAAACTTAAACACTGTTCACTTTTTGCACTCCCATAATTTCATAGAGGTTCTGCTTGTGAACCACATTTTCTTAAAATAAATTTGCTCTTGACATGCAGTCAGTCACTAGAGATATTTCATAGGATTCCAGCATCTATTGTTTTGTTAGGCATTCCACTAAGTAGCAGAGACATTCCAATAGATTGTCATTGAAAAAGAAGATCAACTTAGGGGCCACAAAAATTCTAACTTTGTTCAAAAAAGTACCATGAAGCTATTCTGATTATCAATGATCAATAAGCAATTTTATGAAAAACATCCGGAATATCTACCGATGTGTCCCTTTGCTTCCCATCTACTGGGTACAATTACATCGAATATACAACACTGAAAGAGGCCCATATGCTACATGATATTTAAACTTCACTTGAGTATTCTCCTATCCTTATTCATATGATTATGTTAGCATAACCTACTATTCCCCAGTTCCATTTATACTGGTCTAACTTCCCATTAAATGCATTTACATCTATTTACCTCAACTACCCTATGTGGTCTGTGAGTTCCACATTCTCACCTCTCTCATGATTAACGAGGTTTCTTCTGAATTCCTTACTTGATTTTTCTACGATTATCTTATATTAACAGCTTCTAATTTTGCTCTTCCCCATGTCCACTTTGTCAAAGCCTTCCACATTCTAAAGACCTCAATTAGGTTGCCCTTCAGCCTTTTCGTTCAATTGAAAAGTGAGTCAGTGAATCTGCAAAGGTATAACCTTGCATTAATCATATCATCTTTGCAAACCATTTTTTGCACACTCATCTGTGCCTTTATATCCTTTTAAAATGTGGTGACCAGAACCGAACACAGGGTTCTGTGGTCTAACCAATGTTCAATACCAATTTAGCATAGCTTCTCCAATTTTCATTTCTATTGCTCAGAAAATAAAGATTAGGTCTTGCTTTGGCCTTTTTAAATGTCTTATTTCTTTTAATGATCTGTATATTTGCATTTCTAGATCCCTTTCTGCTTCATTTAAATTGATATTTTGGGTCATGTGTGACCTCCTTATTTTTCTTACCAATGTATGGGACCTCATGTTTACTGGGTGAAATTCATTTGATAATTATATGTTCACTTTGCAATTTATTAATGTGTTCTTGTAATAGTTGTGTCCATCTCAATATTGATAATCCCCAATTCGGTGTCAGATGCAGGCTTAAAAATTATATTTAGATTCTAGAGTTGAAACTGCCACATGGAATATGAACAACAATGACTTTATTTTTTAATCACCATTTTCAAGATTAGATTTCATACAGAGTGGAAGCAGGCTCTTTGGCCCAACCAGTCTACACTGACCCTCTGCAGAGTAACTCACCCTGACCCATTGCCCTCTGACTAACACACTTAACACTATGGATAATTTAGCATAGCCAATTCACCTGGCCTGTGGGAGGAAACCAGAGCACACCCACACAGACAACATGCAAACTCCACACAGACAGTCTCCCGAGGCTGGAATCAAACCTGCAACCCTGGTGCTATGAGGCTGCAGTGCTAACCACTGAGCCACCGTGCCATCCCTGCAACTGCAAGATAGTTATCCTTTTCTTTCATAATGCTGCTCTGTCATGCAGTGGCTTAGTGATAGAGAATTTATTTCAGAACTGCTAAAACCATGAAACCTTTTCAAATCCTCAATGTAACCTCGATCTCAGTTTCCTCAGGATTTCCCACATCCATAGCAACACCTCCTCAAAGTATGACCCAGCATAACACTGGAAGCCACCCGATGTGAGCCAATGCATATCAAGCTCCAGATGAATAGCAGTACCCTCCTCCCTCACAGGGTTATGTGTTTAGGCTGTGAAATTAGCCTTGATCTCCAAACATTGACCACTAAGACTGAAAGAATATTTCACAAGATTTGGGAGGCAGATAGAAACCCAATGTTCCAGCTCTGTGAGTTTGTTGAACACCCAAAATGCTTTCAGTTCCTGTAGAAAAATACCATTGACACTGCAAATTCTAGTAGGGCTAATATTGGAGGTCACCAACTCATCTGGTAAGTTTGCAATTTTCAGTCTTTCAGGGCACTGTGCATTCACGAATGAATTGAAGAAATTCTTTATTAAAAATGCACGGGAGGCCAATCCTGTCCTGATTCAGTGGTGTATATGTGGCAGCTTCTGTATCACTAGATGCTGCTCAGAAGCAGAGATCTGAGCAAAGCCACCACCATCTGAGTATTCCCCTCCAAGCCACATGTCATCCTGACTTGGAGCTGTTTCACAGGTCCTTCACTGTTGTGGTCAAAATCTGGGAATTCCCTTTCTAATTGCACTGTGGATGTCCCTAGATGCAAAGATTGCATCAGTTCAAGAAGGTAACTCACCGCCACCTTCTCTAGAGCAACTAGGGGTGAGAAGTAAGTGCTGGCTTTATCAGTGATGCCCATATTCCATGAGTGAATTAAGAAAATCTTGGGAGCACTGAGATATGTTATGGTATTGCACTGCTGCCTAGTCAAGATCAACCAAGAACGAAGGATATTGGAGCTCCTTGCTTTAAATGACCAAGGTTTGAACAACACAATTTTATGCAGCCTGTGAGCCATCACATTTCTGCCATTTGCATTTCCAGTGATATAGTTTGATATATTAAGATGGAGTTGGTTCCTTTGCATTGCCTCACACATACCGCTGAGGGAGATATTTATAAAGCACCTGCTGATATGTTTGAGCCTTCCCTTCATCCAGTATTACGCACGATAAAACTATGTGCAATGTTCCTTTGGAAATGACCACAATTTGCCCCAGTCGTATCAGGAATGCAGAGTCTTGCCCACTGCTATTCCTCATGTTACTGGAGGAGAACTTTGTGACCTTATTGCAGGGGAAATGTTTGACACACTTTGTTTTTTCTTCAGCTGTCTTTGACCATAATAGTTCAAATATTTCAAAACATAAATGTGAGTACAAAGTGTTCATAATATATAGGATTAGGTTGAAAATCTGATTTAAAATATAATTCCCTTCTAAATCTGCACATTTCAACCCGTAACACTGCTAAAAATAAACCTAGTGATGTGAAGCTCATCAAGCAATCTGTTATGTTCAAAAGAAGCTGTATTAACAAATCATTAGAGGTTATGTTTGGTCTTCGTCTGTACAGTGTTGGACTGTTTAATCCTTTCTTGATAGGAATAACAGTCACAAGATTCATCCTGAAATTATTTCTGTCTGTCTGCTATTGACCATTGAACAGATGCATTCTTACTCGTGAGCTGACGTAAACCAGACACAAGTTGATGTCTAATTACCAGCTTTGGTTTATTTTCTACTTTTACTGTGTGGGTTTTAATTTTAAATGTGTCATGGAAACATATTGCAGAGCGCCATGATCTTGTATCTTGATCATGGGGGAGGCAGTAGCGTAATGGTAATGGCATGGGGATCATAATCTAAGAACCTGAGGCTAATGTCCTGGGGACATGGGTTCAAATCCCAACATAGCAGATGGTAAAATTTAAATTTTGGGGCAGCACGGTGGCTCAGTTGTTAGCACTGCTGCCTCACAGTACCAGGGACCCGGGTTCAATTCCCACCTCAGTCACCCGTCTGTATGGAGTTTGCACATTTTCCCTGTGTCTGCATGGGTTTCCTCCGGGTGCTCCGGTTTCCTCCCACAGTCCAAAGATGTGCAGGTTAGGTGAATTGGTCATGCTAAATTGCCCATAGTGTTAGGTGCATTAGTTAGGGGAATGGGCCTGGGTGGGTTATTCTTCGGAGGGTCCGTGTAGACTTGTTGGACCGAAGGGCCTGTTTCCACACTGTGGGGAATCTAATCTAATTTGTCTCTCATCTTTACCTTCTGACCTCTGGTCTTGAGCCCTTTAAGGAGAAAGTGAGGACTGCAGATGCTGGAGATCAGAGCAGAAAATGTGTTGCTAGAAAAGCGCAGCAGGTCAGGCATAAGCCCTTCTTCAGGAATGAGGAAAGTGTGTCCAGCAGGCTAAGATAAAAGGTAGGGAGGAGGGACTTGGGGGAGGGGCTTTGGAAATGCGATAGGTGGAGGGAGGTCAAGGTGAGGGCGATAGGCCGGAGTGGGGTGGGGGCGGAGAGGTCAGGAAGAAGATTGGAGGTTAGGAAGGCGGTGTTGAGTTCGAGGGATTTGACTGAGACAAGGTGGGGGGAGGGGAAATGAGGAAACTGGAGAAATCTGAGTTCATCCCTTGTGGTTGGAGGGTTCCTAGGCGGAAGATGAGGCGCTCTTCCTTCAACCATCGTGTGACCATAGCAACACGACGGTTGGAGGAAGAGCATCTCATCTTCCGCCTAGGAACCCTCCAACCACAAGAGATGAACTGAGATTTCTCCAGTTTCCTCATTTCCCCTCCCCCCACCTTGTCTCAGTCCCTACCCTTGAACTCAGCACCGCCTTTCTAACCTGCAATCTTCTTCCTGACCTCTCCGCCCCCACCCCACAAAGCCCCTCCCCCAAGTCCCTCCTCCCTACCTTTTATCTTAGCCTGCTGGACACACTTTCCTCATTCTTGAAGAAGGGCTTATGCCCGAAATGTCGATTCTCCTGTTCCTTGGATGCTGCCTGACCTGCTGCGCTTTTCCAGCAACACATTTTCAGCTCTTGAGCCCTTTAGTCAACAAAGGAGTTAGTTTTCTAAAAGGTGCAGATGAATTGTAAAAAGTGTAAACTATATGGTCTGGCAACTGAAATGAAGCAAGGAAAGGTCTTACTTATACCAATAGCTGATACAGTGGTGGGATATTGTTTCAACAAATAGCAACAGGAACAGCAGTCAAGGTGAATCGGCTGATAGAAAGAAGCCCAAGTTTGTCAATGTACATCTGCAGATGGATGTGAAACAAGAATAACTGTTGAAAGACAGTGTGGCCAGGTGGCTCTGTAAGAGATTGTGCACACCAACTGAAGGGTGGTGGAAGAGGCAATAACTCCAAGAACATAACAGGAGCCCAGTTACATCACGGCACTGATCCCAATACACATCCTCAATTACTCATACATTCTCACTGCTTCCTTCTTCCTCAGCACCCAGGGACCAGAGAAACTCTCCTGTTTGAATGTTTAAGCACATCAAATAAAACACTGTGGGCGAAGACTTACAGGGATCTGAGTGATGTGGGCTATTGCAAGTTTTGTGGCAGAATCAAATGAGAAGTTTAGTGCGATCTATCTTGGTATTGGGAGTGTCTCGTTCTATCTTCAATGCAGCGACATGAGTTTCTTGCTTGGCAGCAGTGAACTGGCAGTTAGACGGGATTATACCTCATTAAATGCCTTATTAACACCACAACACACATCATTAATACTCAACTTCCCATTTTACCAGAGGCTCCGAACAAACTAGGTGTCAAGAATTCTGGACATGGAAATCGGAGCAGGTATCCAGTGACTTCAGCTCAGCACAAGTGGCCTCCATGTTGCTCAGCACCAAACAGCATCTCAGTGAAGGAGGTCTGGTCACAAGCCACATGCATTCCTTGTTCATGGACACTGGCATATGACAAATGCCAATCTTTCACAACTGTCACGGCACCTCTCTGATTTCCATTCAGGAGCTTGAGGAAGCAGAAAACTGCAGTGTAGCCTAGACTGGCAAATATCACTGAAAAGCTGCAGCAGGTACATATTGTGCAGACCAACAGGTGCCCAGCTCACAGACTGGACCAGGCTGCAGCTCAGTGCTGCTCACTCACTCTGACTGCACTTGCTCACTTAATACCTAGCTGCACGGTCAAAGCATTCCTGCCTTGCTCTGCCATACTGTGCCTGGCATTTCAGCTAGAGCCAAAAGGTATCAAAGTAATGCTTTATTGACATGCTCTTTTGTGCAGACACAGCATGTCTGGTCAGTCATGTCAAAGTTGGTCATAGACCTGGGGCTCAGTCCAACGATTGTTCAGCAGGGTGCAGGATTATGTGGGTGGTTCCTCTAGGAGCCTCAGAGTATGGTGCTGGAAAAGCACAGCCGGTCAGGCAGCATCCGAGGAATAGGAGAGTCAACGTTTCAAGCACTCATTGGGAACGTTGGGGAGCTCCAAGGGGCTGAAAGATAAATGGGAGGGGGGTGGGCGAGGTGGAGGGGGTGAAGGTAGCTGAGAATGCAATAGGCAGACTCACTGAGATCCTTGTAGAGGGAGGAGGAGAACTTCTTTAAGGTAAGAATACTTGGAAGAGGCTTCGCAGTAAGGTTAAAATCAATTGGGAGCTTGTGCTCCAAACGTCGACTCTCCTGCTCCTCAGATGCTGCCTGACCAGATGTGATTTTTCAGTGCCACGCTGTTCAACTCTGATCTCCAGCATCTGCAGTGGTCCCATTCTCTCAGTTGATTATAATCTTATTGCGAAGCCTCTTCCAAGGATGCCCTTGAAGAAATGCACCTCCTCCCTCTATAAGGATCTCAATGAGTCTGCCTATTGCATTCTCAGCTACCTTTCCCTCCTCCCAGCATCACACGCCCCCGTCCCATTTATCTCACAGGCCCCTTGGACCACCCCCTCATTCCTGATGAAGAGCTTATGCTCCAAACGTCGATTCTCCTGCTGCTCAGATGCTGCCTGACCGGCTGTGCTTTTTTTAGCATCACACTGTTTGACTCTGATCTCCAGTATCTGCAGTGCCCACCCCCGCCTTGTAGCAGCCCTGAGAGGGATCACTGCCTAAGAGGTGGGGGAGTTAGGGCAGGGGGAATACAGAAGTTTCTGGAGGTGCAATCAAGGACAATGACAGAGGAATCGCAAGATGTTGGGGATTATACAGAACAGCATTGCAGGGCCTGGTAGACTATGGGAGGTGGTGATGATGTCATTAGCAATGACCACTTTAGTGAACTTCCTTTACACATGCCTCAGTTTACGTTTTGATTTTTATCATAAAATATATAGATGTACGAGATCTTTCTAGGAATAATTAAAATAAATAGATGCAGTTAAGGGAATGCTAGATAAATGCATGATGGAGGAAAGAAAAGACTGATATCTTGATAAAGTTAAATTAAGCACAAAGGAGTAGGTTTGAGTAGAGCATCATCGTTGGCAAAGATCAAGTGGGGCCAAATGGTTTGTCCCTCTGCTGAAATTTTATGAAAATGGAGTTAACAAAAGTTGTGTTCAGATTTGTCTCAAAAAGCCGAAAAATCTATATTCAAAATAATCTACAAGAAATCCTGAAGACGTGCTGCAATTCCTCCCATAATTACGTTCTGGTCAGGACAATTGTTTCAGAATTTTGGTGTCAGGCCTAAGAATGACATGTCCTGCCCATCAGAGTTGGTTTTAAATGAGTAGGAAATGTTAACTTGGAAGAGGACACTGCTATTGAATAGTCAGGGTATGAATATGCACCAATCTAACTCCAAACACCATCTCACCCTCCGTGCATCCCACTGAAACACTCAGAGGCCTGCCTGCCCTCTGAATAAATTAGAGATCCATTTACATTGCTGATGGTCAGAGGGACAAGTGCATTGCATAGACTGCCTGAAAATGGAATGTTCTATCACAACTCCTATAAATTTAAGGAATAGCTTTAACCTTTAATGGAATGTTGCTCCAGATCATTCTTCCTGATAGTGCTGGAATTGGAAAGCAACATTCTTTTAGTTTTCGCAGTGTTCAATGCATTTGTCATTTCATCCAGGTTCCTTATGGATCCAAGGTCCTGATTCTAAAAGCTTCACTCTTGTTTTCAAACCCCATCTTATCTCTGGAGCCTCTTCCAGCTCCACAACTATTTGAGATACCTGGGCTCTTCAAATTCATCCTCTTGTGCAGCATTGATGTTATTTGTTCCACTATTGGTAGCTTTTCCTTCAGTTGCCCAGATTTTAAGTTCTGGAGTACCCTCTACACCCTCCAGTTCTCTATCTTGCTTTTTTTCTTTAAGATATTCCTTCAAATTTATCTTTGTCCACATGTTCTGGTCTCTCCTTACAAAATTCAGAGATAAATTATGTTTGAAATTTCTCCATTGCCTGGAAGTTATATGGGTCTGAACGATGTAAGCTATCTAAGAAAGGTGGCAGAGTTGTGCAAGAAATCTATCATGTCTTTTCTTGACACTGGGGACAACTTGCTGCATCTATTCATTTAGCTCCAGGCAATGAGGTAAGATTCTCATTCCTGATGAAGAGCTTATGCTTGAAATGTTGACTCTCCTGCTCCTCGATGCTGCCTGACTGGCTGTGTTTTTCCAGCACCACACTCTTTGACTGGCAAGTTACTCACAAATGGGGATTGTAGTCTGTTAAGGACCTGAAGCTCAGCTCCTAACTTATTAATATTCAGGTTCCTATTGTACCAGCTGCCATGGCAAAAGATGGATGTAGGGAATTTCCGACATGGAATTCAGAGTGGATACTGAGCAAATTCAGTTTGCCAACTTGCTCCAACGCCAGGTACCAACAAGGGCACACTCCATGGGCACTGGCCACACACACTTCACATCCATAGAGACAGGCACCTAGCAGGTGCCAGCCTGTAAGAACCCTCCTGACATATCTCTGATTTGCGTGGAGGAGACTAGTCTCCAATGCTGTATCACGGAGTGTTCTGGAAATTCCTATTGTGATGCTGCAGTAAGGACACTGTGCACTCAGGGACGCATACACATCCTGGACTGTACCAGGCTGCACCGCTGGGCTCTTCATTTGTTCTCATAGCACTCACTCTCTCACTCTGAGCCAACCTGGCTGCTCACCAACCTTGCCTCACCCTGTTGTCAGGGATACCAGGCTCAAAATACTGCTGCATTGCTGTGCCATTTAGTGTAGATATAAAGCCAGGAAGCTTGCCATAGTTGTCAGCAGGCCTCAGTCAAGTCAAGGGAGATAGCCGCTGGCAGGTGGTACTGACCCAGCAAGTCCAGGGCAGCCTCTGATACCAGTCCAGAGGATTGGACATGGTCAGTCAGCTACCCCGAGGTAGTCAGAATGAGTATGCCCTCCTGGAAGAGTTGAGGAGCTGTTTTGACTCTTTCGGCCCTACACTGGGCTCTATTCCTCCTGGAGAGAGTGAGAGAGGCAGGTCTTCACGAAGACAAAAGTGAATGGGAAAGCTGTACCTTTGGAGTAGGTTTGGAGGTGTGCTGAGTGAGTGAGTAAGCAGTGGAGAGGGTATGCAGGGTTGGCAGTGGTAGGGGTTGGTGTGGGTGACAGAGAGTGAGGGAAGAGGTTGCAGGTAAAAGTGATAGCGGCAGAACATGAGCCTTGTTGGGAGATGGGTGAGGGGGTGGCTTTGGAGAGGAGACGGTGGCTGACAAAGTGGAGAAGGTCATTGACCTCTTCCTACAGTGTTCGGCATTTATCCAGAAGGGTGAGACACACCCTTGGTACAGCCTGGCATAGTCTAGTGTTGTGGTCTTGTTGAGTGGTCATGGGGAAAGAGGACATTCTGCCTCTGCACCATTCCATTCATCAGGACCTGCAGGTCCCTGACCACAAAGTGGAGACACCAAGTTTCCTTTCTCTGACGTGTCCAGGGCAAATGTCAGCAACAATGTAAGGCAGCTGCGAACTGACTGGGTTTGTCTATGTTTGCCTGGGTGGACAATGGCTTTTCAAGGATAGCATCAGTTCCAAAGATGCCAGTCCATTCCGGGGTTTTTTGACAGTGGTGAGTTGTTCTGGGTACTGTGAGTGAGGCTAGAGTCAGATGACAAGATGGCCAGGGCTAGTGGCTAGCTGGTGATTTGGTAGGAATTGACTGAGAGGGGTGGGTAGTTATGGAGCTGGGTTTGGTAAGATGTGGTGGGAAAATGTGCTCGACCTCCCAGAGAGAAACCCTTTGTGCAACCTGATAAAAATTACATCAATTTCATTCTTTTAAAGGTGCCATAAGAATGCAGGTTGTTGTTTGATGATGATGATGAAAGTGAAAGGTTTACAGAGAAACAGAAATTAGGAAGCGCAGAGTGAAAACGAATGTAGACGAAAACAGAAATAACAACAAAACAGACCAAAAACAGTTACAGGGAGGAAGTGATGCAAATTAAATACGAGGCTTTGTCTAAGAGTAATGCAATGGAAGATCGACAGATTAATTACATGGGCAGGCACAACATAAACCAACCTGACCCAATTTGAACTGAGCTGAAAATGTGTTGCTGGAAAAGCGCAGCAGGTCAGGCAGCATCCAAGGAGCAGCGGAATCGACGTTTCGGGCATGAGCCCTTCTTCAGGAATGGGGACAGTGTGCCAAGCGGGCTAAGATAAAAGGTAGGGAGAAGGGACTTGGGGGAGGGGCGTTGGAAATGCGATAGGTGGAAGGAGGTTAAGGTGAGGGTGATAGGCCAGAGTGGGGTGGGGGCGGAGAGGTCAGGAAGAAGATTGCAGGTTAGGAAGGTGGTGCTGAGTTCGAGGGTTGGGACTGAGACAAGGTGGGGGGAGGGGAAATGAGGAAACTGGAGAAATCTGAGTTTATCCCCTGTGGTTGGAGGGTTCCTAGGCAGAAGATGAGGCGCTCTTCCTCCAGCTGTCGTGTTGCTATGGTCTGGCAATGGAGGAGTCCAAGGACCTGCATGTCCTTGGTGGAGTGGGAGGGGGTGTTGAAGTGTTAAGCCACGGGGTGGTTGGGTTGGTTGGTCCGGGTGTCCCAGAGGAAACATTCCGCAAGTAGGCGGCCTGTCTCCCCAATATAGAGGGGACCACATCGGGTGCAGCGGATGCAGTAAATGATGTGTGTGGAGGTGCAGGTGAATTTGTGGTGGATATGGAAGGATCCCTTGGGGCCTTGGAGGGAGGTAAGAGGGGAGGTGTGGGCGCAAGTTTTGCATTTCTTGCGGTTGCAGGGGAAGGTGCCGAGAGTGGAGGTTGGGTTGGTGTGGGGTGTGGACCTGACGATGGAATCACAGAGGGAGTGGTCTTTTCGGAACGCTGATAGGGGAGGGAGGGAAATATATCCCTGGTGGTGGGGTCCGTTTGGAGGTGGCGGAAATGATGATGGATGATATGATGTATATGGAGGTTGTTGGGGTGGTAGGTGAGGACCAGTGGGGTTCTGTCCTGGTGGCGATTGGAGGGGTGGGGCTCAAGGGCAGAGGAGCGGGAAGTGGAGGAGATGTGGTGGAGAGCATCGTCGATCACGTCTGGGGGGAAATCGCGGTCTTTGAAGAAGGAGGCCATCTGGGTTGTTCGGTATTGGAACTGGTCCTCCTGGGAGCAGATGCGGCGGAGACGAAGGAATTGGGAACATGGGATGGCGTTTTTACAGGGGGCGGGGTGGGAGGAGATGTAGTCTAGGTAGCTGTGGGAGTCGGTCGGTTTATAGTAAATGTCCGTGTTGATTCGGTCGCCGGAGATAGAAATGGAGAGGTCTAGGAAGGGGAGGGAGGAGACTGAGATGGGCCAGGTAAATTTGAGGTTGGGGTGGAAGGTGTTGGTAAAGTGGATGAACTGTTCAACCTCCTTGTGGGAGCACGAGGCAGCGCCGATACAGTTATCGATGTAGCGGAGGAAAAGGTGGGGGGTGGTGCCAGTGAAGCTGCGAAAGATGGACTGTTCCAAATATCCTACGAAGAGTCAGGCAGAGCTGGGGCCCATGCAGGTGCCCATGGCCACTCCTTTGGTTTGGAGGAAGTGGGAGGATTGGAAAGAGAAGTCGTTCAGAGTGAGGACCAGTTCAGTCAGTCGAAGGAGGGTGTCAGTGGAAGGGTACTGGTTGGTACGGCGGGAAAGGAAGAAGCGGAGGGCTTTCAGTCCTTCATGATGGGGGATGGAGGTGTACAGGGACTGGATGTCCATGGTGAAGATAAGGCGTTGGGGACCGGGGAAGAGAAAATCATGGAGGAGGTGGAGAGCATGGGTGGTGTCCTGAATGTAGGTGGGGAGTTCTTGGAGTAAGGGGGACAGGACCGTGCAGAGGTATGCAGAGATGAGTTCAGTGGGGCAGGAGCAGGCTGAGACAATGGGTCGGCCGGGGCAGTCGGGTTTGTGGATTTTGGGCAGGAGGTAGAAGCGGGCGGTGCGGGGTTGTGTGACTATGAGGTTGGAGGTGGTGGATGGGAGATCCCCTGATTTGATGAGGTTATGGATGGTCTGGGAGATGATGGTTTGGTGATGGGAGGTGGGGTCATGGTCAAGGGAGCAGTAGGAGGAGGTGTCCACGAGCTGGCGTTTAGCCTCAGCGGTGTAAATGTCGGTGCGCCAAACTACTACTGCGCCTCCCTTGTCTGCCGGTTTGATAGTGAGGTTGGGGTTGGAATGGAGGGACCTCTGCAATCGCTACCAGGACAAAACCCCACTGGTCCTCACCTACCACCCCACCAACCTCCATATACATCGTATCATCCGTCATCATTTCCACCACTTCCAAATGGACCCACCACCAGGGATATATTTCCCTCCCCGGACCAACCAACCACCCCGTGGCTCAACACTTCAACTCCCCCTCCCACTCCACCAAGGACATGCAGGTCCTTGGACTCCTCCATCGCCAGACCATAGCAACACGACGGCTGGAGGAAGAGCGCCTCATCTTCCACCTAGGAACCCTCCAACCACAAGGGAAGAACTCAGATTTCTCCAGTTTCCTCATTTCCCTTCCCCCCCACCTTGTCTCAGTCCCAACCCTCGAATTCAGCACCACCTTCCTAACCTGCAATCTTCTTCCTGACCTCTCCGTCCCCACCCCCACTCCGGCCTATCACCCTCACCTTAACCTCCTTCCACCTATCGCATTTCCAATACCCCTCCCCCAAGTCCCTCCTCCCTACCTTTTATCTTAGCCTGCTTGGCACACTTTCCTCATTCCTGAAGAAGGGCTCATGCCCAAAACATTCATTCTCCTGCTCCTTGGATGCTGCCTGACCTGCTGCGCTTTTCTAGCAACACATTTTCAGCTCTGATCTCCAGCATCTGCAGTCCTCACTTTCTCCTCCAATTTGAACTGAATCAAGTATTTACAAATAAGCCTGTTTAAAATTTCTTGTAACTGGTAATTTTGTTCATCTCATTAGTTAGCTCTCTAAAAATAGGAAATAATTCAGAGGTGGAAGCATTGCAGTATGAAGTGTGGATTATGAATACTGTACGCAATATGTCTGTAACATCAAAGCTTTATTTTATCATTTTAAACAATCTCATCAGCACAGCACGAATTCCATTAAAAGCTGTTTGAAGCATGTCAGTGTGTACATCACATGCTGAGCTATTTTAGGGTCACATTGCATACCATCAGGTTTTGTTTTTGTCTCCAGTCTTTGTAATTCTTTAATTGATACAATATTTAATGATAATCTCTTCACACGTTATGGGGATGTTTCCCCTAACAATTTTTTTCACTTATTTATAATTAAAACATAACTAGTTAAAAAAAAATACAACTAAGTTTGCAAACCAGGATAGATTGTGGGATAGATTTTAATTTTTCCAATTTACCAGTGCGTTGAAGTGCACTCGTTCTGATGTTACTTCAGCCTCTGAGCAGCTCAAAGTTTTCGAGCCCAGATTGCAGCTTTCCTGACCCCATGTTAAGTAACAACACCTTTTTTGCAGAGTCACTACAGGTGGCACCCAAGCCCTGCTCTGAGCTTCCAGAAGGCTGACTGGTCATTAACCTTTGATCTCAGTTCCTCCTCACACTGTGAGTTACCAGCATCAAAGAGGATGAGTTGTTTTCAGAGGGATATTCATAATGACGTCAATGTAAACTGTGCCAGGGCATAAACTCAAACAAAGAACTATGGATGCTAGGAATCCGAAACAAAACCAGAGAATGGAGTAGACGAAGGGTCGCTGGACTCGAAGTGTTAACTTTGTTTCTCTCTCTCTCTCTGTAGATGCAGCTAACCCGCCAAGTTGAAGAAACTTAGCAGGTTGGCAGCATCTGTAGAGAGAGAGAAAAACAAAGTTAACACTTTGAGCCCAGTGACCCCTTTTCTTCTCCCTTAACCTATCCCCACTCCCCCAGCAATTCCACCTCCCACCTCTCTCCCCATGAGGCAGCTCTGCACCACCTTCTCAGGGCAAGTAGGGATTAGCAAAAAAATGCTGGTTTAACCAGCTAGGTACATATTCCATGAATTTTTAAAAAATTGGCATGTTAGGGAGCCACTACCATCATACCCCATTTCTGCATGGGTTCCTCCGGGTAATGTCCTAGGCCCAACCATCTTCAGTTGTTTCATCAATAACCTTCCCTCTATCATAAGGTCAGAAATGCTGATGTTCACCAATGATTTCACATTGTTCAGACCCATTTCTGACTCCTCAGACACTGCAGCAAACCATATCCAAATGCAGCGAGACCAGAACAAGATCCAGGCTTGGGGAAAAATGGCAAGGGACACTTATAGAACTTAGAACATAGAAAAGTACAGCACAGAACAGTCCCTTAGGCCCATGATGTTGTGCCGAGACTTAATCCTAATGTAAAATATTGTAACTTAACCTACACACCCCTCAACTCACTGCTATCCATGTGCATGTCCAGCAGTCGCTTAAATGTCCCCAATGACTTCGCTTCCACCACCACAGCTGGCAATGCATTCCATGCATTCACAACTCTCTGCGTAAAGAACCTACCTCTGATGTCTCCTTTATACCTTCCTCCTAATATCTTCAAACTATGACTTCTTGTATCAGTCAATCCTGCTCTGGGGAAAAGTCTCTGGCTATTGACTCTATCTATTCCTCTCATTATTTTGTACACCTCGATCAGATCTCCTCTCTTCGTCCTTCTCTCCAGAGAGAAAAGTCCAAGCTTATTCAAACTTTCTTCATAAGGCAAGCCCTCCAGTCCAGGCAGCATCCTGGTAAACCTTCTTTGTACCCTCTCTAAAGCCTCTGTATCTTTCCTATTGTAAGGCGACCAGAACTGAACACAATATTCCAAATGTGGTTTCACCAGGGACTTGTAGAGCTGCAGCAAAACCTCGCGGCTCTTAAACTCGATCTCTCTGTTAATGAAAGCCAAAACACCATATGCTTTCTTAACAACCCTATCCACTTGGGTGGCAACTTTGATCTCTGTACTTGCACAACCAGATCCCTCTGTTCCTCCACACTGCCAAGAATCCTGTATTTAATCCTATTATTCAGCATTCAAGTTCGACCTTCCAATAAGCATCACTTCGAATTTATCCAGGTTGAACTCCATCTGCCATTTCTCAGCCCAGCTCTGCATCCTGTCTATGCCACATATTTGCTAGGCAAAGACCATCTCCAGTAAGTGACAATCTAACCACCGCTGCTTGTCATTCAATGGTGTTACTAATACTAAAGCCTCTACTAACAACATCTTGGGCATTACTATGAACCAGAAACTGAACTGAACTAGCGATATAAATATAGTGCCTACTAGAGCCAGGAATACTGCAGTGAGTAACTCACCTCCTGACTCCTCAAAGCCTGTCCACCAACTACAAGACACAAGTCAAGAGTGTGATAGAATACTTGCCAATTGGCTGGATGAATGCAATAAAACCCAGGAAGTTTGAAACCATCCAGGACAAAACAGCCCACTTCATTGAGACCATCTACACAAACATCCACTCCCTCACCACCAATGCCCAGTAGCAACAATGTGTACCCTCGACAATATGAAGTGCAGAAAGTCATCAAGACAGCACCTTCGGAACCCATAACCACTTCCACCTAAATGGACAAGGTCACCAGACACCACCAGCTGCAAGTTTTCTTCCAAATCACTCGCCATCTTGATTTGGAAATATATCACCATTCCTTCAGTGTCACTGGATGAAAACTCTCTCTAATGGCATTATGATTCTATCTATAGCACATGGGCTACAATGCTTGAAGATGGCAGCTCACCACCACCTTCTCTAGGATTACTGGGAAAATGTGATATACTCTGGCCCAACCAGCAATGCCCACACATTCCATAAGTGAATAAGAAGCAAATCCCACCAGGCCAGAGATGAAGCAGTTCCCCACCAGCACCATCCACCTCTATCAAGAAGTATTTCATCATAATATTCCCAGAATGACCGATTGGGTAATATTTTCACCTATATCCATTGTGCAAACAAATTGGATTCACCATGGTAGAAAAGCAATATTTCCATGCTCCACCCTAGTGCTAGTGGAGCATGTGCTGTGCACATCAAAGACAATGTTCTTGTGGCACTTCTCTAACCATTGTGTTTGCAGTGTATGATCTAGCTCAAGTTCTCCTTTGGGTAAGGAGCAGGATGCAGTGGTTTGACCTTTTGAAACTTGGTGGGCTGTAAGTCATCATGTGCTCGTAGCAACAGTCAAAGGTTGCTTTCGATTTCTGACTGAAAGAGTTGAGACAGTGAACATAATTCACCTATAATTATTTCATTGTCATTAGCTAGGACGTTTAGAATGAATTTGAATTAATTTAATATTTAAGTTTTGGAATCTGGGTTGAGTGTTAATTTTCAAAAAGGATGTTTGAAGCTTTAAAGCTCATGTTTAACATTATGAACAGTTTTGCAATAAGCTCCCCGTGCTTTGGAAAATGCCATGACAGGAACTCTTCAAAAACAGCAGTCGTAATTTTTCTCAACTTTGTTCCAATGGTGACAAATCATGTTTGTGGTATGTCAATCCACCAATGCAGGCATTTCCCTTACCTCACCCAAGTGGCAGCACATTGGCACTTTCCTGCAGGATCACCAGACAGCATTAAGGATTAGGAACCCAAAAGGATTTCCCCTCTGTTTAGCCCGAGGTGTTTTGAGGCAAAATGAGGGATGGTTGTTCAGAATGATATGATGTAACTTGAAAAATATATATCATTTAGTTCTACAGTGAAATATATCTATATCTGCCTGCTATTGTACCATAATTACAAGATAGCGAGGAAAACATATATTTCTTACAGCACAGTGGACTCAGTCTTTCACATACCTACCTGAATAAATTATTGAGCTGCATGAGCTCAATTACAATATCTGCGTCATGTTTAGATTTATAAAGTAAATAAAAGAGTCTTGACAATATGATTAAGAACCCCTCTCTGTGTTCTGTTCAATAAAATGTAACAAACATTATGCATGTATCATGGAAAGGGCTCTGATTATTTTACGTGATTTTTTCTGATTATTTTACGTGATTTCTTTTTCAGCAGAATATCAGTGCAAAGTTCAAATCCATCAATCAGCTGTTCTGCCCCTAGCAATGAGATGTAGCGGGTATAAGCTACAGGCTGGAATTTTCCCCTCTAGTGAGGGGCTGAGTGATGTGCTGGGAGGGACAAGTGTCCAGAAAATGGCAAAGGAAGATCTAGGTTTGACTACCTTCCTGTTGTTGTGGAATTTTCCCAGGGGAACGTGGAGGCTAACACTCCTGTTCAGAGTTCAAACAAGCCACTGAAGTGGTCAATTAAGTGCCTCTTCACGCACCTGCTGACATTTTACTAGTCACGGCCTTGCTGCCCTGACTACATTCAGACCTATTGGCATAAGTTACAATGGACATGGTGTTGGTGAGAGTGTTGGTGGGAGTATATTGAGCATCGACATCAATCAACGCACATTCAACAGCAGGAAAGCCCATCAGATATTCCACAAATTGCCTGGGAAGGTGGTGGCTTAAAAGGAAAAAGGCACAATGTCCTTGTTGTGAGACAAGTCAAGAAATAAAAAGATACATGCTGACACAATCTGCAATTTGTAAATCAGAATTGATTGGAGGATGGAAGTGGAAATTGGATACAGTCTGGCGAATTAAGTGTGAGGGCCAGCAATTGTTGCCCATCCTTGGAATGAGTGCCTTATGAGGAATAAAGGTCAAGAACCAACCACATCAGGGTAACATACAGGCCAGACCAGGTCAGGATGCAGGATCCTACAAGAGAACTCTCCCAAGTCACATGATTGCTCTTCTTAATTCACTGAGTCAAAAGGAGACAAACTGGTGTACTGTCTCAACATCAGTCCCAAGCAGATACATTTCCACTTCGATTTGAAGAACACAATGGGTGCTTTGGGAGTTCAAAGCTCTTGAAAAATATTAACAGCTGGAAGACCCCAGCTTTCCTTTCACCCCATTAACCCCCTCCCCCTCCAACAGACAATTCCAGCATTGGGACTTGACTTTGTTGAACAATTATTTATCTAAATAAATTATTTATCTAAATAAATCTAAATCAGCCAAAGAGAACTCATGGAAAGGAGCATTAAAAAATTTACCATAATTTTATCAAGAGTTCGGCAACCCCTAAGTGCCATCACTATAGATCTAGTGAGGAACAAGAACTACTTTGCTTCTCCCCTAAAGTCTTCTCTACTGCTGTATCCACCTGAAAAAAAGCCTGCTATTAGTCAATTACAGAAACCACCACAGCTGCTGAATTCTAACTTCATGTTTTCAACACCTTTACCTTCAGAAAGAGAGTCTTTAAGAATGAACTCCCTGAGGAAGTGGTAGATGTGGGTACAATTACAATGTTTAAAAGACATTTGTATAAGTACATGAATACGAAAGATTTGGAGGGATATGGGCCAGGAGTAGGCAGATGGGGCTAGTTTAGTTTGGGATTATGTTTGAACCGAATCGTCTGTTTCCATGCTATTATGATTCTATGACTCTAAGTAACAGGCCTGCAACAACAGTAGACTGATGTTTTTGCTGTCTTTTTATCATCCACATATATTTCAACCTTTCAGTCAGTGACTAATAACTGCTTTGTATTTTTACTTAAGTTCAACAATAGTTGTGCCATGAACTAATCTTTGATCTTGTTTATAACAGGCATTGGTGAGACTGCACCTGAAGTATTGTGCACAGCTTTGGTCCCCTTATTTGAGGAAAGATGTAGTGGCATTGGAGGCAGTTCAGAGCAGGTTCACTAGAATGGTCCCAGAGATGAGGAGTTTGTCATATGAAAAAGGATTCAATAGTTTTGGCCTAAACTCTCTGGAACTGAGAAAAAAGAGGGGAGATCAGATTGAGGTATTCAAGTCAAGGATAAAATAAAAATGGAGTGGATGCTTCCTCTTGCAGGGCTTTCTAGGATGAGAAGTCTTAGTATAAGGTGTAGCAAATTCAAAATAGAGTTGAAGAGAAACTACTTCTCCCAAAGGATTGTGACTCTGTGGAATTCATACCCCGAAGTGCTGTGGATGCTGGGACAGTAAGTAAATTTAAGAAGGTTTTAGACAGATTTTTAATCAGTAATGGGTTGAAGGGTTATAGGGGGAAGGCAGGAAAATGTGGTTGAGGAGGATATCAGCCATGATTGAATGGTGGAGCAGACTCAATGGGCCAAATAGTTTAATCTGCCCCTATATATTAGGAATGTATGAACTAAAGCTTTGCTGCTGATTAATTTAAGAACTGGTACACTCAGAAAACTAGCAGAGGGCCAAACAATCTACAAACATTTGCAGTTCATGGACCACTTTGTAGGCACACCCAATGTGGTCGTGATAGCTTGATAGAAACATAGAATCATAGAATCTTCACAGTGTTAAAACAGGCCATTTGGCCCAACAAGTCCACACTGACCCTCTGAAGAGTAACTCTGATATAAGATCTCATCTAGTCCAGCCATAGCACTAGTTCAGGAACTCCATTGCTGAAGAAAGAATGTGTACAGAGTTAAAAGCTGTGAATGGAACAGAACCCAGATACTGTGTTAAGAAAAGTAATTGCTTAATTTTTAGAGGGTGTCATTTTGGTTTCTCCAGATCAAGAGAGAAGAACTGAACTTAGATTATTTTGCATTCAATCCCATTTGAATGGGACTTTATGAGAAAATGAATACACATTTGCTTCTTGCACTGTTTTGTACCCATACAGTTCCATTGACTTGACCATTTAACCAAATACCTGACAGCGAAAATAAACACATACTTTGCAATTTTATCACAGAGGTTTGGATGTCTCTGCTGGATGATGGAACTTTTTCCTCACAATAATAAAAAAAATCACTCAGAGTTGTAGATTTGTTTGCAGTGTGGACAAATGGTGCTGACTTGTCACTCACCAATATGACAGCAGTGCACAGGTGCAGATCAGTATTTAGTTATTGTACTTTTGCTCAATAGCATTTTTCTTGAAGGTCAGGCAAGCCTGAAGTTATATGATTTGAGGAGAATTTAATATTTGTGTATTTTACCAGTTTGGGTGTTTCGTAGGCATGATGGGCTTAAATATCTCCTTTTGTTTCACTGCTCACATTCTAATGGCAATGCCTATTATGAATAGATGCTTAACACTGAGTAACATGAGAAATAGATAAACAAATGCACAATTATAAACGGCCCAGTCCATTAATGTTTGTTCTGGTGCTTAATAATAAAATATAAATAGCAAGCACAACTTACTGACAGCAAATAACCCTTTCATCTTTGTTTTGTAGAAATGTGAGGAAGATGTTACATACCAGATAAAATTCAATATCCGGCTTTGATACTGATTAGATTTATTGAAAGGGCTGAAAATCTTTCACTTAAATATTCTAGTTTTAATAGCATTTATTGTGCTCCAGTCCTGTGGATACCAATGAAATATAAAATATTTTCCTTGTGACATTGTTTTAAATGTGTATATTTCTGTCTATCTGGTTAGTGGTGAGTGGGGAAATCCCAAAATGATGGCAATGTAATGAAGACTGTGGCACGGGAGATTTTTCCAAGGCCTGGAAGGCGCCTCTTCTCTTCAAAACTATCAAAGGAATCCTCCCAAAAAAAACATTTGAAGTTACTTACCATGGCCTCTTCTGGCATCCTCCTGCACACTGACATGTTCCTTTGCCGGTTTCAACATCATGTAGGTTTAGAGCAGAATTGTCTGTCTGCTCCAGAATTGGCAGAGACAGAATGTCAATAAGAAGGGAATTGTGTGACCTCAGGCCTGTAAGCAGCTCGATCGCATTTTAATCTTACCCATGCCCATTTACTTCATTTCAATTGCACCATCTGGTGATAAAAGTGGGAAAGTTGTCCTGAGGGAGAATCTTTACCTGCATATCTTGATGCATGTCTCCTTGGGTGGGAGGGATGAGAATTGGGGAAGGCTGAGGTCCCAACTGTAGGATTAATGCAGTTGTTTTTCTGACTGAGATACTGTGCCCTCAGAAGGAGCAATGACAAGAGGAGGTGATATGGGAAACTTTGATCTAGGAGAGTTTGATTTTTACTTACAAATTTCCTGCAGTCTATGAAAGGAGGCATGTTTAGTAATAGACCCACATTCCTGAACACTGTGTTTGTGTAACATGATCAGACATATTTCATAAAAGAACAGAAAATAAACAGGATGACATAGTGTCTCGATCATTTTAAGTGTAGCGTTTCAAGTTTTTGCTGGCAATGTTTATTAGATTCTATACTCTTTAATCTGTGGATATCAACATTTTTTCATGTATTTCTGACATCAAATGTTAGGAGTTATAATAAACAGCTGAATGGTTGAGAACATTATGTTGCATTCAGAACTGAGAGCTGGCTTGACTGCAAATTCCAAGGTTTTGCAAAAATTGACAATTAGCATCTGCCATGTTATTGAGACCTTTACTTAAGACATTGAATGAATTCAATGTTCCACCATTTGACAAACAAATGGTTATCTGCTGCATGTGGGGCAGGACAATACAGTGAGAGATCAACAATTGGAAGCTTGACTCCCAATTCCTGCTGATCTCCTCCAGAATTCCCAGCTATGCAAATGGCCCAATCTCAACCTTTAAAACATTTTGTCAACCTGACTCATACTTTACAGACCAGTTAGTCTTACATCTGTGGTAAGCAAAGTACTGGAAAGGATTCTGAGAGATAGGATTTATGACAATTTGGAAAAACATAGCTTGATTAAAGATAGTCAGCATGGCTTTGTGAAGGGCAGATCATGCCTCACAAGTCTTATTGAGTTCTTTGAGGATGTGATGTGACAAGTTGACAAAAGCTGAGCAGTGGATATGGTGTATATAGATTTCAATAAGGCATTTGATGGTAGACTCATTCAGAAAGTTTGGAGGCATGAGATACAGGGAAATTCAGCTGTCTGGATACAGAATTGGCTGGCCGAAAGGTGACAGTGAGTGGTTGTCGATGGAAAGTATTCCACCTGGAGATCGGTGACCAGTGGTATCCCACAGGAATCTCTTCATGGGCCTCTGCGCTTTGTAGTTTTTATGAGTGACTTGGATGAAGAAATAGAAGGGTGAATTAGTAAGTTTGCCAATGACACAAAGGTCAGTAGTGTTTTAGATATTGTTGACGGCTGTTGCAGGCTACAACAAGACATTGATAGGATGCAGAGCTGGGCTGAGAAGTGGCAGATAGTGTTCAACTTGAATAAGTGTGAAGTGATTCATTTTGGAAGGTTGAATTTGAATGGTGAATATAGGGTTAAGTCAGGATTCTTGGCAGTGTGGAGGAACAGCAGGATCTTGGGGTCCATGTATCTTGGGGTCCATCCCTCAAAGTTGCCACCAAGTTGATAGGGTTGTTAAGAAGGTGTATGGTGTTTTGGCTTTCATTAACATGGATTTGAGTTTAAGAGCGACGAGGTTTTGCTGCCGCTCTATAAAACCCTAGTTAGACCAGACTTGGAATATTGTGTCCAGTTCTGGTTGCCTCATTATAGGAAGGATGTAGATGCTTTAGAGAGGGTGCAGAGGAGATTTACCAGGATGCTGCCTGGTTTAGAGAGCTTGTCTTATGAAGAGAGGTTGAATGAGTTAGGGCTTTTCACACTGAAGAGAAGAAGGAAGAGAGGTGACTTAATAGAGGTGTACAAGGTAATGAGAGGCATATTAGAGTAGATAGCCAGAGATTTTTCCCCAGGGCAGAAATGGTTGTAATGAGGGCTCATAACTTTAAGGTGATTGTAGAAAGGTATGGGGGAGATGTCAGAGGTAGGTTATTTACGCAGAGAGTGGTGTGTGCATGAAATCTACTGCCAGCGGTGGTAGTAGAGTCAGAGACATTGGGGACATTTAAGCGGCTGCTGAACAAGCACATTGATGGCAGTAAATTGAGGGATGCATAAGTTAGGTTGATCTTACATTAAGATAAATGCTTGGCACAACATCGTGGGCAAAAGGTCCTGTGCTGTGCTGTTCTATATATTTTGTTCTATGTTTACGAACAAAAGCAATTTACTTTGAGCGCTAGAGATCTGAAATTGAAACAGGAAGTAGTGTAGAAACTCATCAAATTCAGAAACTTCTGTAGAGAGAGAGGCAGGGTTAGCATTTTGGTTGGCCAAATTTGAGTTGTGTTGAATTTATTTTGGAGGGATTCATGCCATGAATTCTAGTGTGATTTCTGGCCACATCTTACCAAACTACCTACTCCATCCCATGATGCCTCATGTCCAATTCTATTCTCATCTCACAATACCCCATTCTCAGAACAACTTACCACACAGTAGGTATCTGCTGAAAGAACCTGTGCCTGAACATCTTTGAAAGGCTGCTATATACACGGACAAGCAGCATTGACCATCTGGCATTGTCCCTCACTGGCAGCATAATGGCACAACAGCAACCAAGTCATGCTGCCCATGACACATAGCCAGCATGGCTGACTCATAGAACATGAAACATCACAGGGCAGTACAGGCATTTTGACCCTTGATGTTGTGCCAACCTGTGAAACCAATCTGAAGCCCATCTAATCTACACCATTCCATTTTCATCCATTTGTCTATCTAATGACCATTTAAATACCCTTAAAGTTGGCGTGTCTACTACTTTTGCAGGCAGTAGTACATGCCTGTACTACTCTCTGCGTAAAGAAACTACCTCTGACATCTGTCCTAAATCTATCACCCCTCAATTTAAAGCTATGTGCCCTCGTGCTAGCCATCACCATCCACGGAAAAGGGCTCTCACTGTCCATCCTGTCTAACTCTCTATTTATCTTATATGTCTCAATGAAGTCACCTCTCAATCCGCTTCTCTCTTATGAAAACAGCCTCAAATCCCTCAGTCTTTAATAAGACCTTCCTCCCATATCAGGCAACATTCAAGTAAATCTCCTCTGAATCTTTTCCAAAGCTTCCACATCCTTCCTATAATGCAGTGACCAGAACTGTACACAATACTCCAAGTGCGGCTAAACCAGAGTTTTGTGCAGCTGCAGCATGACCTCATGGCTCTGAAACTTAATCCCTCTACTAATAAAAGCTAACACACCGTATGTCTTCTTAACAACCCTATCAACTCCCTAACACATACAGCTCCATTCTCTCTCCTTAGTCCCTGTGTGACCACTGTTCCAAACACTTTACCTGTCCTTTGATATGTCCCATCTGAAGACCCTTTCTGACTGTCCATTTTTGTCGCCCCAAATCCCAGTAAAAAACCTTCATCTTGACATTGTAGATTAAGGGAACATCATATTCAGGCAAGCAATTGAACAAATCCAAACAAAAGATTTTATTTATAGCTGGCACAAGTGAACATTAAGGAAACAAATACAGGCTACAGTTTACACCCACAATGAGAACCAAGTACTGTACAATGAATGTAGGAGTTGGAAGGTCATATTGCAGTTATACTGAACATTAGTTCGGCCACTTTTGGAATAATACATTTATTTATGATCTCCCTGCTATAGGAAAGATGTTGTGAAACTTAAAATGGTTCAGAAAAGATTTACAAGGATGTTGGTGGGACTGGAGGGTTTGAGCTAAAGGGAGAGGCTGGGCTATTCTCTCTGGAGTATCAGAGTTTGAGTAGTCACCTTATAGAGGTTTATAAAATCATGAGGGGCTTGGATAGGCTGAATAGACAAGGTCTTTTCCCAAGGTTAGGGAAATCCAAAACTGGAGGGCATAGTTTGAAGGATGGAGGGAAAGATTTAAAAAGGGCAATTTTTTCATGCAGTGTGTTGTGTGTGTATGGAATGAGCTGCCAGAGGAGGTGGTGGGGTGGGTACAATTACAACATTTAAAAGGCACCTGGATAGGTACATAATTGGGAAGGGTTTAGAAGGATGTGGGCCAAATCCTAGCAAATGGGACTAGAGTAATTTAGGAACCTGGTCTGCATGGACAAGTTGGACCGGTCATAATTTGAACCTGGTATCTCTGGCTGACGGTGCAAAGTGCAAAAAGCCCGATAATCTACAATCCCAGAGTATTTAAGAAGGTTTCATTAGAAATAGTCATGTTCCAGGTTGCTTTACACTCTGGAACTGTTCCTTTTTGGGAAATAGAGAGAAAACAGGGAATTATAGACCAGTGAGTCCGACGTCAATCGTGGGGAAGAAACCAGAGTACATTATCAACAATTGTACAGCAGACCATTTCGAAAACAGTCGGATAATCAGGTACAATCAGCATGGATTTCTGAAGGGAAATAATGTTTGACAAACATACTGGAATTAATAGAGATATATCGAGTATAGTTGATCAGAGGAAGTCAGTGGATGTAATTGATTTAGACTTTCAGGAGGCTGTCGACAAAGTTCCATATAAGAGATTGATGTGTAAAATTAAAGTGCATGGGATTGGGTGTAGTATATGTAGAAAATTAGTTAGCAAACAGGAAATAAAGAGTAGGAATAAATGAGCTTTTTTTCTGAAAGGCAGGCAGTGACGAGTGGGGAGCACATATATTAGGATCCCAGCTATTCACAATATTTGTCAATGATTTAGATGAGGGAACTAAATGTAATATCTCAAAATTTGCAGATGGCACAAAGTTGGGTGGAAGGTTGAGCTGTGAGAAGGGTGCAGAGATATTGCAGTGTGATTTGAACAGGCTGAGTAGGTGGGCAAATGCATGGCCGATGCAGTATAATGTGGCTAAATGTGAGATTATCCACTTTGGTAGCAAAAAATAGGAAGGCAGATTGTTACTTGAATGGCTAGAAATTGAGAGAGGGGAATATCCAATGAGACCTGGGTGTTCTTGTGCACTAGTCACTGAAAATAAGTACGCAGGTGCAGCAGGTAGTAAAGAAGGCAACTGTGTTAACCTTCATGGTGGGAAGGTCTAAGCACAGAAACACGGGCATCTTGCTGCAATTATACAGGGCATTGGTGAAGGCCACACTTGGAATATTGTGCGCAGTTTTTGTCTCCTTATCTGAGGATGTTCTTTCTGTAGAGGGAGCGTTGAGAAGGTTTACCAAATTGGTTCTTGGGATGGCGAGACTGACTATGAGGAGATATTGTGTCGCTTAGGATTATATTTGCTGGAATTTACAAGAATGAGGGGGGAATCTCATAGACACCTATAAAATTCCAACAGGACTAGAGAGAATGCAGGAAGGATGTTCCTGATGGTGGGGGAGACCTGAACCAGGGGTTCATAGTGTATGTATAAGGGGTAAACCATTTAGGACTGAGCTGAGGAGAAATTGTTTCTCCACAGAGAGTGGTGAATTTTTGGAATTCACGACCACAGAAAGTATTGAGACTAAAACATTGCATCTTCAAGAAGGAGTTAGATATAGGTCTGGTGGAATAGGGATTAAGGGTTACAGGGGACAGAATTACTGTATCAATCTTGATAATCAGCTTTGATCATATGGAGTGGTGGAGCAGGTTCAAGGGGTTGATTAGCCTACTTCTGTTCCTATCTACAATGTCTTGAGGTAATGCAGATCAGGGCTTCAGCAAGCATCCCGGGTGGCTCAGAGGGAGTGAGCACTCTGGCAGCAGGTGAAGGGCCTGAAGATGCAGCCTGGTCCAGTCCATGAGCTGGGTGTACACAGTGTCCTTGCTGCTGCTTTACAATGAGAGTTGCTGGTGCAGTCTGAGGTGCAATCATTGAAGTCTGGAGTACCCTGTAAGTCATTCAGAGATGTGCCATGAGGACTCATGGACACTGGAACAAGTCAGATACCAAGGGCCCAGGATGTGGAGTACAGTGCCCATGGTGCTGATGCCCGATATCCAGCATGGATACTTGTGAAGCAAGTGGAGGGTTGAACCTTCCAAGAATCCACTCTGGTTTCACATTGTGTTTTCCTGAAGACTAGTTTGTATGGTGAGTGTGATAAGATCAAAATCCGTAGCAAGTGGTGCCATTAACAAGATATTTAACAAGCAATAACAGCATCAGTTGGGATCTTCTCACTGTCTGTTGAGAATCTGATCACACTGCTTGTTAAAAGTGAATAAAATGCGATGATATTGATGTCAATTTGGCCTTCTCTGAACATCCCACTGATTCCACCATTTACCTTCCCACAGTGTCATTTAGAGCCTAGTTAGTATCTGCAGTTTGAAAAATAACTTCACGCGACACTTGCTGTCATCTGTGGCCTGTCATGGATTCCCCACCACCCCTACCCCTCCCCCCCCCATATGACTAAGTAAATGCTGCTTGATTCTAATCAGTTTTGCAAACACTTTTTACACCATTTTCAAGACTGTTGTGTATAAATCAATCTCTGACTAATATCTGACACTCCGTTCACAGGGTCCTGCTGCTGGTGTCACTGTCATATAATGATCTACATCACCAACTCATTGTCGTATCCATTCTGGTTATTTTGCAACTTGGTTGAATTAAAGAAATGAAGGAACGTACAACATGAGTCAGCATTCAGCTCGTCAAGCCTATTCAGTCATTCAGTTAAATCACGAGTAACCTGCATCATTGTTCCTTTCCTGGTTCCATATCCCTTGACAACAGTAATCTTTGATAAGAGTTTTTCAATGACTCAGCCTCAGCAATTTTTTCAGGTAAAGACTTTCAGGTTATTTTTATACTTGTGGTGGAGAAGTGTTTCTTGACAGCAAACCATCTGTGTGGTTCTAATTTTAAAGTTATACTCAGTAGCATGGGACGTCCCTATCCAGGGAGCTCGTACATCTCCACCCACCCTATCAAATCCTTGAATCATCATAAACAGTTCACCCATCAAATCATAATTCTTCAGTGTTATTAGCAAGGGTTATGAGGCATCACCTATGTCCTAACGTGTCATGTTTTCTTGCACTGACACCTTCATTTGCTACAACCGCAGTCCAATGTACCTCAACTCTTTGAGCTTCTGCATATAAATAGAACATCATACAGCAGCAGGGCATGTGAAAAAGGACTGATGGTGTTTATAGTTTCCCATTTACCCAACAGAAATTGCTTTTGAGAGTCTGTTTATTCAATCACGGCTTCAAGAGTTAACATTTCGGGTACAGTGACCCTTCTTCGGAAACATTCCTTGCGTTTTTTGGAGGATTATCAATCCTGGCTGGATCTGGGAGTGGCAAATGCAGTGCACAGGTGAGTTGAATTTTGTTGCAGTTTCTGAATATTTTTTAGTAAAAATGTTTGGAATGTCCTCACAAAGTTCATAAGTAAAGTTAATTTTGGAAAAATAATCCTAGATTTTTGAATCATAAGGATAGGCTAACCATGATACCAACTTCACTCACATAGAATTGACTGCACACAAACACGCCAGTTTGCTCAACTCAGCAATTATAATGTTTCTCCACCTGCCCAGTCCAACGACTGAAGCAGTCTTGCTTCCATTGACTCTGCTACATTTCCTACTGCCTCAGGAAAGCAGCCAATACAATCAAAGACCCTTTCCACCATAGTTATACCCTCTTCCATAGTATTGAAGATACAATACAAATTTAAGAACAGCTTCCCTCTTGCTGTTATCAGACTTATGAATGGACCTCTCGTATATTGGAGTTGATCTCTCTCTGCACCTTGTCTGTAGCTGTAGTGCTATTCTTTGGATTCTATTCTATTACCTTGATGTACTTATGTAAGGTATGATTTGTCTGGTTAGCACACAAACTATACTTTGCACTACATCTCAGCACACGTGACAATAACAAATCAAATCAAATCAAAGAACATGAACCCTGAGAGTTTTTGAACAATTCCAGCTCAAAACTGCAAGCCTTATAATTGTGACAATATTCCAATCCAACCCCAATCCCCAACCCCTCACCACTGTACAGGGGTCTGCTCCCCAGTCTTAATGGTTATACCACATTCAATTTCACTTAGAACATAAAAAGATTCATCAGAATTCATGGGGACTCATGGAATTTATAGAAATGTTTATGCGTTTCTGTACAAAATGTAATAAATTTTATGGGCATTCTTAAAAAACAAATACCATAAATTATTAATTCACACCAGCAATGAAAATATAGAGGTCTCACATTTTTAACAGTAATAACCCAGGAGAAGATGTTTATCAGAAACATTCTGTGTGATAAAACCATCACAATAATCTTCTGACAAGTGAACATGAATCATTAATCTGTATTAATCAAACTAAATCAACCATGATATAAACTTTACTCAGAAAATGCCTCTGACATATAATGAAAAGTCTTGTAACGAGACCTGCTGTGACAGTGCCTCTAGTCTGGGCCAGAAGACCTCCAATTCCAAGCTCAGGATATAATGTCTACAAAAGGTATGTCGTAATGTTGCCAAAGAGTTCCACTTGATCAATCTGTAAATTCTTCCGATCCCGACTCTGGCAGGCGGTAAGAGAAGGATACTTCTAGGGTCAGACAGAGCCAAGTGGTAGTTGAAATGTCAAACATTAAAAGGGCTCCACATTCAGGTTCTTGCCCTGAGCAAGAATCATCCCGTTCTGAGGAACTACAAGAATCACACCACTGACATGTCATGCCATATTCACGAGAGCTGATCTGATTATGTGATGTCTTCTAAATTGTGGCAATGGGGTTCTGGACTGTACTGCCAGTACCTCTAATTTTAGAGGGCATGCATTTAATGTAAGGGGGGGCAAGTTCAAAGGAGATGTGAGGGGCAAGGCTTTTACACAGAGAGTGGTAGTGCCTGAAACATGTTGACAGGGGTAGAGGTGGAGGTTGATACAATTGGAGTGTATAAGGGGCTTTTGGATAAGCACATGAATAAGCACGGAATAGTGAGATATGGACCATGGGCAGGCAAAAAGGTTTAACTTATCTTGGCATCATGTTTGGCACAGCATTGTAGGCTGAAGGGCCTGTTTCAGTGCTGTTCTATGTTCTATGTCATTTAGCCTCGGCTATGGATTTGAAGTTAGTGACTCACATTGTGGAGCAGCCCACAGACCACAATTATGAATCACTGCTTTAAATAATAAGGAATTCACAATGAATAACACAGTGACAAACAGCACAAAAATGTGAGGAATTTAACTTTTGGCCATTCAGGACCTTCACTGACAGAAATGAGTTGTGCACCTGTTTCCTTCTTTCTTCCTTTATTTCAAGCAAGAATCAAACTTCAAGCTATGAGCTCATCGTGCAATAAAAATGGCCATTGTTCACATGTGCCTTAGAAGGGGCAGGTGTACAAACAAGCAAACAAATGTTTACTGGTGCCCACTGCTCAAGCTGATGCTATTAACACTAGTCAACTAGCCAGGTCTGAACAAAAGTCTAGAGCCACTACCCTGTTATCCAAGCAGAAAACTGAGTCAATGTGCAATTCCTGATCACCCGTGATCCCCACTAGGATCAACTCATTAAGGGACTATACATTGAACCACCCACTTTCTTAACTCTATTTGCTTCTTGATAATTGCTCCCAACTTAACTGCAGTGGTACAAGCAGTGCCAAGAATGTGATTACAACAGCTTAATAATTTGAAATCCGATATGCAATCAGAAAATAATGAAACTACTCAACAGGTCCATGCATTCATGGGCAGGTGTCTGGCCGTTGACATTGGCCCATTAGGGGATATTGAAAACTGCTCAGGAGACTGGGACATCTCCAGTCCAACATTCCAGGAGGCAGATTTCAAAATGGCTACCTCCGTGCTCGCCATCTTGACTATGATGGATTTCAAATCTCAAACATTGGCAGACCCTTGATTGAAAAGTGACATTTACTCAGGGTGGTGGGTTTCTGCCGTGAGTCTTCATGCAGCTGAACAGGCCAATGCAGGACCGGCAGATGTTTGGGTACATGGTGCAGGGTGTCCCACAGCATCGGGGAACCACATTGCAAGATTTGCTGCCTTTTCTTTCCTTCTTGTTTGGTGCTCTGTTTTATCTTTTTTTATTCATTCATGGGATTGGACATCGCTGGCTAGGCCAGCATTTATTACTATCCCTAATTGTCCAGTGGATGGTTAAGAGTCAACCATATTGCTGTGGGTCTGGACTCACATGTAGGCCAGACCAGGTAAGGATGGCAGTTTCCTTCCTCAAAGGACATTAGTGAGCCAGATGGTTTCTCAGCTCCATATTTCTATCACTGGACCTTTAACCCTCTCCTGTGAAGCAATTTGTCTCTGAGACAGAATACATTGGGGAGCCATCCAGACACACTTGCCCCCTCTTTTCCTGGTTTCCCCCTCCAACCCCATCTTCATAGGCTGGGAAACTTCAGAGCAATAAATCATTCAAAGATTTGTCAGCAGATGAAAAGTCACCAACCTAAGCCATGAATTCTGCTTCTCTCTGCTCAAATCTTACCTGATTTGGAGACGCCGGTGTTGTGTTATATGTAAATCACAAAACCTTTTTTTAAAAGTTACATTCTCAGGTTAACTGTAACAATTGGTGTTAGCCAGATAATATGATGAAGGTGTTTGCCCCCTGTGTTCTCTGTCTGTGCCATAACGTTTAGACTGCTCAAAAACTGCATGAATTAATGTAAGACTCTGTTAACTCACTTTTTAGATTAGAATCAGTCGAAACATTATGGCACAGACAGGGAACACAGGGGGCTAACACCTTCATCATATTATCTGGCTAACACCAATTGTTACAGTTAACCTGAGAATGTAACTTTAAAAAAAAAGTTTTGTGATTTACATATAAATTCTGTGTCTTACAATTGTGTCCTCCACAAACACCTGATGAAGGAGCGGCGCTCCGAAAGCTAGTGCTTCCAATTAAGCCTGTTGGACTATAACCTGGTGTTGTGAGATTTTTAACCAGATCTTGCCTGATTCATTGTACTTGAGCAGTATTTTCTCTTACTGCACCAGGAGCTCCACTGATGGCAAGGTCCAAAGCAGATTGTGATTTATTGCCTTCTTATGAGATATTTTGTCTATCAGGTAGAAGAGTCATGTAGTCCTGCAATGTTAGAATTTCTCCTTTCGTATCACTGAAAGTAAAGTAGAAAACTGTCATTTGTGCAACTGCTTTCATGGTCCTCAGAACTATTCGGCAGCTAGTGAATTATTTTTGAGTTTTAGTCACTGATGTTTTATTGGCAATAGTTACATGTACCCAGGCCTGAAAGCAAAAGACTGAGATGAACAGGTTTGGTGGGTTTAGGTGAGGGAAGAACATTGATAATGACCCTGGAAAATACCTCTCTCTTCCAAAACTTGCTGAAGCATTGGGGACAATTCAGTTCACTTATAGAGTCATAGATAGAGTCATAGAGATGTACAGCATGGAAACTGACCCTTCGGTCCAACCCGTCCATGCCAACCAGATATCCCAACCCAATCTAGTCCACCTGCCAGCACTCGGCCCATATCCCTCCAAACCCTTCCTATTCATATACCCATTCAAATGCCTCTTAAGTGTTGCAATTGTACCAGCCTCCACCACATCCTCTGGCAGCTCATTCCATACACGTACCACCCTCTGTGTGAAAAAGTTGCCCCTTAGGTCTCTTTTATATCTTTCCCCTCTCACCCTAAACCTATGCCCTCTAGTTCTGGACTCCCAGACCCCATGGAAAAGACTTTGCCTATTTATCCTATCCATGCCCCTCATAATTTTGTAAACCTCTATAAGGTCACTCCTCAGCCTCCGACGCTCCAGGCAAAACAGCCCCAGCCTGTTCAGCCTCTCCCTGTAGCTTAGATCCTCCAACCCTGGCAACATGCTTGTAAATCATTTCTAAACCTTTTCAAGTTTCACAACATCTTTCCGATAGGAAGGAGACCAGAATTGCACGCAATAGTCCAACAATGGCCTAACCAATGTCCTGTACAGCCGCAACATGACCCCCCAACTCCTGTACTTAATACTTTGACCAATAAAGGAAAGCATACTAAACGCCTTCTTCACTATCCTATCTCCATGCGACTCCACTTTCAAGGAGCTATGAACCTGCACTCCAAGGTCTCTTTGTTCATCAACACTCCCTAGGACCTAACCCTCTTCGCTGTCCACCACACCTCCAATTTTGGTGTCATCTGCAAACTTACTAACTGTACCTCTTATGCTCACATCCAAATCATTTATGTAAATGACAAAAAGTAGAGGGCCCAGCACCGATCCTTGTGGCACTCCACTGGTCACAGGCCTCCAGTCTGAAAAACAACCCTCCACCACCACCCTCTGTCTTCTACCTTTGAGCCAGTTCTATATCCAAATGGCTAGTTCTCCCTGTATTCCATGAGATCTAACCTTGCTAATCAGTCTCCCATGGGGAACCTTGTCGAACGCCTTACTGAAGTCCATATAAATCACATCTACTGCTCTGCCCTCACCAATTCTCTTTGTTACTTCTTCAAAAAACTCAATCAAGTTTGTGAGACACGAGTTCCCACGCACAAAACCATGTTGACTATCCCGAATCAATCCTTGCCTTTCCAAATACTTGTACATCCTGTCCCTCAGGATTCCCTCCAACAACTTGCCCACCACAGAGATCAGGCTCACCGGTCTATAGTTCCCTGGCTTGTCTTTACTGCCCTTCTTAAACAGTGGCACCACGTTTGCCAACCTCCAGTCTTCTGGCACCTCACCTGTGACTATCGATGATACAAATATCTCAGCAAGAGGCCCAGCAATCACTTCTCTAGCTTCCCACAGAGTTATCAGGTACACCTGATCAAGTCCTGGGGATTTATCCACCTTTAGCCATTTCAAGACATCCAGCACTTCCTCCTCTGTAATCTGGACATTTTACAAGATGTCACCATCTATTTCCCTACAGTCTATATCATCCATATCCTTTCCCACAGTAAATACTGATGCAAAATAATCATTTAGTATCTCACTCATTTTCTGTGGCTCCACACAAAGGCTGCCTTGCTGAACTTTGAGGGGCCCTATTCTCTCCATAGTTACTCTTTTGTCCTTAATATATTTGTAAAACCCCTTTGGATTCTCCTTAATTCTATTTGCCAAAGCTATCTCATGTCCCCGTTTTTCCCTCCTGATTTCCCTCTTAAGTATATTCCTACTTTCTTTATACTCTTCTAAGGATTCACTCGATCGATCCTGTCTATACCTGACATATGCTTCCTTCTTTTTCTTAACCAAACCCTCAATTTCTTTAGTCATCCAGCATTCCCTATACCTACCAGCCTTCCCTTTCACCCTGACAGGAATATACTTTCTCTGGATTCTTGTTATCTTATTTCTGAAGGCTTCCCATTTTCCAGCCGTCCCTTTATCTGCGAACATCTGCCTCCAATCAGCTTTTGAAAGTTCTTGCCTAATACCGTCAAAATTGGCCTTTCTCCAATTTAGAACTTCAACTTTTAGATCTGGTCTATCCTTTTCCATCATTATTTTAAAACAAATAGAATTATGGTCGCTGGCCCCAAAGTGCTCCCCCACTGACACCTCAGTCACCTGCCCTGCCTTATTTCCCAAGAGTAGGTCAAGTTTTGCACCTTCTCTAGTAGGTACATCCACCTACTGAATCAGAAAATTGTCTTGTGCACACTTAAGAAATTCCTCTCCATCTAAACCTTTAACACTATGGCAGTCCCAGTCGATGTTTGGAAAGTTAAAATCCCTTACCATAACTACCCTATTATTCCTACAGATAGCTGAGATCTCCTTACAAGTTTGTTTCTCAATTTCCCTCTGACTATTGGGGGGTCTATAATACAATCCCAATAAGGTGATCATCCCTTTCTTATTTCTCAGTTCCACCCAAATAACTTCCCTGGATGTATTTCCAGGAATACCCTCCCTCAGCACAGCTGTAATGCTATCCCTTATCAAAAATGCCACTCCCCCTCCTCTCTTTGCCTCCCTTTCTATCCTTCCTGTAGCATTTGTATCCTGGAACATTCAGCTGCCAGTCCTGCCCATCCCTGAGCCATGTTTCCGTAATTGCTATGATATCCCAGTCCCAAGTTCCTAACCATGCCCTGAGTTCATCTGCCTTCCCTGTTAGGCCCCTTGCATTGAAATAAATGCAGGTTAATTTATTCGTCCTACCTTGTCCCTGCCTGCCCTGACTGTTTGACTCACTTCTGTTCTCAGCTGTACCCGTCTCAGATCGATCTCTTTCCTCACTATCTCCCTGGGTCCAACCCCCCCCCCCCCCCCCCCCCACCCCAACCTTCTAGTTTAAATCCTCCCAAGCAGTCCTAACAAATTTCCCTGCCAGTATATTAGTCCCCTTCCAATTTAGGTGCAATCCGTCCTTCTTGTAGGTCACTTCTACCCGAAAAGAGATTGCAATGATCCAAAAATGTGAATCCTTCTCCCATACACCAGCTCCTCAGCCATGCATTCATCTGCTCTATCCTCCTATTCCTGCCCTCTCTAGCTCATAGCACTGGGAGTAATCCAGATATTACTACCCTTGAGGACCTCCTTTTTAAATTTCTCCCTACCTCTCTGTAATCGCCCTTCAGAGTCTCAACCTTTTCCCTTCCAATGTTGTTGGTTCCAATGTGGACAATGACCTCCTGCTGGCCCCTCTCCCCTGGGAGAACATTCTGCACATTCTCTGAGACATCCATGATCCTGGCACCAGGGAAACAACACACCATTCTGCTTTTTCTCTGCTGGCCACAGAAACGTCTGTCTGTACCTCTGACTACAGAATCCCCTAACACAATTGATCTCTTGGAAGCCAAAGTACCCCTCGTTGCATTAGAGCCAGTCTCAATACCAGAAACTTGGCTGTTTGTGCTACGTTCCCCTGAGAATCCATCACCCCCTACATTTTCCAAAACAGCATACCTGTTTGAAATGGTCACAGACATTGGTTTAACACTCCATTTGAAGGACTCCACTTCAATAATGTAGAATTCCCTCTCGAATAGAAAAGGTTCAGCCTAAATGAAAAAAAGAAAGCAAGCTGTGTATACACAAAAAATAGGGTGAGAAGATTACCGTTAAGAAACAAGGAAAACATTACACAGAGGGGAGCACTGTGGAAGAGAGCCAGAACCAAACTCATGAGACCTACAGAAATCAATGAAAGTGTATGAATACAGAGAGAAAAAGAGACACAGATAGTGAAGAAGACAAATAACGAAAAGGAGAAAGAATGCAAAAGTTCAGGGGTGAGACAAGGAAAAATACAAGGCTGAACGTTATTGGTTTTCGTGGTGAGGTCTCTCTTCACTTCATAATGAAGTCACCTCATTAATTACTTACCTTACCCAAGGCATCTCACAAGTCTCACCTCCACCCCCACCTTACCATGTGCTGTTCCCAGAACACCTCACCAAATCAGAAGATATCCTAGAATTCACAAGCATCCTTTGTGTCCTCATCATCTTCACATTTAGGTTGGCCACTGAACTCTTGAACTCAGCCCATCAACTCCGAGAAGTCATGTGGAGCTCATCCTTTGCCTCAGACCAGTGCTGAATGACTTCCTGTACCAAATCTTCACATTTTTGTTTTTGTTTGTAAGCTGGGAGAAGAAGCGTAGCTTTATGGTCTGATTTACCAAAATGTAGGCAGGGGATGACATGGTAAATGTCTTCAGTGTTTGTGAAGCAATGGTCAAGGGTGTTCGGGTCTCTGGTGGGACAGAAAATATGTTGGTGGTATTTTGGTAGCGCAATTGATGTTGCCGTGTTTGACAACTTCGGCTATGACGAATACAACCTTGGGGTATTCCCTTTGCGGTATTCTGTGTCAAACCTATTTCTAATGGCGTATATATCATCAAGTGCATTCTTCATTCCTGCATGGAGTGGGATGCAAACAGCTGTCCGGACAGCGAGAGTAAACTCCCTCAGGTGGTATTAGGAATGGCACTTCACCAATAGATATTCTAGATCCAGGGAGCGGAACTCACCAGAGTCGTCACATCCTGTGCACCAAGAGGTGTAGATTAGGAGGCAGACCACTCCACCCTTTGCCTTGCCTGAGGATGCTGTGCAGTCCAACTGGTGGATTGAGAAACCCTCAGGTTGTAAACAACAGTCAGGTTAAGCAGAAGTGAAACAGAGCACACAGCATTCTCTCAATTGCATTTGTTAGTGAGTCAAGCTTTAAGTTTGTCTAGCTAGTTCTCAATAATTTGGATATTTCCCAGGAGTATGCTGAGGAAGGAGGCATTAAAACCATGTTGTTTCAGTCTCAGCTGCAGGCCAGCGTGTCTCCTGGGTATGTGGCTGCTTCTGGTCAGGGGAATCGGAGTGGATGGTCTGCCAAACCAAAAGGTAACTGAATGTATTTGATGGGGTCCTGGACACTGGTCACAGCCTCAGGCGTCTGGGGGTTTCTCATTCTCGATCGGGTCGGGCCTCAGTGTCGGGTCGGGCCTCAGTGGCGGGTCGGGCCTCAGTGGCGGGTCGGGCCTCAGTGACATTTCGGACCACATTGATGAGTCGGGCCTCAGTGATGGATCAGGCCTCAGTGTCGGGTCAGGCCTCAGTAATGGATCGGGCCTCAGTGTCGGGTCGGGCCTCAGTGTCGGGTCGGGCCTCAGTGATGGATCAGGTCTCAGTGATGGATCAGGCCTCAGTGATGGATCACGTCTCAGTGTCAGGTTGGCCGTCAGTGATGGATCGTGCCTCAGTGACAGGTCGGGCCTTAGTGATGGATCGGGCCTCAGTGATGGATCGGGCCTCAGTGACGAATCGAGCCTCAGTGTCGGGTCGGGCCTCAGTGTCTGGTCGGGCCTCAGTGTCGGATCTGGCCTCAGTGACGGGTCGGGCCTCAGTGACGGGTCGGGCCTCAGTGTCGGGTCGGGCCTCAGTGTCGGACCGGGCCTCAGTGTCGGGTCGGGCTTCAGTGACAGGTCGGGCCTCAGTTTGGGTCGGGCCTCAGTGATGGATCGGGCCTCAGTGATGGATCGGGCCTCAGTGATGGATCGGGCCTCAGTGATGGATCGGGCATCAGTGACGGGTCAGGCCTCAGTGATGGATCAGGCCTCAGTGATGGATCAGGCCTCAGTGACGGGTCGGGTCTCAGTGACGGATCAGGCCTCAGTGACGGATCAGGCCTCAGTGACGGATCAGGCCTCAGTGACAGGTGGGGCCTCAGTGACAGGTGGGGCCTCAGTGACAGGTGGGGCCTCAGTGATAGATTGGCTTTCATTGATAGGACAGGGCTCAGTGATGGATCGGGCCTCAGCAATAGGTTGGGCCTCAGTAACGGGTCAGGTCTCAGTAATGGATTGGGCCTGAGTGTGGGATCTGGCCTCAGTGTTGGGTCAGGCCTCAGTGTTGGGTCAGGCCTCAGTGTTGGGTCAGGCCTCAGTGTTGGGTCAGGCCTCAGTGTCGGATCTGGCGTCAGTGATGTGTCGGGCCTCAGTGACGGGTCGGGCCTCAGTGACGGGTCGGGCCTCAGTGACGGGTCGGGCCTCAGTGACGGATCAGGCCTCAGTGACGGTCGGGCGTCAGTGATGGGTCGGGCCTCAGTGACGGGTCGGGCCTCAGTGACGGGTCGGGCCTCAGTGACGGGTCGGGCCTCAGTGACGGGTCGGGCCTCAATGATGGATCAGGACTCAGTGACGGATCAGGCCTCAGTGACGGTCGGGCGTCAGTGATGGGTCAGGCCTCAGTGTCGGATCTGGCCTCAGTGACGGGTCGGGCCTCAGTGTCGGGTCGGGTGTCAGTGATGGATTGGGCCTCAGTGCTGGATCGGCCTCAGTGTCGGGTCGGGCCTCAGTGATGGATTGGGCCTCAGTGATGGATTGGGCCTCAGTGATGGACTGGGCCTCAGTGATGGACTGGGCCTCAGTGATGGACTGGGCCTCAGTGATGGATCATGCCTCAGTGATGGATCATGCCTCAGTGATGGATCAGGCCTCAGTGATGGCAGGGGCCTCAGTGATAGATTGGCTCTCATTGATAGGGTAGGGCTCAGTGATGGGTCAGGCCTCAGTGTCGGATCTGGCCTCAGTGACGGGTCCGGCCTCAGTGATGGGTCAGGCCTCAGTGATGGGTTGGGCTTCAGTGTCGGATCTGGCCTCAGTGATGTGTCAGGCCTCAGTGATGGATCAGGACTCAGTGACGGGTTGGGCCTCAGTGTTGGGTCGGGACTCAGTGATGGATCGGGACTCAGTGATGGATCGGGACTCAGTGATGGATCGGGACTCAGTGATGGATCGGGACTCAGTGTCGGGTCAAGTGTCAGTGATGGATCGGACCTCAGAGATGGATTAGGCCTCAGTTACGGGTCGGGCCTCAGTGATGGATTGGGCCTCAGTGACAGGTCGGGCCTTAGTGATGGATCGGGCCTCAGTGACGAATTGGGCCTCAGTGACGAATTGGGCCTCAGTGTCTGGTCGGGCCTCAGTGTCGGGTCGGGCCTCAGTGACGAATCGGGCCTCAGTGACGAATCGGGCCTCAGTGTCGGGTCGGGCCTCAGTGTCGGGTCGGGCCTCAGTGTCGGGTCGGGCCTCAGTGACGGATCGGGCCTCAGTGTCGGATCGGGCCTCAGTGTCGGGTCGGGCCTCAGTGTCGGGTCGGGCCTCAGTGTCGGGTCGGGCCTCAGTGTCGGGACGGGCCTCAGTGTCGGGTCGGGCCTCAGTGTCGGGTCAAGTGTCAGTGATGGATTGGGCCTCAGTGATGGATTGGGCCTCATGATGGAACAGGCCTTTGTGGTGGATTGGGCCTCAGTGATAGGATCGGGCCTCAGTGATAGGATCGGGCCTCAGTGATAGGATCGGGCCTCAGTGATAGGATCGGACCTCAGCAATGGGTTGGGCCTCAACCAAGAGTCGGGCTAGAGCGAAGGGTCGGGCCTCAGCGAAGAGTCGGGCCTCAGCGAAGGGTCGGGCCTCAGCGAAGGGTCGGGCCTCAGTGTTGGGTCGGGCCTCAGTGTCGGATCTGGAGTCAGTGATGTGTCGGGCCTCAGTGACGGGTTGGGCCTCAATGATGGATCAGGACTCAGTGAAGGATCTGGCCTCAGTTACGGTCGGGCGTCAGTGATGCGTCAGGCCTCAGTGTCGGATCTGGCCTCAGTGACGGGTCGGGCCTCAGTGACGGGTCGGGCCTCAGTGACGGGTCGGGCCTCAGTGACGGGTCGGGCCTCAGTGTCGGGTCGGGCCTCAGTGTCGGGTCGGGCCTCAGTGTCGGGTCGGGCCTCAGTGTCGGGTCGGGCCTCAGTGTCGGGTCGGGCCTCAGTGATGGATCAGGCCTCAGTGATGGATCATGCCTCAGTGATGGCAGGGGCCTCAGTGATAGATTGGCTCTCATTGATAGGGTAGGGCTCAGTGATGGGTCAGGCCTCAGTGTCGGGTCGGGCCTCAGTGACGGGTCGGGCCTCAGTGACGGGTCGGGCCTCAGTGACGGGTCGGGCCTCAGTGACGGGTCGGGCCTCAGTGTCAGATCTGGCCTCAGTGATGTGTCGGGCCTCAGTGATGGATCAGGACTCAGTGACGGGTTGGGCCTCAGTGTTGGATCGGGACTCAGTGATGGATCGGGACTCAGTGATGGATCGGGACTCAGTGATGGATCGGGACTCAGTGTCGGGTCAAGTGTCAGTGATGGATTGGGCCTCAGAGATGGATTGGGCCTCATGATGGAACAGGCCTTTGTGGTGGATTGGGCCTCAGTGTCGGGTCGGGCCTCAGTGATGGATTGGGCCTCAGTGATAGGATCGGGCCTCAGCAATGGGTTGGGCCTCAACCAAGAGTCGGGCCTCAGCGAAGGGTCGGGCCTCAGCGAAGGGTCGGGCCTCAGTGTCGGATCTGGAGTCAGTGATGTGTCGGGCCTCAGTGACGGGTTGGGCCTCAATGATGGATCAGGACTCAGTGAAGGATCTGGCCTCAGTTACGGTCGGGCGTCAGTGATGCGTCAGGCCTCAGTGTCGGATCTGGCCTCAGTGACGGGTCGGGCCTCAGTGACGGGTCGGGCCTCAGTGACGGGTCGGGCCTCAGTGTCGGGTCGGGCCTCAGTGTCGGGTCGGGCCTCAGTGTCGGGTCGGGCCTCAGTGTCGGGTCGGGCCTCAGTGATGGATCAGGCCTCAGTGATGGATCATGCCTCAGTGATGGCAGGGGCCTCAGTGATAGATTGGCTCTCATTGATAGGGTAGGGCTCAGTGATGGGTCAGGCCTCAGTGTCGGATCTGGCCTCAGTGACGGGTCGGGCCTCAGTGACGGGTCGGGCCTCAGTGACGGGTCGGGCCTCAGTGACGGGTCGGGCCTCAGTGTCAGATCTGGCCTCAGTGATGTGTCGGGCCTCAGTGATGGATCAGGACTCAGTGACGGGTTGGGCCTCAGTGTTGGATCGGGACTCAGTGATGGATCGGGACTCAGTGATGGATCGGGACTCAGTGATGGATCGGGACTCAGTGTCGGGTCAAGTGTCAGTGATGGATTGGGCCTCAGAGATGGATTGGGCCTCATGATGGATCATGCCTCAGTGATGGCAGGGGCCTCAGTGATAGATTGGCTCTCATTGATAGGGTAGGGCTCAGTGATGGGTCAGGCCTCAGTGTCGGATCTGGCCTCAGTGACGGGTCGGGCCTCAGTGACGGGTCGGGCCTCAGTGACGGGTCGGGCCTCAGTGACGGGTCGGGCCTCAGTGACGGGTCGGGCCTCAGTGTCAGATCTGGCCTCAGTGATGTGTCGGGCCTCAGTGATGGATCAGGACTCAGTGACGGGTTGGGCCTCAGTGATGGATCGGGACTCAGTGATGGATCGGGACTCAGTGATGGATCGGGACTCAGTGATGGATCGGGACTCAGTGTCGGGTCAAGTGTCAGTGTCGGGTCGGGCCTCAGTGATGGATTGGGCCTCAGTGATAGGATCGGGCCTCAGCAATGGGTTGGGCCTCAACCAAGAGTCGGGCCTCAGCGAAGGGTCGGGCCTCAGCGAAGGGTCGGGCCTCAGCGACGGGTCGGGCCTCAGCGACGGGTCGGGCCTCAGCGACGGGTCGGGCCTCAGTGATGGATTGGGCCTCAGTGGTGGATCGGGCCTCAGTGGTGGATCGGGCCTCAGTGGTGGATCGGGTCTCAGTGGCAGATCTGGCCTCAGTGTTGGGTCAGGCGTCAGTGATGGATTGGGCCTCATGATGGAACAGGCCTTAGTGGTGGATCTTTCCTCAGTGATGGATCGGGCCTCAGTGACGAATTGGGCCTCAGTGTCGGATCTGGCCTCAGTGACGAATCGGGCCTCAGTGACGGGTCGGGCCTCAGTGACGGGTCGGGCCTCAGTGACGGGTCGGGCCTCAGCGTCTGGTCGGGCTTCAGTGACAGGTTGGGCCTCAGTTTGGGTCGGGCCTCAGTGATGGATCGGGCCTCAGTGACGGGTTGGGCCTCAGTGATGGATCAATCCTAAGTGACGGGTCAGCCCTCAGTGATGGATCAGGCCTCAGTGACGGGTCGGGTCTCAGTGATGGATCAGGCCTGAGTGATGGATCAGGCCTCCGTGACGGATCAGGCCTCAGTGACAGGTCGGGCCTCAGTGATAGATTGGCTTTCATTGATAGGACAGGGCTCAGTGATGGATCGGGCCTCAGCAACGGGTCGGATCTCAGTAATGGATTGGGCCTCAGTGTCGGATCTGGCCTCAGTGACGGGTTGGGCCTCAGTGTTGGGTCAGGCCTCAGTGTTGGGTCGGGCCTCAGTGTTGGGTCAGGCCTGAGTGATGGATCAGGCCTCCGTGACGGATCAGGCCTCCGTGACGGATCAGGCCTCCGTGACAGGTCGGGCCTCCGTGACAGGTCGGGCCTCCGTGACAGGTCGGGCCTCAGTGATAGATTGGCTTTCATTGATAGGACAGGGCTCAGTGATGGACCGGGCCTCAGCAATAGGTTGGGCCTCAGTAACGGGTCGGATCTCAGTAATGGATTGGGCCTCAGTGTCGGATCTGGCCTCAGTGACGGGTTGGGCCTCAGTGTTGGGTCGGGCCTCAGTGTTGGGTCAGGCGTCAGTGATGGATTGGGCCTCATGATGGAACAGGCCTTAGTGGTGGATCTTGCCTCAGTGTTGGATCGGGCCTCAGTGATGGATCGGGCCTCAGTGACGAATTGGGCCTCAGTGTCTGGTCGGGCCTCAGTGTCGGGTTGGGCCTCAGTGTCGGATCTGGCCTCAGTGTCGGCTCGGGCCTCAGTGTCGGCTCGGGCCTCAGTGTCGGCTCGGGCCTCAGCGTCGGGTCGGGCCTCAGCGTCGGGTCGGGCTTCAGTGACAGGTTGGGCCTCAGTTTGGGTCGGGCCTCATTGATGGATCGGGCCTCAGTGATGGATCGGGCATCAGTGACGGGTTGGGCCTCAGTGATGGATCGGGCCTAAGTGACGGGTCAGCCCTCAGTGATGGATCAGGCCTCAGTGACGGGTCGGGTCTCAGTGATGGATCAGGCCTCAGTGACGGATCAGGCCTCAGTGACGGATCAGGCCTCAGTGACGGATCAGGCCTCAGTGACAGGTGGGGCCTCAGTGATAGATTGGCTTTCATTGATAGGACAGGGCTCAGTGATGGATCGGGCCTCAGCAATAGGTTGGGCCTCAGTAACGGGTCGGATCTCAGTAATGGATTGGGCCTCAGTGTCGGATCTGGCCTCAGTGATGGGTTGGGCCTCAGTGTTGGGTCAGGCCTTAGTGTTGGGTCAGGCCTCAGTGTTGGGTTGGGCTTCAGTGTCGGATCTGGCGTCAGTGATGTGTCGGGCCTCAGTGACGGGTCGGGCCTCAATGATGGATCTGGCCTCAGTGACGGTCGGGCGTCAGTGATGGGTCAGGCCTCAGTGTCGGGTCGGGCCTCAGTGACGGGTCGGGCCTCAGTGTCTGGTCGGGCCTCAGTGTCGGATCGGGCCTCGGTGATGGATCGGGCCTCGGTGATGGATCGGGCCTCGGTGATGGATCGGGCCTCAGTGTCGGGTCGGGCCTCAGTGTCGGGTCGGGCCTCAGTGTCGGGTCGGGCCTCAGTGTCGGGTCGGGCCTCAGTGTCGGGTCGGGCCTCAGTGACGGGTTGGGCCTCAGTGTTGGGCCAGGCCTCAGTGTTGGGTCGGGCCTCAGTGTTGGGTCAGGCCTCAGTGATGGATCAGGCCTCCGTGACGGATCAGGCCTCCGTAACAGGTCGGGCCTCCGTGACAGGTCGGGCCTCCGTGACAGGTCGGGCCTCCGTGACAGGTCGGGCCTCAGTGATAGATTGGCTTTCATTGATAGGACAGGGCTCAGTGATGGATCGGGCCTCAGCAATAGGTTGGGCCTCAGTAACGGGTCGGATCTCAGTAATGGATTGGGCCTCAGTGTCGGATCTGGCCTCAGTGACGGGTTGGGCCTCAGTGTTGGGTCGGGCCTCAGTGTTGGGTCAGGCGTCAGTGATGGATTGGGCCTCATGATGGAACAGGCCTTAGTGGTGGATCTTGCCTCAGTGTTGGATCGGGCCTCAGTGATGGATCGGGCCTCAGTGACGAATTGGGCCTCAGTGTCTGGTCGGGCCTCAGTGTCGGGTTGGGCCTCAGTGTCGGATCTGGCCTCAGTGACGGGTCGGGCCTCAGTGTCGGCTCGGGCCTCAGTGTCGGCTCGGGCCTCAGTGTCGGCTCGGGCCTCAGCGTCGGGTCGGGCCTCAGCGTCGGGTCGGGCCTCAGCGTCGGGTCGGGCCTCAGCGTCGGGTCGGGCTTCAGTGACAGGTTGGGCCTCAGTTTGGGTCGGGCCTCATTGATGGATCGGGCCTCAGTGATGGATCGGGCATCAGTGACGGGTTGGGCCTCAGTGATGGATCAGGCCTCAGTGACGGGTCAGCCCTCAGTGACGGATCAGGCCTCAGTGACGGATCAGGCCTCAGTGACAGGTGGGGCCTCAGTGATAGATTGGCTTTCATTGATAGGACAGGGCTCAGTGATGGATCGGGCCTCAGCAATAGGTTGGGCCTCAGTAACGGGTCGGATCTCAGTAATGGATTGGGCCTCAGTGTCGGATCTGGCCTCAGTGATGGGTTGGGCCTCAGTGTTGGGTCAGGCCTTAGTGTTGGGTCAGGCCTCAGTGTTGGGTTGGGCTTCAGTGTCGGATCTGGCGTCAGTGATGTGTCGGGCCTCAGTGACGGGTCGGGCCTCAATGATGGATCTGGCCTCAGTGACGGTCGGGCGTCAGTGATGGGTCAGACCTCAGTGTCGGGTCGGGCCTCAGTGACGGGTCGGGCCTCAGTGTCGGGTCGGGCCTCAGTGTCGGGTCGGGTGTCAGTGATGGATCGGGCCTCGGTGATGGATCGGGCCTCGGTGATGGATCGGGCCTCGGTGATGGGTCGGGCCTCGGTGATGGGTCGGGCCTCGGTGATGGGTCGGGCCTCGGTGATGGGTCGGGCCTCGGTGATGGGTCGGGCCTCGGTGTCGGGTCGGGCCTCGGTGTCGGGTCGGGCCTCGGTGTCGGGTCGGGCCTCAGTGTCGGGTCGGGCCTCAGTGTCGGGTCGGGCCTCAGTGATGGATCATGCCTCAGTGATGGATCAGGCCTCAGTGATGGATCAGGCCTCAGTGATGGATCAGGCCTCAGTGATAGATTGGCACTCATTGATAGGATAGGGCTCAGTGATGGATCGGGCCTCAGCAATGGGTTTGGCCTCAGTGATGGGTCGGGCGTCAGTAATGGACTGGGCCTCAGTGATGGATTGGTCCTCATGATGGAACAGGCCTCAGTGGCGGATCGAGCCTCAGTGATGGATCGAGCCTCAGAGATGGATCAGGCCTCAGTGTCGGATCTGGCCTCAGTGACGGGTCCGGCCTCAGTGACGGGTCAGGCCTCAGTGACGGGTCAGGCCTCAGTGACGGGTCAGGCCTCAGTGATGGGTTGGGCTTCAGTGTCGGATCTGGCCTCAGTGATGTGTCGGGCCTCAGTGATGGATCAGGACTCAGTGACGGGTTGGGCCTCAGTGTTGGATCGGGACTCAGTGATGGATCGGGACTCAGTGTCGGGTCAAGTGTCAGTGATGGATTGGGCCTCAATGATGGATTGGGCCTCATGATGGAACAGGCCTTTGTGGTGGATTGGGCCTCAGTGTCGGGTCGGGCCTCAGTGAAGGATTGGGCCTCAGTGATAGGATCGGGCCTCAACCAAGAGTCGGGCCTCAGCGAAGGGTCGGGCCTCAGCGAAGGGTCGGGCCTCAGCGAAGGGTCGGGCCTCAGCGAAGGGTCGGGCCTCAGCGATGGATCGGGTCTCAGTGACAGATCTGGCCTCAGTGTTGGGTCAGGCCTCAGTGATGGATCAGGCCTCAGTGACAGCAGGGGCCTCAGTGATAGATTGGCTCTTATTGATAGGATAGGGCTCAGTGATGGATCGGGCCTCAGCAATGGGTTTGGCCTCAGTGATGGGTCGGGCGTCAGTAATGGACTGGGCCTCAGTGATGGATTGAGCCTCATGATGGAACAGGCCTCAGTGGCGGATCGAGCCTCAGTGATGGGTGGGGCCTCAGTGATGGATCGAGCCTCAGAGATGGATCAGGCCTCAGTGATGGATCGGGTCTCAGTGATGGATCGGGTCGCAGTGATGGGTTGGGCAACAGTGATGGGTCGGTCCTCAGTGTCGGATCTGGCCTCAGTGACGGGTTGGGCCTCAGTCATGGGTCGGGCCTCAGTGACGGGTCATGCGTCAGTGATAGATCGGGCCTCAGTGTCGGATCGGGCCTCAGTGTTGGATCGGGCCTCAGTGATGGATCGGGCCTCAGTGATGGATCGGGCCTCAGTGATGGATCGGGCCTCAGTGACGGGCTGGGCCTCAGTGATGGATCGGGCCTCAGTGATAGGTCAGGTCTCAGTGATGGATTGGGCCTCAGTGATGGGTCGGGCCTCAGTGATGGGTCGGGCCTCAGTGATGGGTCGGGCATCAGTGATGGATTGGGCCTCAGTGATGTGTCGGTCTCCGTGTTGGATCGGGCCTCAGTGTTGGGTTGGGCCTCCGTGTCAGTGGATCATCAGGCCAACTCCACAGAGTCGGGATGCCAATTGACATTTGGGTCTGCCTTCAAGAAGCCTGCATGTGGCTGGTTACATCGTTGTCATGGTCAAAGTTCCAGCATCAGGCCCTATTAATTCACACAGTTGGACACTCCAGGATGTCCTGGTCTTCATCGGGTCAGATCCTGTCAGGCTGTTGGCTCTTCAGACCTGCAAGTAGATTTAAGAGAACTTTGTTAGTAACTCTGACAGACTTATAATTGAGATTTAAAAGTGTAGAATGATTATAAAAAAATGTGACGGGCTGATCTGCTGAGGACAGCTCGCAAAGAGTCACCATGCTCTGGAGCCAAATTGGATGAATGGTGCTGAACATTATGCAGTCATGGGCAAATATCCCCACTTCTGACCTTATGATGGAGGGAAGGTCATTGATGAAGCAGCTGAAGATAGTTGGGCCGAGGATACTGCCCTGAGGAACTCTGCAGAGATGTCCTCAAACTGAGATGACTGACCTCTAACAACCAGAACCATCTTCCTATGTGCCAGATATGACTCCAAACAGAGAGTTTGTCCCTGGATACACATTAATTCCAGTTTTGCTAGGTTCCTTTGTGTCCCATGAGTCAAATATGGACTTGATGTCAATGGCTGTCACTCTCACCTCTCCTCTGGAATTCAGCTCTTTTATCCATGTTTGAACCAAGGCTGTAATGAGGTCAGGAGCCGGGTGGCCCTGGCGGAACCCAAACTGGGTGTCACTAAGTAAGTCATTACTGAGCAGGTGCTGCTTGGTAGCACTGTTGATGACACCTTCTACCACTTTACTGATGATCAAGAGTAGACTGATGGGGCAGTAATTGGTCAGGCTGGATTAGTCTTTCTTTTCATGTACAGGACATGTGTGGGCAATGTTCCACATTGTCGGGTGAATGTCAGCATTACAGGGGTATTGGAACAGCTTGGCCAAGGGTGTCAAGAGTGTGGTGCTGGAAAAACACAGCAAGTCAGGCAGCATCCGAGGAGCAGGAGAATCGATGTTTTGGGCATAAGTCCTTCATCAGGAATTATCAAGGTCTTCATTAAAGGCTTATACCCAAAATGTCAATTCTCCTGCTCCTCGGATGCTGCCTGACTTGCTGTGCTTTTCCAGGACCACATGGTTGACCCTGAACTCCAACATCTGCAGTCCTCACTTTCTCCTTGGCTAGGGGTGTGACATGTTGTGGAGAACAAGTCTTCAGTCCTATTGTTGGAATGTTGTCAGGGCCCAGAGCAGTATCTAGTGTCTCCATCCATTTCTTGGGGTGAATCAAATTGGCTGGACTGGCACCTGTGATGTTGGGGTCCTCTGAAGGTGTGGTTTGGGGGGGGGGGGGGGGGAGGTGCAAGATGAATCATTTGCTCAGCACTTCTGGAGATTGCTGTGAATGTTTCAATCTTATTTTTTATGCTGATGTGCGAGACTCATCCATCATCGACAATGATGATATTTGTAGAGCCTCCTCTAGTTGCTTAATTAATTGTTCCCCACCATTCACAACTGGATGTGGCAGGACTGCAGAGTTTAGATATGATCGGATGGTTGGGGATTGCCTAGCTCTACCTATCATTTGCTGCTTCTGCTGTTTGACATGTAAGTTGTCCTGTTTGGTAGCTTCACCAGGCTGACACTTCATTTTTCCTGATGTTGCTAGATTTCACTGAATCTGTCCCATTTTAGCACGATGATCTACCACTAATTAATTTTGTCCATGAATCTTTCTTGTTTTTAAGTTTTCTGTGGCAACAAGTTTATAATGTATGGCAAGAGAAAACAGGTCATTTGGGACTTGAGTTAAAAAGGAAAACAACCAAGTAGATCAAAAGATTGCAGAACTAGTAGTGAAAGGAGCCAAAGAAAGGTGTAGAGGAGGATGATTTCCATGTCAAGTCAGATATAGAAAAAGTAAATAGACAAATAGAAAGATTGGACTAATAGAGCAAAGAAAAGTAAAAGAAAAGGCTTTTAATCAAAAAGAATTCTGTTTCTAATGGGAAGTAAAAATAATATTGAATAAGGAAACAAATGGAAAGAGTTGTGTTATGAGAAATTCTTGAAGAAAGCACAATTGAAAAATTAAACATTTAACTCAGAAGTAGAAGTAATCCAAAGATGTCAAAATTTGACCATAATTGCATCTGATGGACAAATCTCCCCTTTATTTAATTGAAGTAATGTTTTAAAAATGGCTTGTACTCATATATTTTGTTCAGGGTTGGTACATTTTCTTCCAAGTGTCATTTGCAATGCTTCATGACACTTTTTTTTTTGATTAATTGCAATGTTGTTCCTTGAGCTGTCTCATTTGTTATCAAACCTACATCATTTAATAACAAAAGGGGTTCATAAGAAAATAAAGCGTGACATGAGAAAAGGCAATTTGGCCCACCGACTTTTTTTCCACAACGTATTCCGTGGTAAAGTTTTACTCCATCCAGTAAATCTCAAGAGGCAAAATTCACCACAAATATTTTTTTATTTTCAAAAGCAATTAAGTCAAACTTGAGCATGCATGAATTCTCACATCTTCTCTACATGTCTCAGAGTTGCTGGTCTCCATCAAATTAACCTCGTTAATTTGTTCTCTCTTCCCTTTCTCTCCTGAACCACCTGCCCAACTAAACCAAGTCCATTTGCACAAAAACCACAATATCCTGTTGCATTAGTAATTTTTTTAATGTATTTTTATTGCTCATCTCAAATCATATTCCCAACCATTTAACTATGTGTTTCCAGCATTTAAAAGAGCCCTCTTTAGCTGGAGAGAAAAAAAAACGAACTTGTATTGATGTAACGCCATTCACAATTCCAACACATCTCAAAGTGCTTCATAGTCATTTAAATATCAGGGTAATGCAGCAGTTTGTTGTTAATGAGTTCCCACAAACAACAATGAGGCAAATGGCCACCTAACATATGTTTAGAGATGATAGTTGAGAGGTAAATGTTGTTGACAGCCAAATTGCCTGCTCTTCTTCAACCGGAACAGTACAGTATCTCAGAGGCGGCAAGTTGGCTCAGTGTTTACTGCAGCTGCCTCACAGCACCAGGGACCCTGGTTCAATTCCAGCCTCGAGCGACTGTGTGGAGTTTGCACATCTCCCAGCGTCTGTGTAGGTTTCCTCCAGCCGCTCTGGTTTCCTCCCAAAGATGTGCATGTTAGGTGAATTGGCTGTGCTAAATTGCCCATTGTGTTCAGGGATGTGTAGGTTAGGTGCATTAGTCAGGGGTAAGTGTAGAGTAATTTGGGAATGGGTTTGGGTGGAATACTCTTCCGAGGTGTGGACTTGTTGGGCCAAAGGACCTGTTTCCACACTGTAGGGATTCAAAGGAAATGGAAGAAAGGACCAGTGTGAATTGTGGTCTGAAAGTGGTATCTCTGATAGCACAGTACCCTCTCAAAACTGACCAAATTGTCAGCTGGCATAATTTACAAAAGCCCTGTGGTCAGTCTTGAACTGAGAACTTGCTGATCCAGGCAGGAGTTCTACTATTAATACATCAGCTGACATACTTCACATTTCTGATGCTTTGAGTTTTTTTTGTTTTCTCAAGGCTTCTTCACTTTCAATGCGTTTTGAGTTAAGAACCATGGAAAGGTTATAGCATGAAAGAAGGCCATCTGACTGATCCTGTAAGTGCCAGCTCTCTGTAAGAACTAGAGCACTTCCCATAGCCCTTTTAATTACTCATCCTATTTCCTTTTGAAAACCATGATTAAATCTGCTTCCGTCACGTTCTAAGGTGGTTTCTACAAAAAGCTTATCTTTATGTTGCCTATGTTGCCATTCACCTTGAATCAGTGCCACGGAGTTCTTGATTTTGCTGCCAATGGGAACAGTGTCTTTCTATCAACACTGTCAACACTCCCTGGGATTTTGGACACTCTTTTCAAACCTCATTTCAGCCTTCTCTAAGGAGAACAGTACCTGAAGAGGTCTTCTACATCCTCTCTCATCCTTTGTTTCTCATCCTTCCTGAAATGTGTTGCTCAAAATTGAACACAATTCTCCAGTGTGGCTGAACCAGTCTTCTGCAAAAAATTAATGTTGTTTCCTTACCTTTCTACACTCTATTTATGGCATCCAGGAATCTGTATGATGGTTTTGAAATGTAGAAACATAGCAGAAGCAGAAATAGGTAATTTAACCATTTACAAGCTATTCAATTTGATCATGGCTGATCATCCAACTCAGTCCCCTGTTCCTGTTTTCTCCACATACCCTCTGATCCCTTTAGCCCTAAGATCTATATTTCGCTCCTTCTTGAAAATAGTTATTATTTTATCCTCAACTGCTTTCTGTGACAGAGAATTTGACGGGCTCACCACTTACTGGGTGAAGAAATGTCTCCTTATCTCAGTCTTGAATGAAACGTGAAAGGGTTCAGAAAGGATTTACAAGGATGTTGCCAGGGTTGGAGGATTTGAGCTTTCGGGAGAGGTTGAATAGGCTGGCGCTGTTTTCCCTGGAGCGTCAGAGGCTGAGGGGCGACCTTATAGAGGTTTACAAAATTATGAGGGGCGTGGATAAGGTAAATAGACAAAGTCTTTTCCCTGGGCTCAGGGAGTCCAGGATTAAAGGGCATAGGTTTAGGGGGGAGAGAGGAAAGATATATAAGAGACCTAAGGGGCAAAGTTTTCGTGCAGAGGGTGGTACGTGTATGGAATGCGCTGCCAGAGGATGTGGTGGAGGCTGGTACAATTGCAACATTTAAGAGGCATTTGGATGGGTATATGAATAGGAAGGGTTAGAGGGATATGGGCCGGGTGCTGGCAGGTGGGACTAGATTGCTTTGGAATATTTGGTCGGCGTGGACCGAAGGGTCTGTTTCCATGCTGTACATCTCTATGATTCTATGACTCTAAACGGCTTACACTGCACTCCGACACTGACACCTGGTTCTGGATATTGGGAACATCCTTCCTGCATGTACCCCATCTAGTTCTGTTAGAATTTTATAGGTTTCTATGAGATGCCCCCACATTCTTCTAAATTCCAGTGAATATAGTCCTAACCATCCAGTCTTCCTTCATCTGGCAGTCCTGCCATCTCAGGAATCAGTCTGGTAAACCTTTGTTGTACTCCCTTCATTGGCAGCACATCCTTTCTCAGAAAAAGAGACCGAACCTGCACACAATATTCCATGTATGGCTTACTAAGGCCCTGTATAATCGCAGGAAAACATCCCTGCTCCTGTACTCGAAACCTCTTGCTAAGAAGGCACGCATACCATTTGCCGTCTTCAGAGCCTGCTGCACCTGAATGCTTAATTTCAACAACGGGTGCATCACCTTCTCAATTGGGCCTGTCACCTACAAGAGCTTAGACACACAAATCCCTGGATTTCTTGGTTCCTGCATTCCATTTAGACACGTATCCTTTAATTTATTGCTTTGTATCCTTGTTCTTTCTTGGTGACGACAGAGGCAATATAATAATTTAGTATCTCTGCCATGACCTCTGTCTTCTTAAGTGAATCCCATTTTTGGTACATAATAGACCCATCTCTTCCTCTTCCAACTCTTTTATGAATGTATGCCTATATAAGACTTCACCTTTCCTTTAAGGTCAGATACCTGTCTCTTCTCCAGACCATCCTCTTCACTCGGACCAACAGGTCCCTATCTGTAAAGTAGTGTGCCAGCTTCTCTTTCTGAGGCATTTCAGTTTCCTCAGGGCACACTTCGCCAAGTAGTTCCTGGCTTACAGTAGGGAATTCACCTGTCATGACCACATGACAAGAACTCTTGATCTGCAGTCCTCTCTTTCTCCACATGGGAAGGAAGCCAAAGAGACCGGTTACATAATTAATGAAGTGAGGATGGAATAATGGGAGAAAAGTCAATCTTAGTCACAATGGGACACCCGTCGTGAAAACTCCACAAATTAACACAGTTAAAAATGAAAAATTCCAGCACAATGCTAAATTCAGCAGTTAGCTATTTGTATTTGTTATAGGACACTTTAACCATTGCATGACATTGATGGCAAATATTTGAAGCTTGCAATTTTTCCGAAGTCTGACATAGAAGGTGATTAATATGGTCGCACCATACATGTAGCAAGGCAGTTTGAGAAACTAGTTTTGAATTTAATAGGGCTTAATTTTGGATGAAACTCTTGGAGATTTAGTCTTAATTTTAGTTTCAGTTTGTGACATTAGTAAGGGGAGAGAACTTTATGGCTGGTTGGTTATGATACCTGTCCTTACAGATTCCAACTAGATTTTACTGGCCTATGTTTCATGTCAGTGAGAATGTGTACTAGACTGAAACTATGACTATCTGCAAACAACTGTATTTTACCTGGGCACTCAGTTTTATCAACTCGACTTTTTTTTTTGAATGTTTAAAATTTGTACTTGGTAAATGGACTTGTTTTATAATGCAGCTAAACTTTGCCTTAATATCCAAGCTTTGGTGTTTAAAATCAATGGAGACCTCATTAAAAATGCTCAAAAATTATCAGTAAACTCATTATTATATCCCACATATGGTATGCTAACAGTAGGTAGGTTAGCAATAACTCAGTGAGACTTTCTCCTGCTAATTCCAATTAATCTCTCTTTCTCAATAAAAAATTACAAATGTAGATAATTAACTGCTTTCATAGAATCAAGGTTAGATCCATTTTTATCTTGCCAAATGTGAAACTCAAAAGTTTCACAACCTAATATTCTATATATACTTTAAAGTTATTGTTGACCTGACATTTTGCAACTTTTGGCATGAGATGGTGGCAATTTATAAAGATCTTAAAGTGAACAGCAAAACAAAGTTTTTACTTTAGCCTTTTAACCTTCACAAATACTCAATCCTAGTGAAGTATCACTCCTATCTTAATACCTTAATTTATTACTTAACTTAGAGATTTATTTTCAGTTTTGACAGCCTGAAAAACTCCCCACAAACTCTCTTAGCTTGGACACTTCAGAAGAAAAGACCTACCCTTTTACTGGGGTGAAACTGTTCTCCAGAACTGAAACCTGATTCTCACTGAACTGAACTCACTCTATTTGTGGCTCTTGAGCTGCTTTCTCTAAACATTATTTAATACAATGACACAGGTATCCTGCTAGGCACTTAACTGAAGTCACATGCTCTCTTGGAAGTGATGTCTTTAATTCATGCCCCAATTTACTTTTTGACCTCTTTAAGACAAATAGTTCTACAGAATGGAAAGCACACATTGATTTTACCTCTACTTTAATAAGTGGTATGTTGCCATCACAGAACATTCAGGGTTGGATCTTATAAGTTGCTTGAGTCATCTTACAATTTGTGGTTATTTTCTCCTCCACAATTAGGTGTTGTAGACATTGTCAAGTAGCCTGGATTCACTGGATATAGCATATTTATATTTTCCTTAAAGTGTGAATGAATGGCATATGTCAGCTATATGAGGCAGCCTCATTCCTGATGAAGACCTTATGCTCGAAATATCAATTCTCCTGCTCCTCGGATGCTGCCTGACCGGCTGTGCTTTTCCAGCACCACACTCTTCAACTCTGATCTCCAGCATCTGCAGTCCTCACTTTCTCCTATATGCTAACTATATGTTCCACTGTACAAACAACAGCAACAGATTGAAAATAAAAGAACATGATGCTTTGTAAAACATGCAGCACATTATGATTACTGGTAAATGCTTCATAGGACTGTAATCATCATTACCGCCAGTGTGGTATCTGGCAAATGAAGTTACCCTGTATCATCTATTTTTATAGAAAACCAAATATATACAGAGTTATATTCAATTAAGTATATATGCATAAAAGCAAGATTGCATAATATTTTAACTTTTGTCTATGCGGCATTAAACCATATTTGAACTTTGCTTATTTAAGCAAGAGCCATTGACCATAAAAGTTGCTTGAGAAAATCAGCAAACACTGACAATCAATTTGAACAGCAGTTTGCCATGATGCATAAAAGAGAACAATGAAGAGATAATTGAAATATCTATTTGTTATGCTGTGGATGTAATGGAAAACTGCAGCTGTTTTAAAGCAGAATGCCCCCTCCTCCGCCACTTGAATCAGGAATTTGCAGACATTATGCCAGGTTTCACATGAGGAGAAACAAAACTCAATCCATTACAGAGAATGATCTTGCATTTGCCAGATGGGGCTATATTTAGACACAGCAGGTTGTCGGAAATGCCTTGGCTGCCTTTTTGAGCAAAAAAGGTCGCATTTCCAGCACCTTTCAGATATGGCAGAGGCTTATTGTCTGTTAATTAGTTCAAGCTGGATTTGCCATGTGGAAGCAATTGGCAACGAGTACTATTGAACCTATCTCGCGTTCTATTTTGAGTGCAAGCGAATAAAACATAGCCACATTGAGAAACTTTCAGAAATTTGAAATCAGATATATTTTTATACATTTCTGTGAATGCACAGATTGCAGGCAAGGCCAACCACATCCTGAGATGGTTGGAGAGGTGGGCCTTCATTTTGAAAGCAGAAGTTGACCTTTTAATCGCTTCTCGACAAGCTGACCAGCACATGCGGCAACTCAAGACAACGCAACAACATCACCATGGAAGGAACTCAAAAATAGGCTAGACCACAAGTGACAGATTTCATTACCTAAAGAGCAGTTGTGAACCATTTGAGTTTTTATGACAGTTCAATAGGTTCATAGTCACTTTTAGTGTTACTGACTTTCTAGTTCCAGATTTGCTTTTACACAAACTCCAAATTTTTAAAGTTAAAAATCACACCACACCAGGTTATAGTCCAACAGGTTTAATTGGAAGCACACTAGCTTTTCGGAGCGACGCTCCTTCATCAGGTGATTGTCAATTGTGTTGTGTGATTTTTAACTTTGTACACCCCAGTCCAATACCAGCATCTCCAAATCCAAATTTTTAAACTGCTGTGGTGAGATTTATACTCAAGATTATTCATCAACTATAATGGATCATGAGGCCAGTAACATAATTGCAATATTACCTTCTAATATTTATATTATAAGAAATGTAAAGATTTTTTAATTAAAACAATTCTAGTTTATGAATTAGCCCCATTACACAGAGAGCTCAGGAGCATGATAACCTGGTACTGTTGTTCATGAAAAGGAATTGCAGTTACAAACTGCACTTTGTAATGAAGTTACTGTTACAATGTGGAGAAGAGTACCATCCAGGTAAATGATCAATGAGACAGTTTTAAATAATGTTGATGAAGGATAAATTGTGGCCCGGTCAGAAGAAATGGAAAATAATTTAAGTTGCACGCAGAAGATTACTTTGAGAAAATCCAGATGTCATAACAGTATCCATAATAAATGGAAAATACTCTTGAAGCTACTGAATGTTCCATTTACTGACATTTTGTACTTGCTGCTGTGATTTCACTATGTTCATGCTTCGTATCTGATTCTGACTTTCCTCGTATGGTATTATTTCTGTAGATTGTCAGCGGCTAATAGTCTTGGAACAAAAGGTGATGGTTTTGGGGTCTGTAAACATGCTCAAACATTGAATTTGAAACAAGCAAAAGAAGTGATAGCATGGGAAGCTGACTCAGCTAAAGCCTTCCTCAGGGGATATGGATTGGTATGTTGGACTTGCTTGTTGGATTTCAGCTGGCATTGAGGAGGAAAAGAAAATTCCTGACATTGCCCTAGAAGGAAAAGTCACAGAGAGAACAAGTCAAGATGATCAGCCATCATCTTAAAATGAGTTAAGAAGTAGGTGGAAAATTGACTTAACCATAGGGATCTGCTGAGAGATCTCTGTTCAGGATGTTGATGACTATTGATAAAACAAATGATGATATTTAATATTTTGCCTCACTTCTATGAAGGAATTTTCAATATTACTCAAAAAGTTAACAACTTTGTAATTGTTTAATAAAAACTACACCAAGTTTACAGAAAAACAGTTAACATTTACAGCTGTATACAACAGCAATTTTACAAGGGAGAGGAGCAGCAAAGCCAGGCCCCAAACCCTATCATTCAGCCAGTTTACAGGGAATTGAGGACAAACCCCAAATCCCGGCTTCACATATGACAAGACAGCGACAATGACATTTGTACATAAAAAGCCAATCCAGCTACAGAAAAAAAAAGTGCATACAATACAGACCCAGCAAGCCCCCGTCCCTCCCACCTTCCGATCACTCTAAGGTAGCCCGCCCCTACGTGCCTTCCGGCTCTCAGTCCACCCCATGCCCCTTCCAGCTCTTGGTCCACCCTGACAACTTTCAACCATCTCTAGGACAGCCCGCCCCGGTACCTGCCCGGGGTGACAGCACTGAGGATGGCTACCCGCCTTCTGGCTCTCGGTCTGCCCCTCCGTACCATTGGGCTCTCACCCACCCTGATGCACCATCCGGCCACCTCTAGGACAGCCCGTCCCCTTCCCTGGGACGACAGCGTGCAGGGTAGCCCACAAGCTTTCCTGATCTCAGCCTGCCCCTACACACCTTCTGGCTCTCGGCTGCTCTGACACATCTTTCAACCACCTCTTGGACAGCCCGTCCCGATTACCCCTTCTCAGGACGACAGCAGTCAAAACGGCTGGCTCTCGGGGCGACAGGCATCAGGGTGGCCTACCCACCCTCCGGCTTTCGGGACAGCCTACCAACCTTCAGGTTCACAGGATGGCCTACCCACCCTCCGGCCCTCGGGGTGGCAGCTTTCAGGACGATCCATGAGCCAACCAGCTCACAGTTAAGGCCTGCCAGACCCAGGGACACACAATCCAGTGCAAGTGATAGACCCAACAAACACCACAATACAGTTAATTACCAAAAAACACAGTCCTTTCTGGTGCACATTCCAAATATAGAGTCTTCAAAATATAGAGTCCATTTCCAGAAATTGAATCCACTCCAGTTTTTGAGGCACATTGTCCAAAATGGAGTCCACACCAAACTGCAGAGTCCACGCCTGAAGGCAGCAAATGCACACCCCACAGATGTTCAGTCTCCATGGAGTCCTGGCCCAGCCTTGGAAAACAAGGCCCACTCACAGGAACATATTACAGGTGCAGTTAACTCACAGGGGTTTGGTCCACTCCTGAAGGAAAGATCTTCACCCAAACTCCAGGATACAGCAAGTGCTCACCTCCCAGTACACACACAGGTGTTCAATCTTCAGAGGCCCAGTCCCAGGACTAGGCCTCCTCACAGGAACAGCTCCTCTGGTAAAATGTATTTCTTTCACAAGGGCTCAGTCCAAACACCAAAAAACAGTGAAGACACATACAAAAAAAAGGGAAACTAGAGTCCAAGGGCTAAGCCCTACCACAAAAATTAACATTTTTCTCTTTTTACTTTTGAGAAAAGGAGAGATTAACACACAGGCTGTAACCAGCCAGTGAAACAACAACCCCCTAATGAGAACTGAGTTACACCTGAAACACATTATATGCATCAGGAGTTTAACAATCAGTCCTCACTAAAGGAATGCCAGTTAACAAACTGGCTAAATAATTCAGCCAGTTCGGGAATCAGGTTTTCCCCCTCCTCCAAAATAAAGATGGGCAGAAACCAACTGTAACACCAGCCAGCACAAACTCATTCCATAAACTAAGGAACCGCTGAATCTCCTGTTTGTTTTTTTTTTCACTCCTGTTTTTTTTATATTATTTTTTCCTTGGAGGGGGAATGACTCCTGTTTATCCTTTTTTTTAAATTTAACCCCCACACTACCACCTAAGTGCGGTAGTGCTTAAATCTCCTGTTTGTAATTTTTATTAAACAAATTACAAAAACAGTCTACAACAAACAGCTGCATACAAGTGACAGCAATTTTACGAGGGAGAGGAGCAGCAAAGCCAGGCCCCAAATCCTACCATTCAAACAGTTTACAGGGACATGAGGACAAACCTTAAATCCCAGTTTCACAAAGGTATAAAGAGACAACAGCAATGATAGTTGTACAATAGACAATACTGTTACATACAAAAGTGCAGACAATACAGACCCAGCAAGCCCCTGCCCCTCCCACCTTCCGACCGCTCTAAGGCAGCCTGCCCCTACCCATCTTCCGGTTCTCGGTCCACCCCATGCCCCTTCCAGTTAAATCTCCTGTTTGTTTTTTTTTCTTTTTCTTTTTTTTTTGCCCCAAACCCTGTCTAAACTGGTTATTTTTTTTAAATTTAACCGCCACACTAAGTGCGGTAGTGCTTATTTTTTTCCGCAGCACCCATGGTATGTGTGTGCAGGTGTGAGACACAGTGAAAGACACAAAGTGCACGAATCTTTATTCAAATTCCACCACCAGGAAGATAGGAAAACACCCGGGTGGCCAGTGACAAACACTGCCCTTCACATCAAAGGACAGTGCTGTATGATCAAAACAGTGAAGGGGAGGGTAGGGACTAAATCAAAATAGAGTTGGAGGGAGAAATGATGCACTCCACTCCCTGCGGCGCCGACCTCTCCCTGAACAACTCCAGGGTGTTGGTCGACACCGCGTGCTCCTTCCCCAAGGACACCCGGGCCCTAACGTAACCGCGGAAGAGGGGCAGGCAGTCGGCCCTAACAATCCCCTCCACGGCCCGCTGCATGGACCTGTTGATGGCCAGTTTGGCCAGGCCCAGGAGCAGACCCACGAGGAGGTCTTCAGACCTGCCCTCCCTCCTCCGTACCGGGTGCCCAAAGATCAGGAGCGTGGGACTGAAGTGCAGCCAAAAACAGAGGAGAAGGTTTTTAAGAAAATCAAAAAGGGAGTGCAAACGCCCACACCCAATATAGACGTGGTCCACGGACTCCACAGCGCCACAGAACAAACAGTTGGGCTGGGAGTCCGTGAACCACCGCAACCTTCGGTTGCAGGGGACTGCTGCGTGCAGCACCCTCCACCCCAGATCCCCGAGAGAACGGGGGAGGACTCCCGCGTAGAGAGCCCTCCACTGGGGATCCCCACCGCCCGGTGGCAAATGGGCACGCCAAGGCGTGTCCGGACGGTGGATGAGGGAGAAGGAGAGGACGGTGTGCAGCAGCAGTCTGTACAGGGCTCTTCTTTTTATATCCCTAAACAAACCAAAGTTAAAATTTCGGAGGCGGCTCAGGTTGTGGGGCACAGGCTCCCGCGGGAAGTAAGGGACCTTGGGGCCAATGTGAAATTCTGTCCGGGCTGGGGTGAGCGCGGACGGGATCCCACCGCACACCTGAGCGTCCTCCAACTGGTGCACTACGTCAGGTCCGAGCACCGCCGTTTTAAGGCGTCGGATGGCGGTGGCCACGTACTGGACGTCTACCGCTGCCCTGCTTGCTATGAATCTCCTGTTTGTATCTTTTTTTTTTCTTTTTTTTCCTTTTTTTTTCTTTTTTTTTCTTTTTTTTTCTTTTTTCTTCTGGCCAGTTTGGCCAGGCCCTCCCTCCCACTTCTGCTTATTCCTTTTTCTTTATTAACCCCCACACTACCACCTAAGTGCGGTAGTGCTTATTTTTTCCCCAGCACCCATGGTGTGTGTGTGCAGGTGTGAGACACAGTGAAAGACACAAAGTGCACGAATCTTTATTCAAATTCCACCACCAGGAAGATAGGAAAACACCCGGGTGGCCAGTGACAAACACTGCCCTTCACATCAAAGGACAGTGCTGTGTGATCAAAACAGTGAAGGGGAGGTTATGGACTAAATCAAAATAGAATTGGAGGGAGAAATGATGCACTCCACTCCCTGCGGCACCCACCTCTCCCTGAACAATTCCAGGGTGTTGGTGGACACCGCGTGCTCCTTCTCCAAGGACACCCAGGCTCTAACGTAACCGCGGAAGAGGGGCAGGCAGTCGGCCTTAACGATCCGCTCCACGGCCCGCTGCCTGGACCTGTTAATGGCCAGTTTGGCCAGGCACAGGAGCAGACCCACGAGGAGGTCTTCAGACCTGCCTTCCCTCCTCCGTACCGGGTGCCCAAAGATCAGGAGCGTGGGACTGAAGTGCAGCCAGAAACAGAGGAGAAGGTTTTTAAGAAAATCAAAAAGGGAGTGCAAACGCCCACACCCAATATACACGTGGTCCACGGACTCCACAGCGCCACAGAACAAGCAGTTGGGCTGGGAGTCCGTGAACCACTGCAATCTGCGGTTGCAGGGGACTGCTGCGTGCAGCACCCTCCACCCCAGATCCCCGAGAGAAAGGGGGAGGACTCCCGCGTAGAGAGCCCTCCACTGGGGATCCCTACCGCCCGGTGGCAAATGGGCATGCTAAGGCGTGTCCGGACGGTGGATGAGGGAGAAGGAGTGGACGGTGTGCAGCAGCAGTCGATACAGGGCCTTTCTCTTCACCTCCCTAAACAAACCAAAGTTAAAATTTCAGAGGCGGCTCAGGTTGTGGGGCACAGGCTCCCGCGGGAATTACGGGACCTTGGGGCCAATGTGAAATTCCGTCCGTTCTGGGGTGAGCGCGGACGGGATCCCACCGCACACCTGAGCGTCCTCCAACTGGTGCACTACGTCAGGTCCGAGCACCGCCGTTTTAAGGCGTCGGATGGCGGTGGCCACGTACTGGACGTCTACCGCTGCCCTGCTTGCTATGAATCTCCTGTTTGTTTTCTTTTTCATTTTTTTTTCATTTTTCTTTTTTTTCTTTAATCTCCTGTTTATTTTTTTTTCCTGTTTTTTTAAATTTAACCCCCACACTACCACCTAAGTGCGGTAGTGCTTATTTTATCCCCAGCACCCATGGTGTGTGTGTGTGCAGGTGTGAGACACAGTGGAAGACACAAAGTGCACGAATCTTTATTCAATTTCCACCACCAGGAAGATAGGAAAACACCCGGGTGGCCAGTGACAAACACTGCCCTTCACATCAAGGGGCAGTGCTGTGTGATCAAAACAGTGAAGGGGAGGGTAGGGACTAAATCAAAATAGAATTGGAGGGAGACATGATGCACTCCACTCCCTGCGGCACCCACCTCTCCCTGAACAACTCCAGGGTGTTGGTGGACACCGCGTGCTCCTTCTCCAAGGACACCCGGGCCCTAACGTAACCGCGGAAGAGGGGCAGGCAGTCGGCCCTAACGACCCCCTCCACGGCCCGCTGCCTGGACCTGTTGATGGCCAGTTTGGCCAGGCACAGGAGCAGACCCACGCTGAGGTCTTCAGACCTACCCTCCCTCCTCCGTACCGGGTGCCCAAAGATCAGGAGCGTGGGACTGAAGTGCAGCCAAAAACAGAGGAGAAGGTTTTTAAGGAAATCAAAAAGGGAGTGCAAACGTCCACACCCAATATACACGTGGTCCACGGACTCCACAGCGCCACAGAACAAGCAGTTGGGCTGGGAGTCCGTGAACCACCGCAACCTGCGGTTGTAGGGGACTGCTGCGTACAGCACCCTCCACGCCAGATCCCCGAGAGAAAGGGGGAGGACTCCCGCGTAGAGAGCCCTCCACTGGGGATCCCCACCGCCCGGTGGCAAATGGGCACGCCAAGGCGTGTCCGGACGGTGGATGAGGGAGAAGAGGTGGATGGTGTGCAGCAGCAGTCTGTACAGGGCTCTTCTTTTTATATCCCTAAACAAAACAAAATTAAAATTTCGGAGGCGGCTCAGGTTGTGGGGCACAGGCTCCCGCGGGAAGTACGGGACCTTGGGGCCAATGTGAAATTCCGTCCGGGCTGGGGTGGGCGCGGACGGGGTCCCACCGCACACCTGAGCGTCCTCCAACTGGTGCACTACGTCGGCTCCGAGCACTGCCGTTTTAAGGCGTCGGATGGCGGTGGCCACGTACTGGACGTCTACCGCTGCCGTGCCTGCTATGAATCTCCTGTTTGTTTTTTTTTTAAAATCAACAATGTTTTTATTGTTCAAGATACAGGTTAATAAAACTGCCTTCTGGTTGTTCCAAAAACAAAAATGTTGATTTTTTTTTTAGAAGATTATACAGTTCACCAATAATAATTCCTTTAAAGCCACCCAGGAGAGCATCAACATGGCCAGAAGTGACAGACAGCAAAGCTAATGGCCATCCAGTGGAAGTTGCATTATTTCAATCAAACAACATTTACTAAAGCGCCCTGCTGACTGTTTCTCTGGCCCACACTATTACTAGGCCATTATGCCAGAGGAGATCTAAATTTTCATACATTTAAACTGAATACAATATCAAGTGGCACAGTGGAAGTAGAATTCAGGCAAAGTCAAAATGCAAGCCTGCTTGTTAAAATTGGTTAGTACATTCAGTGCATTTGTTTCCAAACCATTGGTCTTGGTATTTAACCAAAAAAAGGTTAATTTTACCATCACAACCACCTGTGTGCCAAGTTTTAGACTGTTTACACTACAACTTTAGTTTTCCAAAGGATTGTTCCCCCTGTGACTTTGTACCTCAACTGCTTTACAAACCCTATCGTTTAGCCCCATAAAAGGGGACTCCCAATGTATCTTTGTGGGAGACTAAGATATCTCCTGTTTGTTTTTTTTTTGGGCAGGGTCCCAGAGACCAGCAGTGGCAGTGGCTCTCCCTCTACCCTCTACCCTCTCCCGTAGGGCAGCTGGTCGAGGGATAGTCACCTTCAAGGAGAGTCCTTGCACACACACATATACTCAAGTGGCCAGTGACAAGCACTGCCCTTCACATCAAAGTGTGATACTGTGTGAATCTCCTGTTTTTTTTTCTCTTTTTTTTTCTTTTTTTTTTCCTCCCCAGAACCCATGGTGTGTGTGTGTGCGCAGGTGTGAGACACAGTGGAAGACACAAAGTGCACCAATCTTTATTCAATTTCCACCACCAGGAAGATAGGAAAACACCCGGGTGGCCAGTGATAAACACTGCCCTTCACATCAAAGGGCAATGCTGTGTGATCAAAACAGTGAGGGGGAGGGTAGGGACTAAATCAAAATAGAATTGGAGGGAGAAATGATGCACTCCACTCCCTGCGGCGCCCACCTCTCCCTGAACAACTCCAGGGTGTTGGTCGACACCGCGTGCTCCTTCTCCAAGGACACCCAGGCTCTAACATAACCGCGGAAGAGGGGCAGGCAGTCGGCCTTAACGACCCCCTCCACGGCCCGCTGCCTGGACCTGTTGATGGCCAGTTTGGCCAGGCCCAGGAGCAGACCCACGAGGAGGTCTTCAGACCTGCCCTCCTTCCTCCGTACCGGGTGCCCAAAGATCAGGAGCGTGGGGCTGAAGTGCAGCCAAAAACAGAGGAGAAGGTTTTTAAGGAAATCAAAAAGGGAGTGCAAACGCCCACACCCAATATAGACGTGGTCCACGGACTCCACAGCGCCACAGAACAAGCAGTTGGGCTGGGAGTCCGTGAACCACCACAATCTGCGGTTGCAGGGGACTGCTGCGTGCAGCACCCTCCACCCCAGATCCCCGAGAGAAAGGGGGAGGACTCCCGCGTAGAGAGCCCTCCACTGGGGATCCCCACCGCCCGGTGGCAAATGGGCACGCCAAGGCGTGTCCGGACGGTGGATGAGGGAGAAGAGGTGGATGGTGTGCAGCAGCAGTCTGTACAGGGCTCTTCTTTTTATATCCCTAAACAAAACAAAATTAAAATTTCGGAGGCGGCTCAGGTTGTGGGGCACAGGCTCCCGCGGGAAGTACGGGACCTTGGGGCCAATGTGAAATTCCGTCCGGGCTGGGGTGAGCGCAGACGGGATCCCACCGCACACCTGAGCGTCCTCCAACTGGTGCACTACGTCGGCTCCGAGCACCGCCGTTTTAAGGCGTCGGATGGCGGTGGCCACGTACTGGAAGTCTACCGCTGCCGTGCCTGCTATGAATCTCCTGTTTGTTTTTTTTTTAAAATCAACAATGTTTTTATTGTTCAAGATACAGGTTAATAAAACTGCCTTCTGGTTGTTCCAAAAACAAAAATGTTGATTTTTTTTTTAGAAGATTATACAGTTCACCAATAATAATTCCTTTAAAGCCACCCAGGAGAGCATCAACATGGCCAGAAGTGACAGACAGCAAAGCTAATGGCCATCCAGTGGAAGTTGCATTATTTCAATCAAACAACATTTACTAAAGCGCCCTGCTGACTGTTTCTCTGGCCCACACTATTACTAGGCCATTATGCCAGAGGAGATCTAAATTTTCATACATTTAAACTGAATACAATATCAAGTGGCACAGTGGAAGTAGAATTCAGGCAAAGTCAAAATGCAAGCCTGCTTGTTAAAATTGGTTAGTACATTCAGTGCATTTGTTTCCAAACCATTGGTCTTGGTATTTAACCAAAAAAAGGTTAATTTTACCATCACAACCACCTGTGTGCCAAGTTTTAGACTGTTTACACTACAACTTTAGTTTTCCAAAGGATTGTTCCCCCTGTGACTTTGTACCTCAACTGCTTTACAAACCCTATTGTTTAGCCCCATAAAAGGGGACTCCCAAGGTACCTTTGTGGGAGACTAAGATATCTCCTGTTTGTATTTTTTTTTTCTTTTTTTTTGTGAAGGGGAGGGTAGGGACTAAATCAAAATACACTTCTTTTATTTTTTCTTTTTTAACCCCACACTACCACCTAAGTGCGGTAGTGCTTATTTTATCCCCAGCACCCATGGTGTGATCTCCTGTTTGTACCGGTCAGCCAGGGCTCCCTGATTGGTCCAGGTTAACAATCTCTCTCAGGGATCACATAGTCAATGACACCCACTTGGCCTTGATTCCAATCACAACAAAGTGACTTTGATCAATTCCCAGGGAGGACCATCTATGTGGGAAGTCACTAAATACCCTGAGTGTTCCTGAAAATAGTTCAATACCACTGCATTGTGGATGTACTTCTTTCTCATTAAAACTCTAAAGCATACTATCCTTTCCACACGCCCTGCCTTTGGGGCTGACAGGGCTGGGGTGAGTTGGGGGTGCACTATTCATCTTCCTTTTGACTGCTTGCAAGAAATAATGTGAGTAATCACAAAGATGTGAAGGGATTTTAGGAATTGGTGGCCAACATTTGAGTGGATTTAATTCTATTTGACAACTGGCCCCAGTGAGTGCCAGAACAATAACATATCAGCAGAAAACAAACTTCAAGGAAATGTAAGGATAGCTAAAAGAAATGGACCAGGCAATATAGTCTCAGTTCAGGAAAGTTGCAACGATTTTTAAAGTTTATTTTGAGTGTACACCAAATAAGTATAAACTGAATAAATACTGTCAATTAAAATTGCTTAAAATTGTAAAATAAAAAAATATTGTGCTTTTTGGAGGATAAAAAGCAATGAATTTTTTTAAGAATATTGGCGTTTGCTAAAAAGAGTCAAGAGAGTTAGAAAGACCCCAGAGAGAGTACAATTGAAGATTTCTGTCAGACCATCAAATCGTACTGAAATAGGAAGAAATAGGTTAACAGACAGAGTGAGGCCAAAGGAATTGTTTTGATTCCCTTAACTGTTTTTAGTTGATTGTTGAAAACATGAGTAATTTTGCAATCAGCGTAAGTCTTAAAAGTACTTAGCGAACAACAGCAAGTCTCTCAGTGGTTAGCACTGCTGACTCACAATGTCAGTGACCTGGGTTCGATTCCAGGCATTAGTGACAGTAGGGCCCTGGTAGTGTTGTCGAACAGAGAGACCTATGGGTTCAGTTACATAGTTCTTTGAAATTTGCATTACATGTAGACAGGGTGGTTAAAAATGTGCTTAGCGTGCTTGCCTTCATTGCTCAGAACTTTGAACAAAGGAGTGGGGCGTCATATTGAGGTTGTACAGCACACTGGTGAGGCCTCTTCTGGAGTACTGTGTGCAGTTTCGGTTGCCCTGCTTTAGGAAAGATAATATTAAATTGGAGAGAGTTCAGAAAAAAATTGCTAGGATGTTATTGGGACTGAAGAGTTTGAGTTACAAGGTTAGGCTAGATAGCATGGACCTTTTTCACTGGGACGTAGGAGGTGGAGGGTAATTTTATAGAGGCTAATAAAATCATTGGGGAACATAGATAAGGTGAATAGTAAGGGTCTTTTCCCTAAAGTTGGAGAGTTCAAAAGTGGGGGCATATTTTTAAGGTAAAAGGAAAAAGTTTTAAAAAGGACATGAAAGACATTTTTTTTTACAGAGGAGTGGTTCATATGTGGAATGAACTACCAGAGGAAGTGGTGGATGCAGTTATAACAGTTAAAAGGCAATTTGGATAAGTACCTGAACAGGAAAGATTTGGAAGGTTATGGGACAAGTGCAAGCAAATGATACTTGTCTAATTGGAAACATGGTTGGCACGGACAAGTTGGACTGAAGAATCTGCTTGAATGCTGTATGATTCTACGACTATCACTGTCTGTGTGGAGTTTACACATTCTCCCCAGGTCCATGTGGGTTTCCTCTGGGTGCTCCAGTTTTCTTCCACAATCCAGGAATGTGCAGGTCAGGGTGGATTGGCCTTGGGATATTGTCCCATAGTGCCCAGGGATGTGCAGGTTAGGGTGGATTGGCCTTGGGATATTGTCCCATAGTGCCCAGGGATGTGCAGGTTAGGGTGGATTGGCCTTGGGAAATTGTCCCATAATGCCCAGGGATGTGCAGGTCAGGGTGGATTGGCCTTGGGAAATTGTCCCAAAGTGCCCAGGGATGTACAGGTCAGGGTGGATTGGCCTTGGGAAATTGCCCCATAGTGCCCAGGGATGTACAGGTCAGGGTGGATTGGCCTTGGGAAATTGCCCCATAGTGCCCAGGGATGTGCAGGTCAAGGTGGATTGGCCTTGGGAAATTGTCCCATAGTGCCCAGGGATGTGCAGGTCAGGGTGGATTGGCCTTGGGAAATTGTCCCATAGTGCCCAGGGATGTGCAGGTCAGGGTGGATTGGCCTTGGAAAATTGTCCCATAGTGCCCAGGGATGTGCAGGTCAGGGTGGATTGGCCTTGGGATATTGTCCCATAGTGCCCAGGGATGTGCAGGTCAGGGTGGATTGGTCTTGGGAAATTGTCCCATAGTGCCCAGGGATGTGCAGGTCAGGGTGAATTGGCCTTGGGATATTGTCTCATAGTGCCCAGGGATGTACAGGTCAGGGTGGATTGGCCTTGGGAAATTGTCCCATAGTGCCCAGGAATGTGCAGGTCAGGATTGGCCTTCGGTTAAGCAGATTTATAGGGATACTTTGGAGGGTTGGTGTGGACTGGTGTGGAGGGCTGAGTGACTGCTTCCACACTGTAGGGATTTTATGATTCTATGATTCTCTCTCTGTGAACAGTATATGCTGTACTTCTCTGCAGAGGGGTCATAAGATCATGATGCATGTGTGACTGGTATTAATAATTCCATGGTAATGTTGGTAAACCTAACATCCATTCCAACTGTCACGTGACTTAAAACTGTTTTAATTTGGTGTTGTTAGCTGCACTGTCCATCCTTTACTGTGATGGCTAGCTACATGCATGAATAAAGCTAATAAGTTATCAAGTTCAAAAACAACCTAATCAATTTATTGTGTCTGTGCTCACTATTTTAATCTCCTGCTAAGTACTTTGTTTATGTTGGTGTGCATTAGTATGCAGTTGGCAAATGGGTTTCATTGCTGGCTGAATGGAATTAAGGTATTGTGCTGGTCCATGCGCCAGTCTTTTAATGGACTGAGCTGTATCTCCTGTTGCCTTGTGATCTTGCCACCTTTCCTGCACATCACTTGCCCCCGATGCAGGGATATGGAAGGAGTCCCTGTGCCAGAACCTTGAATGATTGCAGCTTGATGTGAACTTGAACCATTTCACTGTTGTTAGAGACTCCCTCAGATAAGTTTAGAGGTCCAAATGGAGTCGGGCCTGTAAATGTCTTAAAATTCTCTTAATCCACTTACCCAACTGAAGCTGGATTTTGGAACCAGTTGTATACTAATGCTCAACACCTCTAAAGCAGAAGTGTAAGCATTCAAGAGGAACAGACCCAAAGCATTTCAGACTTCTGGCTCTAAAGGGTCTGCTGATGTACTGTACAGAGAGTTTTATGATGGATTGGAGTATAATAGCTATTTATTTATGATTTCACATCAGATCAGCAAGACAGCCATGTATGAAATATAAAAAGTAAAACTGGATATATGCAATTTGGTCTTCAAGCCTGATTGGTGGATTCAAAAAGGTCATGGCTAACCTTTAACCTCAGCAATCTTGGATCATGCCCTTATTACTTAATTCCCTGAGTACCACAACAACCATCCATCTGAGCAATCCTAGCTCTCTACGAAAGAGAATTCCTAATTCCTCACTCCTAATTCTAGATTCTCTGGCTCAAAGGTCCTCAAAGCCTCCATAGTGACAAATGTCTTAAGAATTTAACCGAAACCAATGAGATCATATCCCATTCTTCCATAGTCCATACAGTGTGTGTCCAGTCTAGTGAATCTTGCTGAAGGGTCAAGGCTAGTGATCATTCATTGCACTCTAACAAAGGCAGGTTTATCCTGCCAAAGAGGACTATATGCAATTTTCTCCCTTTATGTTAGAGTGATCTAATCAATTTTACTGCATAATTGTTCTAAGAATACTTTGTTCTTTGCTTGATGTCCATTGTCATAGAATAATAGAATTTACAGTCCAGGAGAACGCCATTCAACCCATTATATCTGTACCAGCTCTCTAAAGAGCTACCCAGCTAATTCCATTCATATTAACATTATGTGATTCATCTACAAGGGTGCCCAGCTCCCTCTAGCACCAATATTTCCCAGTCACTCATCATTTAAAAAGCATTCTGCTTTTCCAATTTTTTTCAGCAATTGAGCAATCACTTTCATTCATTCTGCTTACATTCCATTCCATTTCATCTCCTTTGCATCCTCCTCTCTACGAAACTTTGTTTTAACAGCAAACATGACCCCAGTACTGGTCCTTGTGGTAGTCTAAAGGTTGTCCACCTAAAAATGTCTCCTTCATTCCTACTCTGTTTCTGTCCATTTCAAACAAACCACGCTGATATATTACCCTAATGCTATAAGCCCTAATTTGTGTCCTAACCTCTGGTGTGGCACCTTGTCAAATACTTTTTGAAAATCCAAATACTTAAAATCCATTGGTTGGCCTTATCTACTCTTCTAGTTACAACATAAGCTGTGACAGATTTGTCAACATGATTGCCCTTTCATAAGTGTGTGTTAACTCAATCTATTCATTTAATTTTCTAAGTACTGCCAGACCCCTCTGTTCTTCATACCGTACCTTTCAGTGTGTTTTGCATGAATTTAGGTTGCTCTTATGGATGGCCCTGCTCAAACTGCATAAGTCCGTTCAATGAATAAGTCCTACCTAACATTACAAATTGTAAACAATTATTCACATAATGCTATTGCCTCAAGCTCATGATCTACAACATATGGAATTCATTTATTTGTGCTGATGGCTGTAGACTCTGTGAAGTGCTACCTTTCCCCAGTTAATTCTGGTGTTACTAGTCTCCTCTTTCTGTTTGTCAACATAGCTCAGATAAAAACCATAAGAAATAGGAACAGGAGTAGGCCATTCAGCCCCTTGAGCTTATTCCGGCTTTCAATAAGGTCATTGCTGATCCAACATTCCTCATCTTCACTTTCCTGTATTTCCTGTAACCCTTGATTCCCCTCCTGATTAAGAATCTATCTATCTCAGCCTTAAAATAAACACAAGGACTTTACTCCCCACAGCTCTCTGTGGCAAAGTGTCTCAAAGACTCACAACCCTCTGAATGAAGATATTCCTTCTCATCTCTAAATGGGCACCCCTTTATTCTGAAACTATGCCCTCTGGTCCTAGACTCTCCCATGAGGGGAAACATCCTCTTAGCGTTGACCATGTCAAGGAACTTAATTTGATTTTATTTTTGCCTCTGTCTGAAAAAATTGTGAGTTCATGTCCTGCTCAAGAGGCATGAGCACTGAAGGAAATATTGATATTGCAGTGCAGCATTGATAGAATTGCTGTCTTTTGGATGAGAAGTGAAAGCAAAGTTGCTGTTTTTCCCCTAGGCAGATGTAAAAAAAAATCCAGAGTGCTTTTTTTAAGGATCACAAGGGAGTAATACTGTTAAGACACAATCAGCATCAGAGCAAACATATTACTGCATGGCTGTTTGTGGGAGCTTTCTGAGTGTAAGCTGACTGTTGCATTTCTAACTTTTTGTAATGTCAAATCAGGAAGGGTAATCCTCCTCTTAATCCTTTCTTGGTTGCTCACTACAAATACTTTTATTTATTTATTAGCATGTAGTTATCACACTTCAATTAAACTAAGTTAACCAGAGCAGAGGTTAATAAAATCATGAGGGGCATGGATAGGGTGAATAGCCAAAGTCTTTGTCCCAGGGTAGGGGAGTCCAGAACCAGAAGGCATATGTTTAAGGTGAGAGGAGAATGGTTTAAAAGGGTCCTGAGGGGCAATGTTTTAATACAGAGGGTGGTGCATGTATGGAATGAATTGCCAGAGGAAGTGGTGCAGACAGGTGCAATTACAACATTTAAAAGGCATTTGGATGGATATATGAATAGGAAGTGTTTAGAGGAATTTGAGCTCAATGCTGGCAAATAGGACTAGATTAATTCAGGAGATCTGGTTGGCATGAATGAGTTGGATTGATGAGTCTGTTTACATGTTGTATAACTCTATGACTCTTGTGATCAAAGTAAAGGAGAGCAAATTCCAAGGTTTTCTGGAGTGAAGGAACTTAACGCTTTATTACAAGTTAAACCCAAGTAAAATCAGAAATCAAGACATCTGAGGTAATATTAGGGATAGAGGAAGGTAAAGGCAACTGCAGTTTAAAGGTTTTTAAAGAATCCAACCCTTCCACATGTAACGGCATATTTCAATGTTTCTCTCACTGTGAGAAAATTTCAGAAAGATATCTTTTGGCACAATGGTAAGTATGTATTTCAGAGAATTCCAAAGCAATGAGCAGATTACTGAAATAATTGATCATTCAATGCCCAATAAAATCTTATCGAACAACATTTTGCTTCTTTAATTAAGAAGCAGAGTTGGCCAGGTTGGCCATAAACAGATCCAGGCCACAGGCTGTGGAGCGGGTCATCTCTGCCAATTGTACCCCTCTTCCACAGTTACATACAAGCCCAAGTGTCATTGGAGAAGGAGCACGCAGTGTCCATCAATGCTCTCAATGCGTTTAGACAGAGGGTAGCACCACAAGGGAGACAGTGCTTTATTTCTGCTCCAGCTCCACTTTGATTTAACCCCTTCCTACTCTCCCTACGAACCCCACTCCCCAGCCAAAATAACCATAAAGGGCTGCGCTTGTAAATCTTTGATAGAATACATGGGTGTTTTTTACTGTGGTGGTTACTAGTTTAACTAAAAAGCACAAAAAGAAGTCACAGTGATTTTGGTGGTGGGAAAGCCCTCAATTGTGTGTGATAACATTTCTGGCTAAGAAAACGGAAAAAGGAATGAAAAGAAGGAAAAAACAAAAGAAGCAGAGTTAGAGAGATACAGACTCGGCCAGTTGTCAGGGAAGGGGAGGGTAAAGCAGACCAAGGTCAAGTGAACGAGTTGGATTTGACAAACACTGGTCTTGGTTTGCTATTTTTGGTGCATATTCCAAGCTGGCCTTCACACGGGAGTGGGAGTTGGAAGTGGGTCATCTTTCAAGCTGAGATTTCTTCTTTTCCAGGCCTGTTTCATGAATGAAGCTTTGAAGAGAAAGAGGAGTCATAGAGCTGTTCAGCACGGAAACAGACCTTTCAGTCCAAGCTGTCCACGCCAACCAGATATCCTAACCCAACCTAGTCCTATTTACTCACACTTGGCCCATATGCCATCCAGCTGCCTTTTAAATGTTGCAATTATACCAGCTTCCACCACTTCCTCTAGGAGTTCATTCCATACACACACCACCCTTTGTGAAAAAGCTGCACCTGTCTCATCCTAAACCTATGCCCTCTAGTTCTGGAATCGCCCACCCAGGGATAAGACCTTGTCTATCTATCCTTTCAATACCCCTCATGATTTTATAAATCTCTATAAGGTCACCCCTCAGCCTCCAACAGTTCAGGGAAAACAGCCCCAGCTTATTCAACCTCTCCCTGAAGCTCAAACCCTCCAACCCTGGCAACATTCTTATTACTCTTTTCTGAACCCTTTCAAGTTTCACAATATTTTTCTGATAGGAGGGAGACCAGAATTGCATACAATATCCCAAAACTGGCCTAACCAATGTCCTGTACAGCTGCAACATGACCTCCCAACTCCTATACAGTGTGTGTAGCTATCTCACTCAGTCTCAGGGTTTGCAAACACTTGCCTTCTTGCATTACACTCCCTCTTTCTCTCTCACATCCACACTCTCCATTTCTCTCTCTCACCCTCACACATCTCCTCTCACATACCCATATATCCACTCTCCCTCCCTCATATACTCTCTCCCTATCCCTACAGTCTTTCGCATTGCAAACATTCTCTCTTTCCTCTTCCTGCACACTCACTCCCTCTTTTGTACCCTCTCTCTCTCTCGCGTACACACTCTCTCCCGCTCCTGCATCCTCTCACTCTACCGTTCCCACAATCTCTCTGTGTACTCCCATACACTCACACTCTCCCTCCCTCATGTTCTTTCTTGCCCTCATTGCATTCTTTCTTACCACCTCCCACATTCTGTTTCTCCCTCTCTCTCCCTCCCAAATACTCTCTCTGTCTGCCACCTCGCACATATCCTGATTCCTGATGAAAGGCTTTTGCCCAAAACTTCAATTTTCCTGCTCCTCGGATGCTGCCTGACCTACTGTGCTTTTCCAGCACCACTCTTTTCTTGACTCTAATCTCCAGCATCTGCAGTACCCACTTCTGCCACCTCAAACATATCTGTCCATCTTGACTGACCTCCCTCACTCCCTCCTCTTGGCCCCACAAACTTTAATGCTATCTGGTGGACTTTGTGTTGCACTTTCACTCTGCCCTGTCTCACGCTTTAACTGGATAGTACGGAAGTACACTGTTGCTGACACTGCTATTGCTCAAGGTCTCCCTGGCATGTGCCCCCAACTGGGAGCTCCTTCAGGAGGGCTGGCAACAATATGGTTGGGTAGAGAGAGAGTTTGGAAACTGAAGAGAATCTACCTGGCTGAAGGTAAGCAGCAAATACAGGAGAAAACAGACAGTGATTGAAGGCAGAGCTCTACAGCAATTTTCTAATTCACTTCCTTTCCTGTTGTCCAGTGTGTCTGGACAAGTTCTCATTGGCTTCATGCCCAGCCTTGGTAGGCCTCTCTCCATCCCTGGGACAGCTGTTGGACAGGCCTGCTGTAAAATATCTACATGGTAGAGCCAGTATCTTCCCCCATTGGGTCTCAGTCCCATGATGTAGCTCCTGAGACACCTGCTCATTCAAGTATTAGCACAGCTATCCCTTTATGCCCCAAATTCCTGTACTGACCTGCAGTTAGTCCCCAACTGTTCCACTAAAACCACTTCTAGACCAAAGGGACTAAACTGCAAATAATATATTTAGAAAGAAAGAAATCGAAAATCTTAATTTTTAATAGCATATCTAGCTCTATTCCCTTCCCTAAAAAAGTGTTATCAGAACATATCCTGTAAATGTGACACACTGGAAATGAAGCACTTTCCTCAAATGACATTGTTAACAGCAGTAAATATTCCTCCTCACTAGAGGACTCTGAATTTGGCCTAACTTCAAATAGAGGACTGTCATTCCCTGAAGTCTTTCGTTATAAAGAAACATTGACAGTGAAATATCAATGTGTGCTCAGGTCAATTGTGTTACCTGAAGTTTTAAAAAATTACAACTTGAAAAGTTCATTCTATTTATCTGATACGCTTCACTGTCCTTTTTGCACTATATTCAAAGGCAGTGAATCATTTTGTTAGCGAGCACACATTTATAGACCTAAATTGGTGAGTTTTTGATCTGGAAATTAGATTTGTCTACACAGAACTCTGCCTTCAGTATTAGAACGTTTTCTCATCAGATTGAAAACCTCAAAGATCATGCACTGAGCACCAACAAGGCACACTGTAACGTCTCCATAAAATGGCAAGTACTTCAGGAGATTTGTGAATTCCCTTAATTTGAACTTTAACAGATGCCATAAAAGCTCTTGGTCAGTTTTCAGATCAATGCTGGAATATTTGAAGTGTAACGAAAGGCCAAACTAGAAATAGGTTGTAATCTTTGATTTACAAGCATAACCGCACTGCTCTGTTTGATTTTCATCTGAATACTTTAAATGAAGTTGCAGCAGTCGAGGCTATCCGATGAAGAAAACAACCAAGCCTTAATCTGTTTCAATGTACCTGCTCCAGGTATTGGACGATTTAAAAGCAATGCCCCAGCTGTTGAGTAATGAGTGAAACCTGAGAGTGGGGAGTGAGGATTTGAGTTTGACAATACTTCTGTATTCTCATCCAAAGCCACAGACCCAGCAATAGCCCCATGGTGTCTGGCAGCTGAGATCCCATCTGCTCTAATTTTAGGAAAGAACACAGGCATTTGTGCCACAGGAGAAGAACTGCTACGGAGAATAATTGGGCAAACAGACGAGGAGCATGTTTAAGAGGGAAGCAAGCCACACATGTACTGAGAGAGCATTAATTCAAGAAGCTTATTTGTATATTGAAGAAGCTAAGTATTGAGTGAGAATCTATTTCTGCTCGACAGACATGAAGTGTTTATGTTGCAAGCAGTATGTTTGCATTTCATTATTGAGGGAGAAGAAAATGGTTTGCGTTGTTTGTCTGATTTAGAAATTATTAACTATAGTACCTAAGAATGTGGTTTTTTAAAAGAAAGGCTAGCATTACTTTAAATAAAAAAAATCACGCTGTAAGCAATTGTATGACAGTGACTGGCAATGTTCAGAATGTGATATAGTGATAAATTAACATCCGGAGGTGAAATTGTTGTTGCAAGAATTTGTCTCCAGATGCTAATGTTCTTATTTTGTCAGTAATGTTGCAAATTACTACATAATAGATAATGGTATTCCAATTTGAGGTAGGAATTAATTGCTGCAGTGATGCTTTCAGCTTGCTTCGGCAAAATAAACAGTTCTTAAAGAATTTGCAGTGAGAAAACTGGAGGCTTTATTTAAAATGACTTCTTTTCTTCTCATTTTCTTTTTTTTTCTGTGCGTTCATATACTGTATATTCAGTATTCATTAAAGGTTGAGACAGGGAACAATTATGAAAATATCAGTTATATCCTAATGTCAGACTGACCTTCTATACTATGACTGTCTTGTATCAGGATTGGTAATCTAGAGACTACAGGTGTCAATGGGTTATAGGATGAGAGCAGGAGTGTGGTGTTAAAATGGAAGTTCAAGCATGATGGGCCAAATGGCCTACATCAGCTTCTGTTTACTATATTTGGTGTAATAGCTGCAGAGATGTGCTTGAGCTTTAACGGCCAGCATTGACATATCCTTCCAAAAAATCCTTTGTACCAGGCATAGCTCATGTCACAGCTAACATCATACTCAAATTTTAATGTGTCATCCTTTCAGGGTAGAACAGCAGTTTAGCCAATTTGGACCCAGCAGTGTGTTGAAGAGACTGGAGATACAATGGATGGAATCATCTGCTCCCACAGACACTGAGCTTGGAGGCTGGAAATAGGCAGGGTAAACCTCACCACAGTCTGGCCTCCACTTGAATTAAGTTTTGTTCAGAGAGGGTCATTGTCAACATTCTCTCCACATCACTAAAAATGGCCAACTAAGGACCACTTAAAGGTCTCATTCCTCCCATTGTAGAGACTGATCCAGGTGCAAGTGGACCTATTAGCAAGCGGCATGACTGACAGATCAGCCTGTGAGGAAGCCTGTCACACCTGGTGGGAAGGGTAAATTCTCAAAGGCAAAAGCCCTTCATCAGGAATAAAGGCAGTGAGCCTGGAGCGTGGAGAGATAAGCTGCCTGCCTGCCAAGAATCTCAGGGAGTCCCTCTCCCACTGCAACTCCCAGGTCATTTCCTCTGCCCTAAAGCTCTTCAACCATGTCGTGCCTACCTGCCTATCTCCTTTTCCACCTATCCACTCCACCCTCTCCTTCCTGACCTATCACCTTCATCCCCTCCCCCACTCACCCATTGTACTCTATGCTACTTTTTCCCCACCCCCACCCTCCTCTAGCTTATCTCTCCACACTCCAGGCTCACTGCCTTTATTCCTGATGAAGGGCTTTTTGCCCGAAACGTCGATTTCAAACAACCTCTGATTGGCCAGCATTGTCACTAGGCATGACTTCCACTATTGGGGGTCTTTATTCTAGGGGAAGGCGCGCTGGTGGCCTTGCTACTGCCTGATTTGTGCATTATTCTGTGGTAAATGAAAGAAGTTAAAAACTACATATTAGATCAGAGGAAATGGCTTCTTAGAATGCCAGAATAGGTGATCAGTCTGAAGACTGGAAGTAATTTAGAATCCAGCAAAGATGATCAAATAAATTTAATAAAGTGAGGCTTTTGAAAAGCTTTGGATAAAGTGGCACACAGGAATTTATTTTAAAAAGTAGTGCACTTTGGAATTGTGGGAATATTTTAGCATGGTTTGAAAATTGGTCAACAGACAGAAACCAGAGGAGCAAAACAACTTAACATATCATTACAACTCCATGAAACTGTAACCCTTTTGCTATAAATCCTGTGTCGTATGGCCATGTTCCACAACCACCTGATGAAGAGGCACTGCCACAAAAGCTAATGCTTCCAAATAAACCTGTTGGACTATAACCTAGTGCTGAGTGATTTTTAACTTTGTCCACCACAGTCCAACACTAGCACTTCCAAATAAATAAAAGATCAATTTATTATCATGATGACAGACAGTTACTGGTGGGGTACTGCAAGGATCAGCACTAGGGCCACAGCTGTTCAGAATTTATATAAATAATATGCATGTGGGGACCAATTGTAATATTTATAAGTTTGACAATGCCACAAAACTAGGTGGGAATGCAAGTTTTGAAGAAGCTGCAAGAAAACTTCAAGTAGACTTGGACAGGCGAAGTGAATGGACGAGAACAGGGCATATGGATGTATAATCTGAATACGTTTGAAGTTGTCCATTCTGGTAAAAGACAAAATACTTCTTAAAAGGTAAAAGATTGGCAAATGTTGGTGCACAAAGAGACCTACTGAGAGCTAGCATGTAGATGCAGCAATAATTAAGAAAAATAAATTATATGTTGGGCTTCATTACAAGAGGACTTGAATAAGGAGACAAAACTGTCTTGCTGCAATTACATAGAGCCTTGGCGAGACCATACTTTCAGTGTTGTGTACAGTTTCAATTTTCTTATCTCAGGAAGTATATACTTACCACAGAGTGAGAGCAGTCAATGTTCCCCAGATTAATCCCTGGGATGATGAGATTGTTCTATGAAGTGAGGTGGGGGAAGCTGGGTTTGTAGTTTCTTGAGTTACAAAGAATAAGAGGTGATCTCATTGAAACTTCCAAATTCTTACACGTCGGAATAGGATAGATGTAAACAGGATGTTTCACTTATCGGATGAAGAGTCCAGAATCAAGGATCATAGTCACAGAACATGGCAGCATGGTAGCACAGTGGTTAGCACTGTTGCCTCACAGCGCCAGAGACCCGGGTTCAATTCCCGCCTCAGGAGTTTGCACATTCTCCCCGCGTCTGCGTGGGTTTCCTCCGGATGCTCCGGTTTCCTCCCACAATCCAAAAACGTGCAGGTTAGGTGAATTGGCCATGCTAAATTGCCCGTAATGTTAGGTGATGCGGTAAATGGAAGGGAATGGTTCTGGGTGGGTTGCTCTTCGAAGGGTCGGTGTGGACTAATTGGGCCGAATGGCCTGTTTCCACGCTGTAAGTAATCTAATCTAAACATTTAATATCAAGATGTGAAGGAAGTTCTTCACTCAGAAGGTGGTGAATCTTTGGAATTGTCTAGCCCAGAGGGCTATGGAAACTCAAGCATGTTCAAAATGGAAATCAATAGATCGAGGGATTTGGAGACAGAATGGGACATTTGTATTGAGGTAGATGATGTGCCATGATTTATTTGAATGGTGGAGTAGGCTCGATGGGTAGATTGGCCTACTCCTGTTGTTCGTTAGCTGGAAAAGCTAAGGCAGGTGTCTGACAGCTCTCCAGCTGGCTGATGAGAATTTCAATACCTCAATAAAATTCTGCCCTTTATTTATAGGGAACCAACAATGTGATTGCTATCACTGTAACAGCAAGATTCCAGCAGTATCTCACCATCTGCATGGGCCTTCATGTAACTGGTGTCAGCCGAGTAGTGCAATTGAATATTTCCAGCACGAGAGAGATGCTCACGGGGTTGTAACATTAGCTCCTGTTGGAATGCCACCTCCCTGCAGAAGGCCAGCGCAACCTTTTTTGGGGGCATGACTCCCTGAAAGCTGAAGCACTTTGCTCTTCTGATCTTTGTCCCTGCCGACATGATTCGTACCACAGCTGCTGAGTATCCTGTGGCCTTGGGAAATTCACCAAGAGTCCAGACAGAAGTGCCCTCTCAGCCATTATCTTAACATGGGTGGCTTTACTCTCCTTCCCTTCATCTCCCTCCTAAACCACTCATTGTACCTCTGGCTAAATCAGCTGCTGCTGTCTGTCCAGATTTCTCTTTCTTCCTCCCAGCGGCTGAGAATTAATAAGCAAACTGAGAAAAATCCAGAACCATAGGCTTCCTTATGAAAGTTATGTAGAACAAGGAAAACCTACAGTAAACAAGTGCAAAGAAAACTGAAGAGATCAATCTGCATTCACAAATTTAGTTGCAGATTTTATATACATGGAAACAAAAGGTAATGACAAAATACTATCAGAATTGCACTGTATGTGAACTGACATTAACCCTGTTGAGTGTTTAATATTTCTTCTGGTTTCTCTCCACCTAATTCAACATCACAGAATAGTTACAGCACAGAAGGAAGACATTCAGTCCATCATGTCCATTCTGTTCTCGATAGATATATGAGCTTAGTGCTAACTGACCCCAACCCATGCTCCCCACAGTCCTGCACATGTTTTTCTTTTCAGATCTTGAAAGCCTTGATTGAGTCTAGCCCCATCATACACCCAGGCAGTTCATTCCAGACGCTAATCACTCCGTGAATCAAAACTCTCTCCTGTTGCCGTTGTTACTTTTATCATTTGCCTTACATTTGTGCAAGTGTTCTCAGTCCTTCCAACAACAAGTACAGATTTTCTCCATCTGAATCCCTCAACATTTTGAGTACCTCAACGAGAGTCCTTTCAAACTTCTCTTCTTCAAATCCCAAATTCTCCAGTCTACCTGGGCAGCTAAAGTTCTTCATCCCTGGGACAATTCTTGGGATTCTTTCCTACATCAATATTGTTTAAAAACACATCAGTTAGAACATTTAAAACTAAAGGATTTATTTTGCTGACCTGCAGAACTTGATGACTGTCTTTCTTTTCAGCAAAAACATCTTTAATTGTGGCTACTTGTTCGATCACCTGCTGCCGCTTCCTGTTAAATCAAACACAGTCAAAAATCAGGACAATGCCAACAGGTTTTGAGGGACCGGGAGACACAGGCAAAGGAATGATTGAATGGACAACCAGGTTTGAAATCAGTTTGTTTTTAAAGATATAAATGATTAATAATTGCCCATTAAATCCTGCATTCTGTAAGACCTCTCCTTGTTTAAATGCACAGGTGCAAACCATTAACAGATTGTGATACTTTGCTATATAATTTTAACCATTGTATTTCTGCATCATAATAGGAAACAGTGAAAACATGATTGCTTTTGCTTCTTCTGAGGTCACTATCAATAGAAAAATATTCCACAATTATGCATTAAATGGCAGCACAGTGGCTAAATGCTGCCTCACAGCACTGGGGACCCAGGTTTGATTCCCACCTCATATGACTGTGTAGAGTTTGCACATTCTCCCCTTGTCTGTGTGGGTTTCCTCCGGGTGCTCTGGCTTCTTCCCACAGTCCAAAGATGTGCAGGTTAGGTGGATTGGCCATGTTAAACTGCCCAAAGTGTCCAGATATGTGCAGGTTAAGTGGATTAGCCTTGGCAAATGCAGGGTGACAGGGATGGGGTGGATCCAGGTGGGATGCTTTTCAGAGGGTCAGTGTGGATTCAATGGGCCAATGGCCTGCTTCCACATCTATGAATCTGTGATAAATCTCTAATTTGGTTTCATGGTCAAACATTGACCAGAAGTAACTTTCTAAATGTTGAGCATTTGTGGAAATGAAATTAGATAGATTTTGAAAGCTGAATGATGTACAAAACAATAGACAAACAGAATATGTTGTTCTTTCTCACGATCATTTCCACATTGGGTAGTTGATGCACTGACGCTTTATTAAACAATTCCATTCTTTCAACAAATTACCCTCTTGGCATTCTTCAGAAACATTAGCCTTAATACATTTTACCAGATGCTCCCTTTTATTATGAGGTAGAAATTCATTTCCTTGTGCCATAACCCATTTCAAAATCTACGTGAGGGTGCTGCTTGACTTAATCGGGATCATTTGTGTAGCATATTTCACATCTTCCTGTTACATAAGGGTCCATGTTGGGGCATTTTGATGTGAAGGTGGACATTCCAAAAGCTTCAGGCTTTGAAAAATGTTTTTCAAAACGTATCACTGTACTGTTTTATTATAACCTGTCAATTTTTAAACTTCACTATGGAATACGAGAGCTACTAACATGAACTGAAGTCAGTGTTGTGCATGAAAATAGATACAATGCACTCTATAGGGGATGGAATCAGACAAACATTTCTCAGAAGTGGAAATCTCTGGACTTTGACTCATAGCTATTAACTAATTTAAATCCATCTATCTGCTTACTTAATTTGCAAAGATTAACATGTCCTTTACAAATTATTTCTCAAGAGTTTATATCTTTCTGTTCCATATCATCTTTAAGAAAAGGAGGCTCAGTTTGAAAATGCTTTTAAGATAGTACTAAGCTGCTCAAGAATGTACTTTAATTTAACTTATTGGGAAATAACTACAACAGGTCCTACAGTATAACAGATATATAAACATTTTGCACAGATATATAAACATTTTGTATCATGCAAGGACATTTCACAGTTTAAATTCTTCTCAGTGTAGCCTTTAGCAATGAACACCAAGTACTTGTTCCAGTCAATTTCCATTCCATTCTTTATAGAACATGCTCAGTGTATTTATCACCTTCCTTTACTGTAGTAATTCCCATTCTAAAGTGTTGATCAAGAATATTACACTTGTATAGTTCCTATGCTGATTTGTGAAGAATTCTGCAACATATCTTTCGATCATTTCAATACTATTTATGTGCCTCGCAATGTAAGGATCCCATTGAAGTTAAACTCCAGCATCTTCCCATTGTTGCTCCATGCCAAGGTTCTCTAGCCCCAATACCAGTGGATCTTGGTGACTTCCATTATGTTCCTAGTGGCTCAACATGGCTCATTGGAACATGGGCAAGCTGCCAGTGGAGATGGAATCAGTGCTGGCAGCTCCCCCAAATGATGGATGCTAGATTGAAGCCCCTTTCAGAGCAGTCATGGTTCTGTCAGTTGAGGTATCTGCTGACTGCTGCCATTCATCGTGAGCCTGTAAATGAAGCATCACTAATTTCTCAGCATCATATTCTGACGTGAACAATGTCATCACGAGTTCACTATTATTCTTAAATAGATGTGGGTAGTTTGCTAACTATAATAATTATATCTATTTCTAGTTAAAAGTTGGACATGACGGCTCTCACCAATTCAAAGCATTCCAGAATTGCTAGCTTTCTGCTAACAGCACAGGAGCAAGGGAACAGGATCCTTTCTGCTGACTGTGACTCCATACAGCTGCACTATTTTCTGCTTGGTTTGCATCATTGCTGCAGACCACTTACGAAAGAAAAGATGACTCAGCTAGATTTCAAAACATTGGCTAATTTCTGCACACAGAGACCTCCATGCACCAATGTCATAATGATCAAATAATCCATTTTTTGAGATAATCCGATGTTGATTGAGAGATAAGTATTGACAAAGATGCTGTAATTCCCCTGTAGTTCTCCTGTGAAATAGTGCCTTTAGTTCTTTCACATCTATTTGGCAGAGGGGGCCTTGGTTTAACATTGGGTCTGAGAGATGGCACCATTAACAATGCCGAGATCCCTCTGTTCTGCAGTGAGAGGTCGGCCTAGATTTTTGCGTTATATTCTGCTGTGTGAGAAATAATCAGTCAGTAGAAGGCAAATAATAAAATGCAATTTACCATATAGGACATCTCTCCTTGGGTTAAACTGCATTCCACTTCAGACGAAAGCAGCAAAACCAAACATATGACACCATTGCTGTTTGGTAGAAAACCATTGTACAATTCATAGTGGAAATGGACAACAATGGGGTCAAGTTTTATATTTCCATCACTATTTACTTTCATTGAGAAACTTAGATGAAGGAGCTGTGCTATAATGCAAGATGCTTTCATGCAGAAAACAAGTACAAGGAAAACAAGGTAAATAGTGCAGTGAAGGATCAGAGTATAAAAGCTTAAGGAAGATTAAAGAATTCTACAGGTTTGAGACCTGAGAAAAAAATGGAAATGAATTGATCAGATTTAATTTTAATGCAAATTTCCCTAAAGAGGAAATCAATACAATGGGCATGATGGAATGGGATTTCCTACATAAAATATCTGTCCTTGAATCAAAATCTGTTCAACCCCAGATAAGTGGTCCAAAAATATTCAAGATCGGAAAAACATTTCACGGTGAAACGTTTAGTACCTCAATTCCAATGAGTCCCACTATACAGTGTGCCAAATGCATATAAAGCCAAAAATAATGACTAATGTTTTTCAAAGGTTTACTTTCTAGGAAGAATACTTCAAGTGTAAAAATAATAAACCAACATTGTTGTCAAGATGTGTGAAGAAATAAGTCTCTGGGGAAAGATCTACAATTTGTAGCTGTCAGGGAAAATGTAAAAGGAATTAATGGTGAAATGTTTGTGTTCTGGTGAATGCAGCATGCAGTATTCACACACTGGTTCTACGTCAGTAGGTGGCTACACAGTTGCTTTTGTACTTAAAACGACAGAGTCTTTCCAGTAAGTAAGCTTTTTTAGGTATTCCTGAAGTCGTTTCCAAGAAATTGTTTTTTTGTTTTATTCTGCTAACTTTTCAGCCTAGCAATTCAGAACTAAGCTACATCACATCACTGATCTGAATCAAGGACAATTTGTTTAAAAAGTGAGACTCACAATATTCTTTTCTCTTTTGTATGTGGGTCAGCACTAACTGATTTCAATTCCAGGGAAAACTGAAGGTTCACTGGAAATTTGTTTGTTTTAAATACCTACTGATTGGAAAATTTTACTGTTAACTTTGACAAGCATTATCATGCCAAATGCTGACTTGTGTTTGTGGCATATAACATAGATAGAACATGCAGATTGAATAACCAACTTGCTGCTCTCTGCTCCTCTCTCCATACCCCTTTCAGGACTTTGGCACTTGAATTTTGTACAGAATTTACGATTCTTCTATATTTGAATAAACTGAGTGGCATGGTGTGAGCTTGTTTATGCTGCTGTCACTGTTGCAAAATTGTCTAAAAGGATTAATAGTTGAAACTTTATTGCTGGAACAGCACAGCAGGTCAGGCAGCATCCAGAGAACAGGAGATTCGACGTTTCGGGCACAGGCCCTTCTTCAGGAATGATTCCTGAAGAAGGGCCTGTGCCCGAAACGTCGAATCTCCTGTTCCCTGGATGCTGCCTGACCTGCTGTGCTGTTCCAGCAATAAAGTTTCAACTTTGATCTCCAGCATCTGCAGACCTCACTTTCTCCTAAAAGGATTAATACTTGAGTGAGAGCAGCAGGCACTGAGATAATATCGGTTGAACTTAGAGTAAAGAAGGAGCTTGTAGGAGATAGAACTGAGGCTCATATGTTCCTAACAATCTCAGGAGTAATGTTGGTCTTATTCATACAACCTGCAAACAGTTTCAGTCATGTAATAAACTTCATATTGTTTACTCAACCAGACTATTCCACCTGGACCAGAAAGATATCTTGATTAGATTAGATTACATTACAGTATGGAAACAGGCCCTTCGGCCCAACAAGTCCACACCGACCCGCCGAAGCGCAACCCACCCATTCCCCTACATTTACCCCTTTACCTAACACTAGGGGCAATTTAACATGGCCAATTCACCTGACCTGCACATCTTTGGACTGTGGGAGGAAACCGGAGCACCCGGAGGAAATCCACGCAGACACGGGGAGAATGTGCAAACTCCACACAGTCAGTCGCCTGAGGCAGGAATTGAACCCGGGTCTCCGGCGCTGTGAGGCAGCAGTGCTAACCACTGTGCCACCGTGCCGCCCATCTTCATCCTCACTAGACCACAAGGGTTTAAACTCACACACAATATGGCCTCATTAGTGAGCAGCAATGACCAGCATTCATTCTAAATAGTGCCAAGAAAGAGAAAGTAGGGCTTCAATTAAAAAATAACATGCTGGAGAGCCTAAAGTGTTCAAGAGGAATAGATTCTGTGAATTGCTTTTGACAGCAAACCTGCAAACCCTGTGGGGAGACTCCTAATAGAAGAATACTTCAGTGAGTGAAATGAAAAGTGTTTCAGACCTGACAGAAGATGTATAGAAACAAGAATTATTTTAGCTGCAGGGGCAGAGATGCAGGTTGCATCATGAGGCTCAGTCACAAATCTCTTGTACAAAACGGGAAATGTTAAATGACGCAGGAGTTTAGACTGAAAAGGCAGTAATATTCAGTAATAAAATCACAGCTCCAATTGGATTTCACCACCAGAACATGAGGTTGGGCTGGAAAAAAAATAAAAGGGTCACAAAAGAAAACAGGAGCAGGAAACTGCAGGAATCGCAACCTAATTCACTTACAGCAGATAATCATTTAAAGATATGTATGATTCTGTTCAAACGGAGATTTTCTTTTCAGGAACAAGGAATATGCAAATGGAGTCATATTAAAGCTTGAAAATATGGGAAACCTCAATACAGCTGCAAAGTGTATGGGCCCCTCCAGTACAGAACCAAAGCACAGGAGAACAGATATCACTGAAGGACAAATTTATTTGAGGAAGAAACAATGCATAACCACATTAAGAAGCCATGCTATCAGAAATAGTTTTAGCAGGCAAACACGATCTCAAAGATGGGCCATAAGACACAAAATTGGACATCCTAGAGCAGATACTTCTTGACATTTAGAATAGTTTATAAAAGTAACAAAGATGCTGAACTAGTAAATACACTTCTATACATAATCAGAAGTGTAACAAATGATGTTACAGCTTGCCAAACAACACAGTGACAGCAGTTTAAAACATCTACAAAATGTCCTGTAATATCTTACTAAAGCTCATTTGTGAGATAGCTTTGGCAAATAGAATTAAGGAGAATCCAAAGGGTTTTTACAAATACATTAAGGACAAAAGGGTTACTAGGGAGAGAATAGGGCCCCTCAAAGATCAGCAAGGCGGCCTTTGTGTGGAGCCACAGAAAATGGGGAGATACTAAATGAAGATTTTGCATTAGTATTTACTGTGGGAAAGAATATGGAAGATATAGACTGTAGGGAAATAAATGGTGACATCTTGCAAAATGTCCATATTACAGAGGAGGAAGTGCTGGATGTCTTGAAACGTGTAAAGGTGGATAAATCCCCAGGTCCTAATCAGGTGTACCCGATAACTCTGTGGGAAGCTAGAGAAGTGATTGCTGGGCCTCTTGCTGAGATATTTGTATCATCGATTGTCACAGGTGAGGTGCCGGAAGACTGGAGGTTGGCAAACGTGGTGCCACTGTTTAAGAAGGATGGTAAGGACAAGCCAGGGAACTATAGACCGGTGAGCCTGACCTCTGAGGTGGGCAAGTTGTTGGAGGGAATCCTGAGGGACAGGATGTACATGTATTTAGAAAGGCAAGGACTGATTAAGGATAGTCAACATGGCTTTGTGACTGGGAAATCAAGTCTCACAAACTTGATTGAGTTTTTTGAAGAAGTAACAAAGAGGATTGATGAAGTTCAGTAAGGCGTTCGACAAGGTTCCCCATGGGAGACTGATTAACAAGATTAGATCTCATGGAATACAGAGAGAACTAGCCATATGGATACAGAACTGGCTCAAAGGTAGAAGACAGAGGGTGGTGATGGAGGGTTGTTTTTCAGACTGGAGGCCTGTGACCAGTGGAGTGCCACAAAGATCGATGCTGAGTCCTCTACGTTTTATCATTTACATAAATGATTTGGATGTGAGCATAAGAGGTACAGTTAGTAAGTTTGCAGATGACACCAAAATTGGAGGTGTAGTGGACAGCGACGAGAGTTACCTCAGATTACAACAGGATCTGGACCGGGGGGGGGCTAATGGGCTAAGAAGTGGCAGATGGAGTTTAATTCAGATAAATGTGAGGTGCTGCATTTTGGGAAAGCAAATCTTAGCAGGACTTATACACTTAATGATAAGGTCCTCAGGAGTGTTGCTGAACAAAGGGACCTTAGAGTGCAGGTTCATAGCTCCTTGAAAGTGGAGTCACAGGTAGATAGGATAGTGAAGAAGACGTTTGGTATGCTTTCTTTTATTGGTCAGAGTATTGAGTACAGGAGTTGGGAGGTCATGTTGCGGTTATACAGGACATTGGTTAGGCCACTGTTGGAATATTGCATGCAATTCTGGTTTCCTTCCTATCGGAAAGATGTTGTGAAACTTGAAAGGGTTCAGAAAATATTTACAAGGATGTTGCCAGGGTTGGAGGATTTGAGCTATAGGGAGAGGCTGAACAGGCTGGGGCTGTTTTCTCTGGAGCGTTAGAGGCTGAGTGGTGACCTTATAGAGGTTTACAAAATTTTGAGGGACATGGATAGGATAAATAGACAACTTTTTTCACGCAGAGGGTGGTACATGTATGGAATGAGCTGCCAGAGGATGTGGTGGAGGCTGGTACAATTGCAACATTTAAGAGGCATCTGGAAGTGTATATGAATAGGAGGGGTTTGGAGGGATATGGGCTGGGTTCTGGCAGGTGGGACTAGATTGGGTTGGGATATCTGGTTGGCACGGACGTGTTGGACTGAAGGGTCTGTTTCCATGCTGTACATCTCTATGACTCTTTGACTCTATGATAGCATCTTCCAATCCTGAACATCTACTACCTAGAAGTACAAAGACAGCAGATGCATATAAACAATCTTCATATCACCTACAAACATGCTAATCAGATAACTAACATTTTCATCCAAGTCATTTGTGTGTATACAAACAATGGTTGTCCCAGCACTGATCCTTGTGAAACATTACTGGCCTCAGACCTCCAGAAAGAAAAACACCCCTCCACAACTAGCTCTGCCTTCTATGGGCAAACCAAGTTTACATCCAACTTACCAACTCACCATGGATTCTGTGCAGCTTGGTCTTCTGGGCCATCTACTATGGTGGAGCTTGTCAAATGCTTTAGTAAAGTTCATACAGACAACATTCACTGCCTTATCCTCATCAATCATTTTCCTCACTTCCTCAAAGAACTCAGACATTGGGAAAAAAAATAGACCAGTCCGAAGAGGAGTGGATAAAATTGGTAGAGATCTATATAATTTATTCATTTCTTAAGGCACAAAAACACAAAATGGCATAACAGGTAAGCTAAAGCAATTGATAGGATATGATGATTAAAAAAAAGTCCTTGTCAATCTGTAGAGGGAAGCAATCTTTTAGCTAAACAGCTTTTAGACTGAATGTTTTTAATTTAACAACGTTGGTCACTTTCAGAAATTGTGTCGAAGCAAGACACAACCACAGAAAAGATCAAATTGATGCCAACATAAAGTTAGAACCAAGACATAACAGTCTCTAGCAGAAGACAAATACTAGTAGCTTCTGAGGAGAAATCAGCAACCCAGGCCAAACATTTTAGAATGCAATCTTTTTTGTCAGTGGACACCTCAGAAACTTAACAGGAGAAAATGTCATAATATTGTCAAATAATGAATCCTGTTTAATAAAATGCTACTTATTAAACAGGAGATTTAGAATCTCCTGAGTTCAGAAAAAAAAATTAAACAGGGGACTTAGAATCTCCTCAGAAAAAAAGAATTCTACTTATAGCCAGCAGAAGTTTAGGTACATGGTTAAGGGGGCATTATAATGTTTTAATTGTATGCCACAAACAATTCTCCAACATAGAGATCTCCAAATACTAGAAAATCTTCATGTACTTCACAATCAAGACATTTTAGCTCTTCAGAGGAACAGCGTGTACTGACCCTGTATCATTCAAAAGGTTGAAATGGTTAAACAATAAAAAGGTCAAGGCAAAGCAGTAAAAATTATTGCTGGCTTCTACAAGCTCATGGTAGAACATAAACAAAAAACAGAATCTCCTGAAGTTAAGCTATATTGGGATAAACTATTCGTTTATTCTCTAAATAAGATAAAAAGCCAGGACTAAAATCATTTCAATGGCTGAAATACTTGCCATTGCTAACAAAACTGAGAGTTGAGATTGCAAGTAGCAGACAAATCAAGAAGAAAGGCAAATGTATTGTAATAGATGGACAATGGAAGCAGTTGCCTGAAGACTCCAATAGGAACGAATTATTTTGCTTTTAACAGCAAACTCTGTGGCAAGACTTCTAATAGAAGAATACTTCAGTGAATGAAATGAAAAGTATTTCAGACCCAGCAGACAACTTACAGCAGAGAGCAGCCCCCTACTTCAAGTTCACATCTGACATTAGAGGCTGAGGTTATCTGGAAGGGACAAATTAAAGAAAATTGTCTGATATCCCTGCCTTCCAAAGAAGAATTCCTAACAAAAATAAAGTGTGGCAGATCAAACAAAATTAATCTCAACTGAGGAAGTGATCAAGCTGATTTCACCAAAGTTCATTGGCTGAGAGGGAAGGAGAATGCATAAAATGTTCAAGTAATCAGTCCATCTCCTTCAGCACAGATTGATAAGTGGAACGAATGACACCAACATCCCATACAAGAATGAAGAAAAAAAATTAATTGAAGATACTGCAAAGAAAGTTGCCTGGTATTGCAGGGACTGTACTAACAGCAAGAATAGATGCACATCTCAAAAAGACAAACAAGACATTAAAGACCTCCTAATGTAAGGGAATGACTAACCTCAAACCTTCAGGAAGACCATCCCATTCAACCATCTTTTACCCGTCAAACTACCATTCTTCAAGAGAGCGGGGAATGTTCGGGGAGAGTAGTGAAATCTCCAAATAGCCTGAATTTGTAAAGTTAAAAACTGGGGTTGGGGGAAAGAGATGAGATAGTTTAATTGTAATTTTTAAAATAAATGTATAACAATATAATAATCAGTAAGAAAACCTTCCAGGATATTTGTTTGTCAGTCTCAAAGGTTGGATATTTGTTAGTGTGTGTTAAGCATCGCCTCCCTCCTGATGTCACAGCAATTTGATCAGCATGAAGAAGGAGTATGTAGGAGGCAGACCTGGAGCTAGTGTTCTCTGAACAGGCTCAGGAATGATGTTGGCCATTTTCATGCGATCTGTAAATGGGTGTAAGAATGGAATAAACTTCACATTGATTACTCAAAAAAATCCTACCAGTTAGAACTGAAAGATGAATATCTTAATCCATACTAGACAGCTTTGGACTTGAAGGAACCCACTTACAACAGTTAACATAGAGTCAAAATTGTGACATCTCATGATTTTAAACCAGGCACAATTTTTAAAAATATATAATATGTTCTCAAACTGTCAGATGTGGGAACACAAGTTGGCCATTCAGCCCATGAGTATGTCTGCAGCATTCAATGAGATCATGGCTGATCTAATAATACTCAGCTCCACTTTCCTGCCTTTTCCCCATAACCCTTGGTTCCCCTTCCTGATTATAAATCTATCTCAACCTCAAATATACTTAATGACCCAACTTCTACAACTCTCCGCAGTGAGGAATTCCCCAAATTCACTAACGTCTGTGAGAAAAAATATTCCTCCTCAACTCTATATTAAAAGTGCAACCCTTTACTCTGAGGTTATGCTGTTTGGTCTTATACTCTCCCACAAGAGGAAACAACCTTTCCACATCATCCCTGTTAGATCCTGAAGAATTGTGCTTGTTTTAATAAGGTTATCTCTCATTGTTCTAAGCTCCATTGAGTGGAGTCCCAACATACTCAAGCTCTCTTTATATAATAGGCCCTCCATACTTGGCATCAGTCGAGTGAACCTTCTCTGGCCTTCAGCTATGCAGCCTGATTTTAAAGCATGGGATTTTCTGAACCTTCCTATCTGATTTCAGAGCGATCTAATCCAATTCAGGAGGAATAAAATCCTGTATAAGTGACCGGGAAAGATTACAGTTGCTCCATATATATATGCTGAAAACGTGTTGCTGGAAAAGTGCAGCAGGTCAGACAGCATCCAAGGAGCAGGAGAATTGACGTTTCGGACATAGGCCCTTCTTCAGGAACCTCACATTCTCCTAGAAGATTTTTTCCCTCCATATATGTATACAGACCACAAGCTGGATGGTTTGAATGGTTTTGACCCCTTATTATTACCCTTGTAATATCCCATTTTTGTTGAATTTCAACAGTAAGAGAACTTTTCATTAGATATTGTATTGGGGATTGCTCTGATCTCTGTGGTGCAGATGATGTATTTTCCCTAAATACTCAGTAAGGTGTCTTCCTGAGGCCAAGTAATCGCATGAAGTGATATGCAAGATAAACTGAAAAAAATTCAAAGCTTCATTATTCACAATGTCAATGTTCATCCACTCTGTGCTCCATGATCCTTCCTCATCCAACTGACCTAAGGATTCAAATACAGGAAATAATGTGACTGCATATTAGTTTCCAATGACCTAGGGGAAATTGGAAGTAACCCAATACCACGCATTAATTCAGCCTATTAGTCATGGTAAATTTGACCCTAGTTATCTTTGGCAAAATTATGTATGGAATTTGTCAGCTCCCTTGTTCCCTGACCAGAGAACCATAGTAGCAGAGTGGAAAATTTTCTCCATTTGGGGAATCCTGTGTGAATGTGACGAGAATCAATCCTTGCTTTGTTAGTTGAGTAGCAGCATCAGTGATTTACTGTTCGAACAGGGAAGCCATCTTAAAACAACAGGAACTTGAGCTGTGATCTTAAAGGGCCAGCAATTGAGTCCTTAATTTTCAATGAGAAGGCTTTGAAATTTAATCCTGAGACCCAGACTAAGATCTAAAGATCATGAATTCAAATCTTACTATGGCAGTTTGAGAATTTGAGTTTAGTTTTAGAGAAAAAAAAGATACTGGAAATAAAAACCTTGTGAAAAAAGCAAGTGATTGTGAATCATCATAAATATTGAAATGATTCTGTGAAACGTTTCAAGGAAGGGAAACCTGGTGCCTTTACTTAGTACATAGAATCCCTACAGTGTGGAAGCAGGCCCTTTCATCCATACCCTCCAAAGTGCATCCCACCCAGACCCACCCCACCCTTGTAGCCCTGTGTTTCCCATGGCTAATCCACTTAGTGTGCGCATTGCTGAACACTTTGGGCAATTTGGCATGGCCACTCCACCCAACCTGCACATTTTTGGATTGTAGGAGGAAACAGGAGCACCCAAAGGAAACCTGTGCAGGCACAAGGAGAATGTGCAAACTCCACATGGATAGTCACCTGAGGGTGGACTCAAACCTGGGCCCCTGGCATCGTGAGGCAGCAGTGCTAACCATTGATCCACCCTACTTTATCTGGCTGAAATGCATGTGCAAATTCATTCTAAAATAACTGACTCTTAATTGCTCCATGAGTAGGCTTAACAAACTGCTCAATCAAGCCAAAACAGTTGTTGTTTTCAGCAGTGCCCACAACCTGAGATTAATATTAAAAAGTTGATAGAATGAAAGAGGTGGCATTTAAATCGCACATTTCATGACCTCAGGTTTTGGTTGAGGCAATGGATTGTGGGAATGCGGATTGTGAAAAGATACAGAACTCTTCCTTGTCACACAAACTCACTTGATTTAGCACTTTTTAGTGATACAGAGTTCAGTAATGGCGGTGCAAGGCTATTGGAGTCTTCATTCACCTATTTGAATGATCTTTTTCATTCAGGGAACAGTAATCCTGTTGATATATACAATACCTGTGATGAAATCTGCTCTCCAGATGACTCCTATAATTCCAAACCTTGAGCAAAATGATTTGGTGTAAGGATGGTGAATCCCAGAAATAGGAATCTTTCAGAATTTAAACTGAGAAGAAACACCTGAATAAAGCAGCCACTAATACCACTTAACTTTAGACATGCAAACAGGACGATTTAACATTTTATTTCCATTTCTTTATTTTTGGTAAAATCCCTGCAGTGTGAAATGAGGCTATTCTGCCTATTGAGTCAACACCAACCCTCCGAAGAGCATCTAACCCAGACCCCACCCTATTCCCAGATTTACCAAGGCCTAACCTATCTAGCCTGCGCATCCATCCCTGAACACTACAGGCAATTTTCCATGGCCAATCCACCTAACCTGCACATCTTTGAACGGTGGGAAGAAACACACACAGTCACAGGCAGAATATGAAAATCCAGTCACCCTGTCAGCCAAGGCTGGAATCAAACCCAGGACCATGGTGCTATGAGGCAGCAGTACATAACAGTTATTCCTGCATGTTCCAAGCTGGAGAACCACATCTTTGGCTTCCTATTGATTTTTATAATTAATGACTAATTATAAGAATATTGTATGAATGTATGCATTCAATCAAACTCGGAATGGCTCTTTGTATTTAAATATCAATAAAGATCCACTTGCCAGAAGAAGCTGGTTGAACTTGTTCACTGAAACCTGATCCATTTTTAAGAATATCTGAATCGTTCCCTCTTTAAACACATTTTCCCAAGGTCCCTCTGGGTCACATGTTCAGCAACAGGATGAGCAGGTGACATAAACAGTGGTCTCCGATTCTACTCGGATTTAAAAAATAGCAGCAACAGCCCAGGGTGGGTCAATCTCCAGAAGCAATCTCCTGCCACTTAATCTATATTCCAGGATGCTTACTTCTTGCAGCTGACCAAGTCATTCAAGCACAGGAAGCTCCCCCACTCCTCCTCTTGCTCTGCACCTGCCTCAATCCTTGATATCTCCCTGGAGAAAGTCAAAGTGGATTCCCTAGATATCCAGTCTGTGATTGAAAGACATCATGTCATTGTGCCTGCATCATTTATTAGAGACTTATCCCATGTTAATTTTGCAGACATAGCTTTGCTGGCTAGTTATGCATAAAATTTGTTCACTCTCCAGTGGGTGACTTCACTGTAGCAGTGTGCAGAAATATGGAAGATATCAGAAGCAGACAAAGTGAACAAAACAATGATTCAGAAAAGCTAGACAGTGATAAGAAGAAATATTGGAAACAGAGTGGGGAATGGGAGGGTAAAAGAAATGAAGAGTAATCCAGAAAATATAGATAGCACTTTGAATACAATGGAACGCTTTTCTGTACTAGGATTTCAAACACATAAAAGATACTTTAGAGAATTGGCACAGATGCACCTAAAAAAACATTTTGCAAGCTCAGAATTCAGCGTTTTCCACATGTCACACTTAATTTATGATTGGAAGAAGCAATATAATTTGAACACAACATTTTTGAGCTTTTAAAAATATTAGTACGATCACAGATGTCTTTTGTCCGTCAACTAACCCTGAACAGAGCTGCTACCATTTTCTCTTGGCATTTGTCAAAAAAATGTATCCATTGTGGTTCCATAGCTGCATTTGGGGTTAATAATTAACGAAGCAAAAGACAACGGAAATGAGCTTGGTATCTGGAAAGACAGCTTCTGGTGTCTAATGGCTTTAGCAGCTGGCTTTAAATCGTAAAGTGATTTACCTTATTGCTACTTTTATTTCACTGTAAATTTACAAGGCCCTTGTGCATAATGGTATGAGTTACTCTAACCAGTCCAGATATTGTAAAAGTATTAAGAGATTTTTTGATATTTCTTAAGTGAACAGGAAATAACATTAAATGCAGTTGAACAAAGCCAAATGAAATGGCTCTGAATAGATAACTGTGACCTTGTGGCCATATTTGTAAACATTTGGAATAGTTGGTTCATGAAGTCAAGAATAAATATAACTTTTACATAATTAGTTGCACTGTAAAAGGTGCATTTTTACTACAAATCTAATCTAAATGAACCAACATAAGAAATAGGAACAGAAGTAGACTATTCAGCCCTTTGAGTCTGCTGTACTGTTCATTACAATCATGACTGATCTGTTTTTCAAGTTCGAGTTCCCATCCACCCATAATAACACATGATTCCCCTGCCCAGCAAGAATCTACCCAATTCTGTCATAAACATACTTAAATGACCAGTCTCCATCTCCTTCTAAGGAAGAGAGTTTTAAGGTTGCACAACACTCTCAGAGAAGAAGGCACTCCCTCATTTCTGTCCTGAAATGTTGACCTCTAATTTTAAAACACTGTCCACTAGTCTGGATGCATCCTTTCCACATTAACCTTATCAAAGTCATTCAGGGTCACATGCATTTCAATCAAGTCACCCTTCATTCTTTTATACTGTAGTGAAAACAAACCCAGCCTGTCCAACTATCCTCGTAAGACAGTCCATTCCTACAAATGTATGAACATATGAACTAGAAGAAGGAATAGGCCATCCAGCTTCTCAAGACTACTCCATCATTCTGATTTGATTGTAACCTCAAATCAATATTTTCACCTACCATTGAAAACCCCTTGCTGAAGATTTATCTACATCTGCCTTAAAAATATTCAAGGACTTTGCTTCCATTACCTTTTAAGGAAGACAGCTTCAAAAATTCATGGACCTTTGAGAATTAAAAGATGCCTAACCTCTATTATATGAATGGTTTGCACAATGATTCTTAGTTCTACACTCTGTCATAAGAGGAAACATCATCTACTCTGTCAAGACCCCTCAAGATCTTTTACTTTTCTATCAAACTGCCTCCTACTCTTGCTGTACCTATAAACTTTCTTGTGATCCAAGCACAAGGACACCCATATCCCCATGCATCTTCAAGCTCTGCAATGTCTCAACGGGCTCCTTTCAGGTACTAATCAAGCAAATCTCCTCTGAGACATATTTAATGTATTTACATCCTTCTTTTAATAAGGAGATTGAAACTGCACAAAGTATTTGAGATGTGGTCTCAATAATGGCCAATGTAACTGAAGAATCACATTTTTCGTTTTATGTTGAATCCCTATCATAATAACGCACAGTATCCCATTAGCCTTCTTGATCACATGTTGTACCTGCTATCTAACATTCTCATGTATGAGAACACCTAAATCTTTTTGCACCTTGGAACACCATGGTCATTTTCTATTTAAGTAATATTTTGCCAAAGTGAAACAATTCACATGTTGTACTCCAATTGGCAGAATTCTGCTCACTTACTCTATCTTTAGCTGTCTGCAATTTTCTTATGCTTCCTTCACTTTCCTATCCTTATCTAACCCTTAAATTGTAAAACATTGAGGCTGCAGCACTGACCCCGCTGGCTCTTCACAATTCAAACCTTGCCAATCAAACACCCAATTTGGCATATTTTTTGTTTTCTACCAGCCAGCCGAACTTCTATCCATGTGGATATGTTAAGCCAGATCTTTATTCTCTGCAATAACCTTTGATGTGGCCCCTCTAGAACCCAAGTATAGGACATTTACAGTCTTCCATTTAACCACCGCATTTGTTACTCCTTAAAAGAACTCTCACAAGCTGGTTAAACATGATTTCCCTTTGACAAGCCATGCTGTCTCTTCCAGATTATTTTGAGTTTCTCTAAGGTTGCAACTATAATTTCTTTAATGATTGATTCTAGTATCTTCCCTATTACCAACATTAAGCTCACTCACCTTTAGTTTCCAGTTTACTGCCTCCTTCTTTTCTTGAACAGAGGCATTGTTTTATCTGCTTTCCAGGCTGGTGGAGCCTTTCCTGAATTTAGGGAAGTTTGTAAAATAAAACCCCAAGGTATCTATTACTCCATTAACCATGTTTTTAACACTCCAGGTTGACTTGTCAACCCTCAGCTCTATTAGTTTGATAAGTACCAAATCCTGCATTTGTGTGGGTTTCCTCCCACAGCCCAAAGATGTGCAGGTTAAGTGGATCGGCAATGCGAAATTGCCCACTGTGTTCAGGGGTGTGCAGGCTGGTTGGGTTAGGTACAGGAAATGGAGGATTACAGAGGGTCAGTGTGGACTTGATGGGCTGAATGTCCTGTTTCCTACTATAGAGATTCTATGATTCATCCAGACTACCACTGCCAATTTCATTTTTCCAGTTTAAATACAGATTAAGGTCACACAGGAATATTGCTGCCCCTTTATCACACGCACCTAATTTTTTTTTGTACACTTTGTCCCACATTGTGGTTTCTGTTACAAGGTCTGTCCACCACTCCCACTATTGGCTTAACTCCCTCACCGCTCTTCATTTGCATCTAAACTGATTCTCTCATGCAAACCATGTTCACCTCTAATAGTTGCACAAATGACATCCTTAATTAGTAATGCTGCCCCCTCACCTTAAGTTCTCTTCCTTTGTTTTTGAATGTCATATACCCCTCAATATTCAGGAACCAATCCTTGTCATCCTGGAGCCATATCTCCATAATGGCTAATAGATTATATTTATTTCCTCCAATGTGCATGATTAATTCATTAATTCATGCGCACAAATACAGACCTTTTGGTTTCATCTTTTTATTATCTTTGTAATATCTAGTTTTGATTGATGGTGCTTTCCTGGGCTATTTTTTAATCTCTGACCTTCCTGTCATTCTCTTACCCCATTTCTCATACTACTGTTCTCCTCTTACCTTTCCTCCACTCTTAACACTGCATCTTTCCATATTTGATCCTTTGCCTCATTATCTGTTTTAAAACCTGGGTCAGTTAGCTCAGTTGGTTGAATGGCTGCCTTTCAATGCAGAGTCACACCAACATTGTGGCTTTAATTCCCACATTCTCTGAGGTTACTATGAAGGACTCTCCTTCTCAACCTCTCCCCTCACCAGAGTCATGGTGATCCTCAGATTAGATCCTCCAGTCATCTCTCTCTAGTGCATTGATCCTCATACTCCCCATGCACAGCCTAGTTCCCAGTTCTACTTCAATCATTTGTCCCTATATAGACCATGACCACTGGATCATCCCCTTCCCAATGCAAGTCCCTTTCCATCACTGAATGGATGTCCCGAACCCTGGCACTAGGCAGGAAATACATTTGCCTGAACCCTGTCTTTACTGGACAGAAGGGTCAATTCTCCTCACTAGACTATCCTCCAACTTTAGTGGCTTTCTGTACCACAGTGCTATGTTCAGTTTGCTTATCTACCCTGCAGCACCTACTCTCAACAAAACAGGCTGAGAGAAGCGCAAACCTATTGGAAAATTACAGAAGTTCACACTCCTGCCCTCTGTGTCCCATACCTGCCTCGCCATAGTCACACCCTCCTGCTCCCAAACAGGGACCAAACGAGAAAGTGGTGTGACTGTCTCCTGGTACGATCCTCCTGCCTGATATATTACAGTGTTTGTAGCTCAGCCTCCAGTCCATAGACTCTGAGCTGAAGCTGCTCAAAATTCAAACATTTGCTGCAGATGTCTTTTGTCATAAATCACAATGGTTTACTATAATTCTAGATTAGAGTGGTGCTGGGCAAGCACAGCAGTTCAGGCAGCATCCGAGGAGCAGTAAAGTCGATGTTTCAGGCAAAAGCCCTGCTCCTCGGATGCTGCCTGAACTGCTGTGCTTTTCCAGCACCACTCTAATCTAGAATCTGATTTCCAGCATCTGCAGTCCTTGTTTTTACCATGGTTCACTATAATAGCATTCACAAATGTTTATTACTCCCTTAGGTTTTTCACACTATCATTCACCTTGCATTGTCTATTCTGTGCACTCACCAGCCTCTGCTTAACATTCTTCAACCTAAACAGGCTGTGCCCTTTCTTTATCTGAACATGAGCTCATGTGCCCTAATTCAGGAGGTTTGATTAGGATCAAATAGATCATCATGGTTCACCTTTTTAATCTAAGAATCCAAAATATCTCCATAAAATCCAGAGTTAGTTTACTTGGTTTGGAACCACGACATTTATATTTCCACTTTGCATTTCTATAGCCTCATGATCTTTCATCTATCCACTTCAAATTATACTTGTCATATGTACCGGTGATAGTGAGGTCTTACATTTGGTCACCATGCACATTGGAATTGTCAACTTCTGTTCAGGTTCACAAGTCCCAGTGAAGAGCATTCTCCCTCTGATTGATTGAAATCAAAGCACCTAGTCTCTATCCTGCAGAGTATTTCTTTCTGTGCTAACCGATCTATTCCACTCATCAATCTTGCACAGCTTCGCAAAATGTCAACACACAATTGTTGGAATAAGTGGAATATCCCTGCCACAGGATCCTCCTGTCACACTGTGTGAGAGGTCTGTACTGTTTGTTGCCCTGGCTCTGTCATTGGCTCCTCCTTTCACACAGGACAATGCTTACAATGAAGCAGACCACGACAGATAGCACAGGACTCCATTCTTTCCTCTTCAGTTGAGTCTTTCTTGTCCAAGGTCCAAATATTTAGTCATAATTCTCTTTATAAATGCTATGGCTATGCCGTGCCAGATCCTGATGCTCAATTTACAGCAGTTTGTCTTCTCTCTATAATATACAGTTTAGATTGTGCCAGCTCACTAATTCTTTGGTTGTACAAAGAATTCAGAATATTTTCACCTTAAGTATTCATCCCTTGTTTCTCTTCAGAAAACACAGCAATTAATTTGTGCATCATAAACTCCCGCAAATAATAATGTGGTAGTGACAGATAATCTGTTTTTTTTATGTTGATTGAAGAATAAATATTGACCAGGGTTCTCGAGGAAAACATCTCTACCCTTCTTCAAAACAGCTACCTTAAATATTCCCTCAGTATTGCCAAACATCTCATGCTTGATTTTTAATGGTCAAAGTCTACAGTGGGATTTGAACCCACAACCTTCCAACTCGAAGGCAAGAGCACTGCCAGCATGGTCACACATTATCAGGGTAGTAGACTGCAAGCCAGTGAAAGCTGGGAGGATGGGGACAAGAATTAAGGAGAAGGTCCGCGGGTTGTTTGGAAGGCAGAACAGTTTAAAAGATAAAAGAGTTTGTGGTGCAAAGCCAAAAGGCACTGTTTTGAAACAAATAATAAAACAAATGTTGTGCATTAAGGAGGTGCAAATGTCAGAATTGTAAACAGCTGCGGTCTGACAAAAAATAAAGGAGAAAAGCAGGAGCAGAAAATCAAAAACAACAAAAGAACATAAAATGGAGGCAGAAGTGACAATCTGAAACGTTAAAAAAGAGCTTAATTCTTAGGGCTCTTGCAGCACAGTGTTAGTGTTTGTACTCTAATCCAGGAAGCCTAAATTCAAGTCTGAACAGCTCCAGAGGTGTGTACTAACATCTCTGAGCAGGGTAATCACAAAATACCTGTAACTCCAGTGGAGTTTATCCAAATGTATAACAGATATGGATTAACAGGTCAGTAGTGTTTCTTCCTATGCACATGGATCCAGTTCGATGCCAGCTTCAGGCGACTGTCTGTGTGGAGTTTGCACATTCTCCCTGTGTCTGTGTGGGTTTCCTCTGGGTGCTCCGGTTTCCTCCCACAGTCTGAAGATGTGCAAGTTCGGTGAATTGGCCATGCTAAATTGCCCTTGGTGTTCAGGGATGTGCAGCCTAGGTGCATTAGTCAGGGGTAAATATAGGGTACGGGAATGGGTCTGGGCGGATTACTCTTCAGCAGGTCAGTGTGGACTTGCTGGGCCAAGCGGTCTGTTTCCATACTATAGGGATCTGGGAAACTATCTTTGAACAGCCTTCAAAATATTTCCATCCTTCCTTAAGTGCGGTGACCAACATTGTGCTCCATATGTGATCTCATTAGTGCCTTCTATAGCTGAAACATAACCTCCCTACCTTTGTATTCAATCCCCTTTGTGATAAATGATAACACCCCTATTAGTTTTCCTAATTACGCTCTATATCGGCACACTGAATGTTTTGATTCATGCATGAGACGCTCATGTCCCTCTGCATTTCGAAGCTCTGCATCAGTTCATCTTGGCAATAGGAAACAAACCACGTTTTTTTTCTGGACTAAATCAGAAGTGGAATTAAAACAGAAATTGCTGGAAAAACGCAACAGGCCTGGGAGCATCTGTGGAGAGAGAAACCAAGTTAACGTTTAGATCTAGAGACTCTTCTTCAGAAATGGATCTCTTCAGCGTGCAGACTGGAAACATAAACTCTGTTTCTCTCTTCACAGATGCTGCCAGACCTGCTGAAGTTTTCTAGCAATTTCTGTTTTTGTTTCAGCTTTCCAGCATTTGCAATTCTTTGGGGTTTTTTTTTGAAGAGCTGGAATAATAATATCTTGAAAATTACATACTAATTACACAATTAGGAAATTTCATACTCAGAAGACAAATACTCTAGTGAAACCAAGAGTTTCTGTGCAAATCTGTTACACGTTGATCCTTGTCCCACAAAATGTTTCACCCACTGCTAGGCACAATGCCAAATGTTTAGTTGAAGAAAAATACATTGCAATATGCACTTAAGCTTAAAACAAACACACTGTATTTCTTCTGTCAAGTATCTACAGTAAAGCCATTAATTATCTTGCAATCCCAGGCAAGGACAATTCTTTACAGAGTTCTGTGTAGTTTCCAAATTAGGCAATTTTTGCATAATTTTTCAAAAGGTTTACTCCTCAGGATTACTTGTAAAATGTTAGCATCACCATTTTTCAATCAACATTAACCGCAAATCAATTCTGAAAAGAAATCAATCCTCATCATTCTAAATTAAGCCAAGGAATTCAAACAGAGAATAACACTGAAATAAATTCAAATGCTGAAAACGCAGATCAATTCACTCAAAAATAAGTAAGATTTTAGATGGTGCTAAACATGCTGTTTATCTCTAACATTTTATCTTTGTAATCTTGCAGTTATAAGATTCACTTTGCCAAACAAAGTGATCGAAGTGTAGTTATTGATGTAACATAGGAAACTAATTAATGTTGTTAGCAGTTAAAAAGAATTAGAGGCAAGGAACATTACACATTTGATTTCTAATTGTTTGCAAAGCTATTAGAGAAGGCTTCATTAATTCTCCTTAGTTATGGTATTCCAATTGATGAGTAACTGTAACAGAAAAAACTATAACTTAGCAGAATGTTTTGCATGATAGATAGTTCTAATGCTAACAAAGGCACTTTTAAGAACATAGAAGTACACATAGACCTTTCAGCCCCTCAAACCTGTTCTACCATTCAGAATGTGACCTAACTCTGCATATCTGCCTTTGGCCCATATCCCTTAATAACTTGGCTTATTGTATCTATCCCAGGTTTAAAATTAACAACTGATTCAGCAATCACTGTTGTTTGTGGAAGAGAGTTCCAAATAACTACCATCCTTTATGTGTTGAAGTGCTTCTTAACATCTCCCCTGAACAGTCTGGCCCGAATGTTTAGACTTTGTCCCATAGTTCTGGCACCTCCAACCCATGGAAATAGTTTATCTTTATCTATCGCGTCTTATCATGTTAATATATTAAAGACTTTGGGCAAATCACTCATCAACTTTGTAAATACTAAAGAAATTTGTAAAATTTGTAAAATTGTTCCTGACAACTTAACCCCTGAAATCCAAGACTTATTCTTGTAAATAAAAACTGAAAAAATTTGGATGCTGTAAATCAGAAGCAAAAACAGAAATTGTTGGAAAATCTCAGCAGGTCTGGCAGATTCTGTGGAGAAAAATCAGAGTTAATTTTTCAGGTTCAGCGACCCTTTCTCAGAACTCTTGGGTCACTCTTGTAAACTTAGATTGTACTCCCTCCAAGGCCAACGTATCCTCTGCGAGGTGCGGTGCCCAGATCTGCTTACAGTATTCCCAAGTGGGGTCTAACCAGGCTTTTGTATAACTGCAACATAATATCTGCATCCTTGTACCCCTGTTCTCTAGATATGAAGGCCAACATTCCATTAGCATCCTTGCTTATTTTCTGTTTAAATTTAGATGTTTCGCTTTACTAATGTCGACATTTCAGCTCACTGATTGACATCTCTTGTCTGTCTTCTATTTTGACATGGATTTCCATCCTTCGCTAGCACTGATGCAAATAAATCATGTCATCTTCATGCATTGGGAGCCTCATTAAAGTGAGAAATTTAAACATTTCAAATGGTATCTCATCCGTGGACCAGACAACGGTCAGTAAAGTTGCAATAGATCTACATTCAGTGTTACTACCTTAGTAGCATTTGTAGGTTATTCCTAAGTCTCAGAGGAGAAAGTGAGGTCTGCAGATGCTGGAGATCAAAGTTGAAACTTTATTGCTGGAACAGCACAGCAGGTCAGGCAGCATCCAGGGAACAGGAGATTCGATGTTTCGGGCACAGGCCCTTCTTCAGGAATGATTCCTGAAGAAGGGCCTGTGCCCGAAACATCGAATCTCCTGTTCCCTGGATGCTGCCTGACCTGCTGTGCTGTTCCAGCAATAAAGTTTCAACTATTCCTAAGTCTCACACTTGACATATTTAGGCTGACTTTACCAGAAATATTGTAACAAGTCTCCAGAAAACAAATGTCCAATGGTTGCCATGACATGGAGAAATGGATAAAATTTCATTGTATAGTTCTATGTATCTTTCTGTGAAATTCGAAATATTTAAATTTATGGATTTTTTGTGATTAAAGTGAAATTTAACTTATTCAATCAATGTAAACCAATGGTTCGAATTATAGCCACACAGTATTATGGAATGCAGCTCTCAGAATGCAAAGAAAGTTCCTGTTTTCATGTGGCTGTAAAGTTCTTTGTTTGTATATTTTTTGGGATTCACTTGGTACTTGATGAGATCCACAATTTCAGTTAATGTCTGTTTGAAAGCATTCTCCAGAATGTTGCGATAGGTTGTTGCAAATCTGTGTTTTATGAAAGAAAGACTATATACTTACTGTTGGAAAATCATTGACTAAGTTTTTAAAGGAGAGAAATGGCAAGCTATTGAGATGGCCTCCAAAGCTCAGATGACTTTCGAGATTCTCAATTTTCTCATCTCACAACGTTTGAACTAAATAACCTTATAGGATGCCCTCCCTTGAACAAACATGTTGAGTTGAAACCATCTGAAGAGTTCACACTTTTTATCATCTTTGGATTTTAAAATCCCTCAAAATTAATGGACTGTCAGAGTCACTGTCTCTAAAAATGAAACTGTAGAGAAACCAATTCATTTTAAGCAGGTAGGAATAGCTACCACCCATTCCACATTGTGTAGAAATGGTTTCTAACTTTGAGTCATTTATGTCAACAATGAGAAGTATTGACTATGCAGACAATAGAATCCCAACAAGTCCACTCCAACCCTCCGAAGAGTAACCCACCCAGACTCATTATGTGCATTTAACCCCTGACTAATGCACCCAACCTACACATCCCTGAACACTGTGGACAATTTAGCATGTCCAATTCACCTAACCTGCACATCATTGGATTGTGGGAGGAAACTCCACAAGGTCACCCAAGGCTGGAATTGAACCCAGGTCCCTAGTGCTGGGGGGCAGCAGTGCTAATCACTGAGCCACCATGCCACCCCACATGGATGTGTGACCAAAACTGACTTTAGATACCCAAAGTCTAGATTAGAGTGGTGCTGGAAAAGCACAGCAGGTCAGGCAGCATCCGAGGAGCAGAAGAATCGACGTTTCGAGCAAAAGATACCCAAACTTACTTACTCCAAAAACTAGGGAGAAACATGCCAGTGTGGAAATTAAAAACTCGAACCCAGGTGTCTCTCCATCTATTTGTACAAGATCAAACTCTATCTGCCTTTTTTGTTTGTGCAGGTGTAGAGATACTTTTAAATAATTTCACCAAGCAGCAGCTTCTTTAGAAGAACAGAAAAATTGTCCAACTACATCTTTAAACTGATTTGATGCTAAAACCAGGAAGACCCTGAGTCCAACCCTAATTATCAACAATGAGAACTGCATACTATTAGTCTTTTTGAACTATAAACGTAATTCCTTATCTATCTTCATAAATTATTATTGAATGTGTGTATTTGAATGTGTGTGTCTGTGGATGTAGGTGTGTTTATATTTGACAACACTACAGTCTTTTATTCCATTTCTCAGTTTCCATTTTATTACATTTTTTACATTGGTTTCAGTACAACAAAAACTTTGGGAGGAATCATCTGGACATTGGTGACTAAATTGGGAAAGTTGTGTGAGATCAACCAGGAGATTCTCAAAGTTGGCAGCAAAAAGTCCCATTTTCCCACAAAGTATTGAACAGTGAGATAAGATTCTCACCAGTGAGAGGTGAGAAGATAGTTTGCATGCATTAGGATGTGTTAACATCTTAATTTCAGTTAGTCGAACCTAATGGATATGCAGTGTCCCATTCTCTCACTTGACAGATAAAAACGAGATGGTGGCAATTTTTAACATGAAAGTCACAGTGGTTACCTGGTGATCCAGCTCACTGCTTGCTCTGCTCGCCCTCCAAGTTGGACTACAGTTACCAACATCGAAAAGCACACTCTGAGATCACCAAGTCACCCTTTATTTACACATAGAGAGACCTTGACATTGATCCAGCTCCTTCAGATCCAGCTCTCAAAGTGAACAGGGTGTCTGACACTCTTGTTCTTAACTGTCAGCCATGGCTCTGTGATTGGACCCGGTTATCAGCCCAGTCAGGGAACTCCTATTCTGTGGGATCCACCTCATTACAATCACTACACACTCCATGGGCAATGACCACATGCAGCCTTCCCCCAAACTCCCTATTCATGCTGACACTGGACACATACCAGCTTCATTGTACCCTCATTGTACATGTCCAGTTCACTTACAGTACAGGGCAGCATTTTAGTGTTGACTTTGCAGTGCACCAGCACCTCTCTTTGGAACACTGTGACAAGGACACTTTACACTAGGGGCAGACATACACCTCATGGATTGGACAAGGTGCATCTCTGTGCTCCTCGTTTATTCTCAGCGCTGATTCACTATGCTCACAGCATCCCTGCCTTGCCCTCCCCTGCCTTCACTGTCCTGACTTGGCTTGCCCTGCCTTGCCTTAGCAAGACTTGCCTTTTCTCACCTTGCCCTTTAAGCTAGATCTTGAAGGCTAACAATATTTCTGACTTGCATTGCCATTAAGTCAGACACATAAACAATGATTGCAATGATTGTCAACAGACATCAATCAAGAGGGTGGGCATGTTGCTGTATTGCATTGTATTTCATTGATTTCACAACTGCACCAGGTGCCTAATGAAATGTGGCAAAAAAAATTCCATGTGCACTAATCAACTGGCCATGTCTCAAACTCTAAGGGGTACAGTTCTCAATCAAGTCATTGCTGGGCATTCCTCCGGGCTATGAATGCCATACTGATCCAGATGGCAACATCGGATCAGGCTGGCATGGTCCAGTGTTGTGGTCTCCTCTGCCTGTCCTGGGAGAAGGGGACAACACTCCCCTCCACTACCTGACCAGTCTGTATCAGCATGTACTATTAGCCTTTGCTCAACATACCTGGGCAATTGGCATAACTAAAATCAAGAAAGCTAATTCAACAAATGCAGGGTTGTGAAATTGGATGTGATTACAAAGCTAGAGAGAGCCAAAACTATGGAAACAAGGATGATCATTTTAAGATTAAGACATTGGTTGATTGGGGGAGATCACTAAGCACTGGGGTGAAAGGTGACACAGTCTTTCTGTAACTAAGGACACAGACAGCAAATGACCTCAAGTTTGCATGTATAACCCATGATTCAATAATTTAATAGATATTAAAATATCAAATGAATTAGTTTGCTTTATGATCAGTATTGGTTTACATTGGGAGTTCTGGTGTATCGGTGTTGGAATGCAGTGTGTTTGCAACATGAATCCCAAAAATTGACTTGCTTCACGCAGGCTGGCATAGTGGAAGTGAAAAATGAATCGTGGCTGTCCTGTGGTATTTGTTGTGATAATTTGGAAAATACGCTGGAACATTCTATCCAGTGATGCTCTATGTCTTTTTGAAGCAACATACCACAGTGTTTATTGAATAATAACTTGATCCTCTGCAGAATTGCTTATTTCAGAAGATTTAAAAAAACGTGCATCTCTTTTGTAACCTGTTTTCGTTTTTTGATTCTACTCCATTGTCTCCTGTGCCTTTCCTTTGTGCTTGTATCCCATTCATTTTCTTTCACATTGTGTTCCCAATGCTTTTCTCATTTTGATGTCTTATTTCATTCTTGTCATGCAGTCATAGAGTCACACAGTACAAAAACTGTGTTCAAGTCTTCTGTTCAATTCATAATGCCCTGTATTGGTGTCTCTCTTTCATCTGTTGCTCAGCTCCTGTTTGCACCTGCTTTCTCTTGAGCCTGTTACATGTGTGGGTTTACTTGTATAGTGGCAATTCAATTTAGGCCCAAGAGTACAGGGGGACAGCAGCCAATATGTACTTCATTAAAAACAAAAACAACGAATGCCAGAGAAGCTCAGCAGGAATGCCCTGCCTGCAACAGCAGTAGACTCGCCAACTTTAAGGGCATTTAAATGGTCATTGGCTGAACATATGGATGAAAATGGAATAGTGTAAGATAGACAGGCTTCATATTGGTTCCACAGATCAGCGTGACATCTGTAATGTGCTGTGCTGTAATATTCTGTAATGTGCTGTGCTGTGATGTTCTGTAATGTGCTGTGCTGTAATGTTCTATGTTCCATATTCTAGGTCTGGCAGCATCTGTGGAGAGAGAAAGTGAGTCTGGTATGACTTTTTTACAAAACCATTCTGAAGGTCCCACATGAAATCGTAAAAAGAAATAAAGAATCGTGGATGCTGGAAATCAGAGCTGAAAATGTGTTGCTGGAAAAGCGCAGCAGGTCAGGCTGCATCCAAGGAGCAGGAGAATTGACGTTTCAGGCATGAGCCCTTCTTAAGGAATCAATTTCCTGAAGGAGGGCTCATGCCCGAAACGTTGATTCTCCTGCTCCTTGGAAGCTGCCTGGCCTGCTGCGCTTTTCTAGCAACACATTTTCAACTCTGATCTCCAGCATCTGCAGTCCTCACTTGCTGCTGGCAATCTGAGACAGAATCAGGAATTGCTCGAGAACTTTGAACTTTTCCAGTTCTGGAGAAGTGTCATTGGACCTAAAACATTATCTCTGTTTTCCCTCCGCAGATGCTGCCAGACGCGATGTGTTTTTACAGCAGTTTCTGTTTTTTGGTGCACATGGAATCATTGAAGTGGAGTCGCAAGTAGATAGGATAATGAAGAACGCGATTTGTATGCTTTCCTTTATTGGTCAGAGTATTGAGTACAGGAGTTGGGAGGTCATGTTGCGGCTGTACAGGACACTGGTTAGGCCACTGTTGGAATATTGCATGTAATTGTGGTCTCCTTCCTATCAGAAAGATGTTGTGAAACTTGAAAGGGTTCAGAAAAGATTTACAAGAATGTTTCCAGGGTTGGAGGATTTGAGCTATAGGGAGAGGCTGAACAGGCTGGGGCTGTTTTCCCTGGAGCATCGGAGGCTGAGGAGTGATGTTATAGAGGTTTACAAAATTATGAGGGGCATGGATAGGATAAATAGACAAAGTCTTTTCCCTGGGGTCGGAGAGTCCAGAACTAGAGGGCATAGGTTTAGGGTGAGAGGGGAAAGATATAAAAGAGACCTAAGGAGCAACTTTTTCACACAGTGGGTGGTGTGTGTATGGAATGGGCTGCCAGAGGAAGTGGTGGAGGCTGGTACAATTGTAACATTTAAAAGGCATTTGGATGGGTATATGAATAGGAAGGGTTTGGAGGAATATGGGCCGGGTGCTGGCACGTATGACTAGATTGGGTTGGGAAATCGGGTTGGCATGGACGGGTTGGACTGAAGGGTCTGCTTCCATGCTGTACATCTCTATGATTCTATGTGTTTCTTTCAAATTGCCAGCATCCATAGTATTTTATCTTTATAAATAAGATAAGTTCTGAAGCTGGATTCTAGTGTTACCTAAACAAATAAGAAAAAAACAGTGATCTCAGTGGTTGAACTGAGATGGCAGAGTATTGCTAGATATTGCTTGACATTAGCATTTTAGAAGGGGGTGGACGTGGGTAATTAAAAGTAAGCAGCGTCCTGTATCTAGGTTGAAGTTGGGGAGTGAAACGTGTGATATGGATACGAGTGGCAGGGGGCAGTGAGCACTGACTGTAGGCTCCAGAGAGTTCCATACAACATTGAAAATAGGCACAGGAGTAGGCCCTTCGGCCCTTTGATATGACCATGGCTGACCATACCAATTCCAGTATCCCATTCCCGCTTTCTCTTCATTCCCTTTGATCCCTTATGTCGCAAGGGCCACATCAAGCTCCCTCTTGAATATATCTAACAAAATGTTCCCAACAGCTTTCTGTGCTAGAAAATTCCACAAGTTCACAAATCTCTGAGTGAAGAAATTCTTCCTCATCTCAGTCCTGAGGGACTGGAAAGAGTCAGGAAACACATAGCTGTTGAAATCAGTTACTTTCATGCTTTCTGCTGATGGTTTTATTGAGCAATCATCTGAAGTTTGGAAAATTTCTAGCAAGGCCAAAGCATTTTTTTTGTGATTGGGATGTTTAAGCTCATCAGTATGCCTCACACTCCATCAGTTGCTAAACATCTCTTCATACCGTACTGACATTTATCTTGTCCCATTCGCCAACTGCTTTAAATGAAGCTCCTGTCTAAACACATGGTAATTGGTAGTTTGACTGCAGCCAAAATGGCAACACCCAGTTTTTAAAAACGTTCCTCTTTTATTTCTCTGCCAATTTGCTGCTGTCTCTTTTTGTCCTCAATTGTACTCTGCTGATGTCCAGCACTGTAATTACTGTTAGCATTTAGATTGTGTGACCGTTCTTCTCTGAATATAAAGCAAAATGGGAATGAACAACCTGGCCTCTGCATTAAGCTGTCAATCCACAGGGAGACCCAGGGTCACTCCTTCACAGAATTCTAGGCACATACTCTTCTTGTGTCCAATTTCATAAACTTTTAAAAAAATGTTCCCACATTGAGGCACCCCACCTTACTCATACAAACATTTTGGGAAGATCCTTTTCTGAATCTATAATGATCCATTAGGCAGCACAAACATGGCTTGCCTCACATCACTGTTAAAACATGTTCTCTCAACTGAGTCAGCTCCTGTTGTATAAAGATAACTCATGTCCGTTGCTCTATTTAACTCATTGTTAAGTTCCGGGTAGCAAAACCGCAACAATTGCTCCATTGTTTGGCTGATATCCTATGCTTGTTTTCCTTTCAGACTGTTGGGTTATTCATTTTAATCTTGTACAGCTGTCCAAACGTTTAACATGACCCAGATGTTTTATTGCCCTGAGCCAGCTGGTGAAATGTTGGATGAATGTTTGCCTGAAATCCTGAACCATTGTGTAAGTGGATGCAACAAGATTATTTATGAGAAAGTCCAACCTATTTAACCTAATATCCTGTCTCAGAATGTATTACTCACCTATTGAGATCTTTTGGTTTATCAACCTGCTGATTCCACTTGACTTGTATATACTACTTTATTTTCAATTTATGATCACTGTGTGCTAATAGCAACCATCAAATAAATTCTACGAAAGGAGCTAATTGTTCATTGCCAAGGAAGCAGAAAAGGATTGCTGATGCTGAAGTGACAAAATCAACCTCTGTCCTGATTTTCTGATCTATTCATCAACAGATATAAAGCCAAGCTGGAAGTATTTTTCTAAATATGGTCAAACCAGCAAGTAACAAACCTAACTAATGTGCACAAATGATATCGAAGGAGGGTTAGACATGGCATCACAACTCCATACACTCTAAAGATGTTTCCAACACCACATCAAACGTGATGGCCGTTTTGACATTAAGTAGTTGCTTTTATTGCATACATTGCTTTAGGCAGTCGACTGAGAAACTCAGCAGTGAATATTACTTGTGCGAGTGGCAGCTTGAACATTTCACAACCTTTTGGTAGAAGATGAATCCCAAATTCATGGTCCAACAGCCATATTGGTGTGAAACTACATTTATGTGATTGCTTAATACAAGCTCCCAAAAATAAAAAAAGTCTTCAATATCACCCCACTGTCTTTAGATAGATGCTTGTAATTAACCATTATACAGTAGCTTGTTTTTAATAAGTCTACCAAAATTTTCATGGTGTTGCCTACTCTTATAGCTTACAGGAGAATGCAATTGTCACCATGTGTTGTTAGAGGCAGCAATTGCTCATATTGTTATCACAAGTTAGTTACATGCAAGAATCAGACAGAAAATGTACATTACTAGATCCACTAAGCTTTGGTCTCTGATCTTAAATGACTTGAGAGTTCTTTCTATTACCTTGACTAGAAATCTACCTCATGTGTTGATCACTCCTTACAGAATATGAATTTCTTGAAATAAGTTTTAAAATTGACTAAACTGTCTCCCTTTGTCCTTGTTTTGCTGATTGGTTTAAAAACATATTCTGGATCTACTTTCTATCCAGACATGTACGTCACTCGAAGATTATTTTTCAGGTACCACCTTCAAGCCTGTGCTCTTCTTCACAACTCTCTTCTCTTTCACAGAAATCAATTTTAGATAAGATTCCTCACAGTGTGGAAACAGGTCCTTCGGCCCAACAAGTCCACACTGACCCTCTGAAGAGTAACCCACCCAGACCTATTTCCCTCTGACTAATGCACCCAACACTATGGGCAATTCAGCTAACCTGCACATCTTTGGACTGTGGGAGGAAACCCATGCAGACACAGGGAGTATGTGCATACTTTACACAGACAGTCGCTAGAGGTGGGAATCGAACCCAGGTCCCTGAGGCAACAGTACTAACCACTGAGCCACCGTGCCGCCCAAATGTTGTGTAGCTTCTCTGGCTCTCCTCTGTTTTTGAAAGGTGCTTTGAATCCTAATAACTATTGCTTCATACATTGCTCAGCATCTAGCTTGGCAAAAGCACCATAAACTTAACCATGTGTTCTTCTGACTTGCATTTTGTTTGAAACAATATTGGTCATCATTCTTCTCACTTTGCTCAGTTTCTTGTGATGCTGACATATTGAGCTACCTCCCTTTCAACCTTAATCTCAACAGTGCTAATATCATTGAGGAAATACTTACATCATCCATTTTCTTTCCCCAGAAGTCCAATTCTTGACATTGGTCAGTATCTGGAGAAATCTAAGAGTCGCTACTTACTTTGGTGCTTGCAACTGGCTATAACATAAGACAGCGGTTATTAGCAACCTTGACTTACTGTAGAAAGATTTAGTCATCTTGCCACAAACCTGTAAAATATTCCCACCAACATTGAACTACTTGTGGCTAGACATGAGATCCTCTAACTGATTTCAATTCTGGGCTTCCTTATTTGGGCTCAGATAAATATATATAGTGTGGGAATTAAAATGAAGCATAAATCAACTGGTTGAAAGAATTGACATTATTCCAAATGCTTTTAACAGTGGCAAAAGGGGATCAATGGCTGAAAATAATGTCAAAGTAACACTTTCTCATCTGGAAAGTTTTCCTGGTGATATGATCATCAGTAATTTAGAAAATAAATTGCCTAAACCTGCCATAAAGCACAGAAACTCTCCTTTTGAAAAGTACAACATGTTCATCTCTTTAATTTCTAATTTATCATGGGTTGTAGTTGTTTTTTCAAATTGCTTGCATTTAACTACTTGAAAGGACAGTGAGCAAATTGTTATCAGGAATACAAAGCTTTTGATCTCTTTTTTGATGCATTATATTTTGAAAGCTGCTGGATTTAGTTTAGAAGGAATTAATCACCATAATTTTTTCGAGATAAATGTTTGGCAGCTCCTCAGTGAAATTGTTCTGCCCGAAAGATAATGCAAGTATAATGTCCTATGATTGAAAGCCCCGTGTCTACTTGCCTCTGTAACAGAGGTAAATTATCCATTTATTGAGTAGTGGAGCACATCCAATTGTAGAAAAAATATGCAGCAGAGGCATGTTTTGTAACTGTTCCTACACTGGAGGCCAGATCTCTTTGGAAGGCTCCAATCCCTGAGTTGCCACATGATAAACTGACCCTACATCCTGTGATGCTAGCACCAGCCAGAACTCTGCTGGAGTACCATTGAAAAAGCCAATCCAGTCCACACACAGTCCTGTTACGCTGCTAGTTAGTTTCTCAGTTATTTGAACTATTCATTGTCTTCCACGTTTTATGTTGACGTTAGATTGGTTTTATCCACTTTGGTAAGATTTTAATCTGATCGTGTATGACCTGGAAGACTTGCATAATGACTGTTGAAGCATGGGCTGCAGTGAAAGGGATAGGAGCATTTTACCTGACGTTGCAATGGTTTGTTTTTATCTCCCATGGTATAAGAAACAGAATATGATTATTATGATGCTGAAGAATCTAAGAGACATTTATTACAACAAATTATTAAAAACAAACATTACATTCTGCAGGCAGATAAATGTCTGGGTTCACATTAAATTAACACAAGTTACAAGGAAACATGCTTCCAATAGAATGTCATGCTTCTAGTGATCTGAAATAAGAAGGAGTATGCAATTTCTATTCTCTCAGGTCATGTGCTTTGATGCAGTGATGATACCACAAGCATCGAGAGTGTGGTGTTGGAAAAGCACAGCAGGTCAGGCAGCATCTGAGAACCAGGAAAATCAATGTTTCAGGCAAAAGCCCTTCATCAGAATTTTCCTGCTCCTCGGATGCTGCCTGACCTGCTGTGCTTTTCCAACACCACACTCTTGACTCTGTTCTCCGGCATCTGCAGTCCTCACTTTTGCCCACCATTGGAGATCAGGAGAATCGACATTTCGGGCATAAGCCCTTCATCAGGAATTAGGAGTGCTCATTCCTGATGAAGGGTTTATGCCTGAAATGTCGATTCTTCTGCTCCTCGAATGCTGCCTGACCTGCTGTGCTTTTCCAGCACCACACTCTCGACCTCTGATCTCCAGTGTTTGCAGTTCTCACTTTCTCCTAGTTGATACCACAAACATGTTTGTTAAAGACACACTGACATACTGAACATGAGACACCATACAGGAGGGAATGATTCAAGAATCTATAGATTGGTTCTTCCTTGTTCTCATACCTCACACAGAAGTAAGTACAAGGTGGATCCTCAACTGAAACCCTAAGCCATTTTATGGAAAGCTGTCAGTATGACAATGATCCCTAACCATTGTGCCATAAGGTTATTATAGCTCATACAAGGTGGCATTAGTAAATTGGAGACATTACTGAGGTTTTCTGAGCCAGGAGAAAAGCCAGGTCATGGTGATTGTTCAAAACTCTGAATTGCTTATGGATACTTTTAACTTTTAAACAATGCATGTCTTTAAAAAAAAAGACACCTTTCAGCCAGTAATGGCTGATCATGTAAATCCTGAGAATGGAAATCATTGCTGAAAGTTCAGAGAAACCTACAAGGAAGAGATGTAAGATGAAAGCTGGTCATCCTACTCAGTAGGAAAGCCATATCCTGTGGGTATCTCCCAAACTGTGGGCATGAATCAAAATTCATGTTTGTTTTACCCTCTCAGGAATATAAAGAACAGGAGTTGAAACTCCTTGAAGCCCTATTGTCCATTCATCAGTGAGCTGATGTGTTTGTGTGGACTAGTGTTGTGAAGGTCATAGCTTCCGGACAGCTATTAGACAACGGCGCACCGCAGGGAAATGAAATCTCTCCTTTGGTCTGAGTGCTAAAAGCTTGACCAGCCAGTAAAGTCATCACTGAAGAGGAAACAAGACAAAATCTTGTGAACTTGCACAGTCAAGTGTCTCAAAATCAACTGCTTCACTAGCAATGTCAATATTACCAGTCCCAGCCAATCCAACTCCTCTTCACAGAACCCAAAGACGGATTCAAGGATCTTTTTTGAAGTGTTATTACTCATTTCACATTTAATTCCATTCACATTTCTAATCTGTGTGTATGTGTGTCCCATTTTATTTTATTTTATTGTGCTTAGGTAATAGAATCATCCTTTCTTTAACCCAAAAAGCTTGGTTAAGTTGGTTTCTTTAAAATCATAAATACATTTGGATTGGGAAAAGGTATCCATGAGGGAAGAGTTAAAAATCACACAACACCAGATTATAATCCAAAAGGTTTAGTTGGAAGTACTAGCTTTCGAAGTACTGCTGACCACCTGATGAATGAGCAGTGCTCCGAAAGCTAGTGTTTCCAAATAAACCTATTGGACTATAACCTGGTGTTGTATGATTTTTAACTCTGTCCACCTCAGTCCAACACCGGCTCCTCCAAATCATGTCCATGAGGGAAGGGATCTTTTATACATTAGCAATGGTTGTGACCAACTGAGAGCAGGAGTGAATCAAAAAAGGAGAATTAATTCATCCATCCTCACACGATAGCATAACCATTTGGGGGGCATCCTAATGATTTGGAGACCCTTGCTCAAGAACTGACCATAATAGCAAACACCACACTCCACATTAACACAGCAAAATACAAGAGACCACAAGGCTTTGCCCAAAATGTAAGTTTCCTTAATATTCAAGGTAGAACAAATTGTGTCTACCATTGCTTTGTCTGGATCTATCACTCACATGAAATCAATATTACTTCCTGATCTGCACTTCAAGAAAGCTCTGGAACTGGCCCTTTCCCACAAAAGCACGGATAAAGGGTCCATTCAGGTCCATGAATGGTACCTTCCTCAACTTTGGGTGATGCTCATACCACAGAGCCAAGTCCCCAGTGGATAATCCCTGTGGATCCTGTTTGTTGCCATGGAGGGGTGATTGGAGTTGGAGGCCACAGGGTTCCTGAACTGGATGGGAAGTTTCTCCATAAGTCAGTTAGGAGCAAAATATCCATGCTGCATTTGTGGTCATAGAGTTCATCCAGACAAAGCTGCTGAAACAGGCAAAGCACATCCAGGGCGAAGACAGAAGTGGAGGAAGCTCAGTTGGAGTCAATAAGGATGAGCCCTCTGCAGTGACTCTTCGATCTTCATGGAAGATACAGTCGCCCTACTTACCATAAGCCCCCGACCAGACCTGGAAAGCAACAGGAATGGGCCACATGCAAAATGATGTCAGAGACCATATCATCACATAAGTGGGAGGGGACCTCCGGCCTTGGAAGAGGAGGGATGCGATAGCTCCTACAATATATATGTGGATGATTTGGGAAGAAAAATAAAATACTGGGCACTATTGGGCCATAAGGAAAAATAAAGGAAGAAAGAAATACACCTTCAGGGATAAGTTTGCAGAGCCGTCTGCCCTGCCCTATTTATGCCACGAATAGTGGCTTTATTTTGTTGCTCACCAATAAAGAATGTTTCCTGTCAATTGAATTTCCTGAGTTATTACAATACCTTACTCTGATCTTTCCTTTCTTCGAGATCGATCTGATGAATTAGACTGTTGCAGTTACTAAATTCATTTCATTATTATGGAAAATATTTCAACTTCTTTCCACAGATACTTTTAACCAATTTGAACTAATGTTTAAGAAAAATGAAAATAAATACAAAACCTGCAAGACAACTGTGGCAAAGTGTGCAGTGCTTTTATTTGCAGCCTTCCTCCTTTTTATGCCTCTCGTGCCTCCCTTACTCAGGCAACTCTGAAGGAAAGGGCTGTTTCTTCAGACATGCCGAAAATCTCAGCTGCTGGGACTAAACTAGTGGTTGGAATCAAGAACAGCAATCCATATAATTATATAAAAATAATGCTTTACCAATGATTTAGGATGGCCTTTGGACAAAAGTCAATGGAAGCGGAATTGCAAACTGCTACAACTGATCCTCCTGCTGATAAACAGATGTGACCCTTTTGTGTGGAGGGGTGTGCTCTTTCCATCCCACCGTCCCTCCTCCCCACATATATCCAGATATAATCTGGTCATGTCATTTGTGACATCTTCACAAGTTCAATGGTCAAAGATTATTTCCTTTTCTTCATGTCTTCGGAACCCTTTTATTCATCTCAAACGTGTGACCTCCACAGAGCTCTTTCTCCTTCGCATCTGTGAAGACAGTAGAGAAGGTTAAAAACACCGCCAGCTGTGATAACAAAAAACAGAAATTGCTGGACGAACTCAGCATATCTGGCAGCATCTGTGGAAAAGAAAGCAAATTTAACATTTCAAGTCCAGTGTCCATTTTCCAGGACTGTGGTTAATGCAGTTGACTGGATGGCTGGTTTGTGATATAGCAGGACCCCAAAAGTGTAGGTTCAATTTCCACACTGGCCGAGTAAATGCCAGATTAGACATTAACTCCAACTCTGCTTATTTTTTAAAAAAAAATGCTGTACAGTGGTCACTGGACTTGAAAAATTCACTCTGCCAAACTGCGATGTTTCTCCAAAACTTTCAGTATTTGTATCAGATCTTCAGCATCTGCAGTACTTTATTTCAGCCTTCATAACAAACTGATACATTTCATCAAGTTAAAATTCCTGATGCCTTAATGTACTTGCAGCTATTGTACAAGATACATGATACTAAAGGAATTGTCTTTTACCCTGTCTCCAAACTGTATTGTACCCACCAAGACACCATTATGAGAAGATAGATAGTCTTCCTTAGAGTGGGCATCATCACTGTTGCTAGGAAGCACCGTGATACAAGGATAGACAGTGGGAACAGCAGGAATCAGAAAATAGCTGGAGACTGCGTCCCCACACGATGTAACAACTCCTTATCATATGGCAAAACAAAGGAGCAAGAAGCTCTCAGAAATGATGATGAGCACTGCAAGTCATCTCAACGTGGTCAAAATGCAGATATTCAGAAAAGAGGGGACTCAGTGCTCCTCTATCAAGTGATCCCTGTTCCTTCTGCTCTAGGGTGCTGTATCACCTGCTTTCTGCAGCAGTCTCCCCTTCACTTTTTGTGATCCGATGATCTGTGATCGCCTCTATACTTCTCTGCTTTCCAACATGCAGTGCACTATGATGATTCTGCAAATGTGTGTGGTTCATTATAGAAGCCGGAACACTCTCCAAAAGCTTTATCATCTGCACTCTGTGATATTTCTGCTGCTCCCTTGACCTGTGAGTATTCTTCAGCTATGATGAGAATATGGGTCACCTTCCATGTGTTCAGGGGTAACCCTCATTGCCAAGCAACCATTGCATTTCTGGCAGGGTGGAATTGTTGTGGAAGGGTGGAGGAGGCTGTGGAAGTGTGTATCGGCTTTGTGACAGCGGCCTGCAAGACTGACAAAGCCTTGTATCATTCTGTACTGGCAGTCACTCAGCAGGAGAACATCTATGCCCTGGTAGTCCTTCCTGTTAGCAAAAGCTGAATGGCTCCATGGTGCCTTTATGGATACAAAATTGTGGTGTTCAATGTCCTAGATCATTGCTGTAAACCTCTCTTTTTGAGCCTCAGTATTCCTGCGAAATGTGAGTATTGGCAGGCCCTGGCAAGTAGGACTTTGTGGATTTGTCTGTTGAAACTGTACACTTGCTGTTTCGACCCCACTGCATTCTGCATAGAGGTGAAACAGTTAGGAACTAGATGAGGAAGAGAGGTTCGGCCAATTGGGTTAAAAGAAAAAAGGTGGATGGAGGCTTGCATGGAGCATAGACATCAGTATGGATTACTTGGGCTGAATGGTCTGTCTCTGTATTGTATCACAGTCAAAAATCATATGACACCAGGTTATAGTCCAACAGGTTTATAGGTAGCCTCTGCTACCCGAAAGTAAAGCGTTCCCAGGAAACCTTTCTTAAGCTGAAAACAATGTAAAGTGAAGGTGCACGGTTTATATGGGAAAAAATATTGCCATTTCTTGTAAAAGTGAAAATCCTCTTTGGATTCGCGAAAACAGGTACTAATGTAAGTCTTTCATAAAAACGATATTGCGTAAAGCGAACATTTGAAAAACGGGGGATACCTGTATTTGAAACCACAAGTTTTTGGAGTCCCCAATCCATCCTCAGACCTATCTGATTCTCATCCTGCTGCTTATCTTCTCCACCTGTAATGAAACAGTAATAACACTCATGATAAGCTGTGTGACAGAAACAACTAATATCTAAGTTTAAAAATTCCTCAGGACAACAGCACACAGATGACCGGCTGGCTGTCCCTCACAACATCACTTGTCAGAAATTTAGTGCATGAAGTTAATTCCTTGACATTTTATTCCATTGATTACTGGACAAACTATGAGCTATTCAGTTATAGCCATTTGGGATTCTCGTAATAAACTGAGACTTTGATTGTTAGAGAAGTCCAATGCACTTGCCTGATTAAAGTGTTGTGAGCAGTTGATTTAGGGCCAGCTTTAATATACCAGGGTTAGTATTTTCCCAGATGAACTTGTGTATTTGCTGGTTGGTATTGGTACTGAGTAAGGTATGTTTGAGGTAATTTGTCTTGGACAGACCTGATGATTAGTGGCAAAAAAATACACTATCATTGAGTATCCACAGAAGAGGTACTGTTCTCAGATAACAAGTAGGTTTATTGCATGATAGCAATAAACACAATCACATTTGATTAGGCAAATTACTGAGACCTTTACTGGGGTGGCACTGTGGTTAGCACTGCTATCTCACAGTGCCAAGGACCTAGGTGTAATTCAACCTTCAGGTAACTGTCTGTGTGGAGTTTGCTCATTCTCACTCTGTCTAAGTAGGTTTCCTCTGGATACTCCAGCTTCCCTCACAGTCCAAAGATGTGTGTGGATAAGCCATGGGAAATGCAGGGATACAGGGGTGGGGTTGGGATCAGTGTGGACTTGATGGGCCAGATGGCCTGTTCTCATATTGTAGCGATTCTATGATTGTTTAGAAGATGGAGGTACATATACATCTGTTCTCTTTGAAAGCAAGTGTAGAACTTCTTGTCTCCACCTACCTGGCCATCAGTGGAATGAGTGGCACCAATGTAACATGAACATTAACCCTCTGAGAACTGTGATGTCCAATAATACCAGAAACCAAGTAATAAGTGAAATCAGTAAATGATATATCCCCCCTGCACCCTTCCTAACCCCAAAATTCATTGCAGTCATGTTGGGACAGAATCAAGATCAAAATCTTGATGTTAGTCCAATTTGCAGTAATAATGACATGATCTTCAAATAAATATTAACTGCAAATTTTATTGAGTGTAAACACTGAATGACACTTAATTACATTACTCTTTTTGTTTCCACACAGTGGTTCATTTTGATGAATTGTCCTCAACTGCAAAAAATATTTATTGTTTTATGTTCTGGTATTTTATAGTTTCTCCATTGTCTCCAAATGCATGATGACTAGACCTAGAGATTATGTATATCTCAGCACCCACTTTTCTCCCCACTGCTTTGCATTTTGCACTCACTCAAATTATTTATCCACAAAGTTTTTTTTGCTTATTTTTACATCTGCTTAGGCTGGCACAGGGAGCTAAGCAATAGCAGATGTAGCAATTAAGCAATATTCCATCTGGTTAATCAGCTCTTGGCCTGTCAGTAAACAAACGTTTGTATTCTGTAGGCTAGTCAATCTAATGCCACTTTGACAAAACTGGTTTTGGTAATTGTTGTAAGATATTTCTGCTCTATTTCCTATCGCAAACCTCCAAGCGAAGTCAAGTCCCGATCCAATAAACCTTCTGCTGTAGACATTAAGCAGACTATTCAAAATATGATTTATGGTGATAAATTGCAATTGCTTCAAGATGCAAAGGGAAACCACTGCGGTGAGTGAAAAAACACGTCTCATTGTGAATGGGAGGGAGCTAGAGGAAATATTTCTCAATATGAGATTCTGTTTGAAGATTAATGATGTGTTTAACTCTACATGCCTCTATTAATGTGCAAAACTGCCGGCACTTTGTGGGAATTAAAAGAGATTGGGTGGAATTTTTCTTTTGGATACTCAGAGACGTGGCAACATAAACCGAGGGGGACCTCCGCTTTCCTGCACAATTAGGTTTTTCCCAGTTCATTCCATATTAATGCAGGGAGAAAATCTCCACACAGAGTCATCAGCAGAAGGTTGGCCCAATCCTAGTAAACAGTAGAGATTTATTATACAGGACTTGTTACCTGGTTACATTACATCTAAGATTCATCGTGGTCTCCTGTGGAGACATCAGACTCTACCAAGGATGTATTGTTAGCTACATTGACTTAACACCAGAACAACTGAAATCACATTCTGGAGATCAGCTTGCTCCACCTTTTCTTTTTTACACAGTGGGGCGATGGAATTCTCACTAGGCAGCAGCCATGGGCCATCTGATGGGGATTAATGTGGTTAAATACCTTGTTCACAATATGACCACCTTATTCATACTAAGACTCGCACCTTACCATATTCACCCAACATTGGGAAAACACAACAAAGAAACCAGAGCTTGTAACTCGCAGGTTCAACTTGCCACTTGTTCCAAAGCACCTCCATGCTGCCTGTGACCAGATACATGGCACCAACAACACTCAAGGTATATTGGCATCCACCATCTGTCAGTCCATCTGAACCATCCTGGTACATCTATTGAGCTGTGGTAGTGTCATCCCGAAGTACACATTTGTATTGTAGGCCCATCAGCAACTAGCATTGAAAGTAGTGGGGACTCAATGTGGGGACACTTTGCACATAGGGACGGGCACCCAGCTCACAGACTGGACGGGGGGATGGTGCCAGTGTGAGGGTGGGCCTTGGTACTGAACCTTCACAACATAATCTTTGAGACTGCGGGCTTCAGGCTCTGGACAAAGGCACAGCGCAATTATGGAGGAGGACGGTGTCGAAGGATTTCGAAAGGGGCTAGAAGATAAGGTGTGGCTGGGGAGGGTGTAATGAAGGAGTGGTGGTTGCCCTCAGGTAGACACAGCCCAGATTCAAGTTGGGGATGTGATGACAGCACCACCCGTTATCACCTCTTATGCCTGGGTCTGGGTGGGAAGAGTAGGCAGACATGTGCAAATATTAATGGGTTGGGTGGGCACTGGGCAAAGTGTGAATCCCATCAGGCTGTGGGATGGACCATGAGCAAAGGGATGTGGAATTGTATGGGTTGAGAGCCACTTAATGAGGACAGCTCACTGTTGCCTTCCCTCATGCTGGAAATTGGAAGGGAAGGAAAATGGCTACGACCACACTTGCGGCAGACAGGGCAAGTGACCCAACCTGCGAGTGAGGGTGCAGCAGCACACACCATTCAGAGGGTTTGTAAAGGGTAATAATGTGGGTCATATGTACCTGAACCATCTAGTACAAAGGCCGATAGAATGCATTCTCCCTTACTACTCTGCACCATTGACTCCTTCTGAAGGCGGTACCTCCATGGTACTGCCACTGCTGGATAACTCTGGCAGCTACACCTTTTGCACAGAGTCAGGGATTGTCAACCAGAAACACACAAGGTGCCTGCATCAACAAATCCATGAGAACCTATTGATCTCTCTGATTCAAGCTGGTTTTGTCAGATGCGTGCACAAACCTCAACTCACGAGACATCTCGTTTGGTTATGAACTGCTGACAATGTGACAATGCATCAGAGACTCAGAAGCAGGTGGATGAAAGTAATAGCTAGCCACATTTGTGTTGAGAAGAACATGGAAGCCCTCTTTGCCCATTCCACTGAAGTGCTTTCCATTTTAACCAGCGGTGGCGGACGGGGGGGGGGGGAGGGTGCAAAACAGGATTGCCCATTGCCTGATGGTGTACCACAAGGATTGGTGCTGGGTCCAGTGTTTTCTTCCTGGGTTATGGAATTCTGGAAGCCCACGTAAAGAAGGTAGTCACAGGTGAGCTGCTGGAAGATTGGAGGTTGGCTAACATGGTGCCACTATTCATCGAGTCATAGAGATGTACAGCATGGAAACAGACCATTCAGTTCAACACATCTATGCTAACCAGATATCCCAACCTAATCCAGTCCCATTTGCCAGCACATGGCCCATATCCCACGAAGCCCAGCCAATTCATATACCCATCCAGCTGGCTTTTAAAAGCTGTAATTTTACCAGCCTTCACTACTCACTCTGGTAGCTCACTCCATAAGCGCACCACCCTCTGTGTGGAAGAGCTGCATGTTAGGTCCCTTTCAAATCTTTCCCGTCTCGCACTAAACCTATGCCCTCTACTTCTGGACTCCCCCACCCCAGAGAAAAGACCATGTTTGTTTATCCAGTCCAAACCGCTCAGGATATTATAAACCTCCATAAGGTCACCCATCCACTTCGGACAGTCCAGGGAAAAGGTCCAAACCTATTCAGCCTCCCCCTGTAACTCACATTCTCCAAAAATGTCCGCAGAAGATGAGAGTAGGGGGACCTTGATGTGGACTGATGACTGGCCCAGTGCGTTCACACTCCACACTGCACCATTGCTGTCACACCCCACACTGAGCCACTGCTGTCACACTCCACACTGCACCACTGCTGTCACGCCCCACACTGTACCAGTGCTGTCACACTACACACTGAGCCACTGCTGTCACACTCCACACTGCACCACTGCTGTCACGCCCCACACTGTACCAGTGCTGTCACACTCCAAACTGCACCACCGCTGTCACACTACACACTGAGCCACTGCTGTCACACTCCACACTGAGCCACTGCAGTCACACTCCACACTGCACCACTGCTGTCACACTCCACACTGCACCACTGCTGTCACACTCCAAACTGAGCCACTGCAGTCACACTCCACACTGAGCCACTTCTAGCATGCTCCACACTGCACCGCTGCTGTCACACTCCACACTGAGCCACTACTGTCACGCTCCACACTGAGCCACTGCAGTAATGCTCCAGACTGCACCACTGCTCTCACACCCCAAACTGCATCACTGCTGTCACACTCCACACTGCAACACTGGTGTTACACTCCACACTGCACCATTGCTGTCACAATCCACACTGAACCAGTGCTGTCACAATACACTCTGCACCACTGCTATCACACTCCACACTGCACCACTGCTGTCACACTCCACAATGCACCACTGCTGTCGCATTCCACACTGAGCCACTGCTGTCACACTCCACACTGCACCACTACTGTCACAACCCCACGCTGCACCACTGCTGTCGCGTTCCACACTGCACCATTGCTGTCACACTCCACAATGCACCACTGCTGTCACACTCCACACTGCACCACTGCTGTCACGCCCCACACTGTACCACTGCTGTCACACTCCACACTCAGCCAGTGCTGTCACACTCCACACTGCACCACTGCTGCACACTCCATACTGTACCACTGCAGTCACACTCCACACTGAGCCACTGCTGTCACACTCCACACTGCACCACTGCTGTCACACTCCACACTCAGCCAGTGCTGTCACACTCCACACTGCACCACTGCTGCACACTCCATACTGTACCACTGCAGTCACACTCCACACTGAGCCACTGCTGTCACACTCCACACTGCACCACTGCTGTCACACCCCACACTGCACCACTGCTGTCACGTTCCACACTGCACCATTGCTGTCACACCCCACACTGCACCATTGCTGTCACACTCCACACTGAGTAACTGCTGACACGCTCCAAACTGCAGCACTGCTGTCACACTCAACACTGCACCGCTGCTGTCACACTCCACACTGAGCCACTGCTGTCACACTCCACACTGAGCCACTGCAATAACGCTCCACACTGCACCACTGCTGTCACACCCCACACTGCACCACTGCCGTCACACTCCACACTGCACCACTGCTGTCACACTCCACACTGCACCACTGCTGTCACACCCCACACTGAGCCACTGCTGACACGCTCCACACTGCACCATTGCTGTCACACTCCACACTGCACCAATTCTGTCACACTCCACACTGAGCCACTGCTGTCACACTCCACACTGCACCACTGCTGTCACTCTCCACACTGCACCATTGCTGTCACATTCCACATTACACCACTGCTGTCACTCTCCACACAGCACTACTGCTGTCACACTCCACACTGAGCCACTGCTGTCACACTTCACAGTGCACCATTGCTGTCACTCTCCACACTGTAACATAGCTGTCAAACTCCACCCTGCACAACTGCTGTCACACTCCCCACTGCACCTGTGCCGTCATCCACCACACTGTACCACTGCTGTCACACTCCACACTGCATCACATCTGTCATGCTCCACACTGCACAATTGCTGTCACACACCACACTGCACCACTGCTGTCACACTCCACACTGCACCACTGCTGTCACACTGCACCACTGCCCCACTACATTCACACTCCACACTGCACCACTGCTGTCACACTCCACACTGCACCACTGCTGTCACACTCCAAACTGAGCCACTGCAGTCACACTCCACACTGAGACACTGCTAGCATGATCCACACTGCACCGCTGCTGTCACACTCCACACTGAGCCACTGCTGTCACGCTCCACACTGAGCCACTGCAGTAATGCTCCAGACTAAACCACTGCTCTCACACCCCAAACTGCATCACTGCTGTCACACTCCACACTGCAACACTGGTGTTACACTCCACACTGCACCATTGCTGTCACAATCCACACTGAACCACTGCTGTCACAATACACTCTGCACCACTGCTATCACGCTCCACACTGCACCACTGCTGTCACACTCCACAATGCACCACTGCTGTCACACTCCACACTGAGCCACTGCTGTCACACTCCACACTGCACCACTACTGTCACACCCCACGCTGCACCACTGCTGTCACGTTCCACACTGCACCATTGCTGTCACACTCCACTATGCACCACTGTTGTAACACTCCACACTGAGCCACTGCTGTCACACCCCACACTGCACCATTGCTGTTACACTCCACACTGAGCAACTGCTAACATGCTCCACACAGCACCACTGCTGTCACACTCCACACTGAGCCACTGCTGTCACACTCCACACCGCACCAGTACTGTCAGACACCAGACTGTGACAGTGCTGCCACACTCCACACTGCACCACTGCAGTCACACTCCACACTGCACCACTGGTGTCACACTCCACACTGAGCCACTGCTGTCACACTCCACACTGCACCACTGCTGTCACACTCCAAACTGAGCCACTGCAGTCACACTCCACACTGAGACACTGCTAGCATGATCCACACTGCACCGCTGCTGTCACACTCCACACTGAGCCACTGCTGTCACGCTCCACACTGAGCCACTGCAGTAATGCTCCAGACTGCACCACTGCTCTCACACCCCAAACTGCATCACTGCTGTCACACTCCACACTGCAACACTGGTGTTACACTCCACACTGCACCATTGCTGTCACAATCCACACTGAACCACTGCTGTCACAATACACTCTGCACCACTGCTATCACGCTCCACACTGCACCACTGCTGTCACACTCCACAATGCACCACTGCTGTCACACTCCACACTGAGCCACTGCTGTCACACTCCACAATGCACCACTGCTGTCACACTCCACACTGAGCCACTGCTGTCACACCCCACACTGCACCATTGCTGTCACACTCCACACTGAGTAACTGCTGACACGCTCCAAACTGCAGCACTGCTGTCACACTCAACACTGCACCGCTGCTGTCACACTCCACACTGAGCCACTGCTGTCACACTCCACACTGAGCCACTGCAATAACGCTCCACACTGCACCACTGCTGTCACACCCCACACTGCACCACTGCCGTCACACTCCACACTGCACCACTGCTGTCACACTCCACACTGCACCACTGCTGTCACACCCCACACTGAGCCACTGCTGACACGCTCCACACTGCACCATTGCTGTCACACTCCACACTGCACCAATTCTGTCACACTCCACACTGAGCCACTGCTGTCACACTCCACACTGCACCACTGCTGTCACTCTCCACACTGCACCATTGCTGTCACATTCCACATTACACCACTGCTGTCACTCTCCACACAGCACTACTGCTGTCACACTCCACACTGAGCCACTGCTGTCACACTTCACAGTGCACCATTGCTGTCACTCTCCACACTGTAACATAGCTGTCAAACTCCACCCTGCACAACTGCTGTCACACTCCCCACTGCACCTGTGCCGTCATCCACCACACTGTACCACTGCTGTCACACTCCACACTGCATCACATTTTTCATGCTCCACACTGCACAATTGCTGTCACACACCACACTGCACCACTGCTGTCACACTCCACACTGCACCACTGCTGTCACACTGCACCACTGCCCCACTACATTCACACTCCACACTGCACCACTGCTGTCACACTCCACACTGCACCACTGCTGTCACACTCCAAACTGAGGCACTGCAGTCACACTCCACACTGAGACACTGCTAGCATGATCCACACTGCACCGCTGCTGTCACACTCCACACTGAGCCACTGCTGTCACGCTCCACACTGAGCCACTGCAGTAATGCTCCAGACTGCACCACTGCTCTCACACCCCAAACTGCATCACTGCTGTCACACTCCACACTGCAACACTGGTGTTACACTCCACACTGCACCATTGCTGTCACAATCCACACTGAACCACTGCTGTCACAATACACTCTGCACCACTGCTATCACGCTCCACACTGCACCACTGCTGTCACACTCCACAATGCACCACTGCTGTCACACTCCACACTGAGCCACTGCTGTCACACTCCACAATGCACCACTGCTGTCACACTCCACACTGAGCCACTGCTGTCACACTCCACACTGCACCACTACTGTCACACCCCACGCTGCACCACTGCTGTCACGTTCCACACTGCACCATTGCTGTCACACTCCACTATGCACCACTGTTGTAACACTCCACACTGCACAATTGCTGTCACACCCCACACTGCACCATTGCTGTTACACTCCACACTGAGCAACTGCTAACATGCTCCACACAGCACCACTGCTGTCACACTCCACACTGAGCCACTGCTGTCACACTCCACACCGCACCAGTACTGTCAGACACCAGACTGTGACAGTGCTGCCACACTCCACACTGCACCACTGCAGTCACACTCCACACTGCACCACTGGTGTCACACTCCATGCAATACCACTGCTGTCACACTCCACACTGCACCAATTCTGTCACACTCCACACTGAGCCACTGCTGTCACACTCCACACTGCACCACTGCAGTCACACTCCACAATGCACCAGTGCCGTCATCCACCACACTGCCCCACTGCTGTCACACTCCACACTGCATCACATCTGTCACGCTCCACAATGCACAATTGCTGTCACACACAACACTGCACCACTGCTGTCACATTCCACACTGCACCACTGCTGTCACACTGCACCACTGCCCCACTGCGTTCACACTCCACACTGCACCACTGCTGTCACACTCCACACTACACCACTGCTGTCACACTCCAAACTGAGCCACTGCAGTCACACTCCACACTGAGCCACTGCAGTAACGCTCCAGACTGCACCACTGCTGTCACACCCCAAACTGCATCACTGCTGTCAAACTCCACACTGCAACACTGGTGTTACACTCCACACTGCACCATTGCTGTCACAATCCACACTGAACCACTGCTGTCACAATACACTCTGCACCACTGCTATCACGCTCCACACTGCACCACTGCTATCACACTCCACAATGCACCACTGCTGTCACACTCAACACTGAGCCGCTGCTGTCACACTCCACACTGCACCACTACTGTCACACCCCACGCTGCACCACTGCTGTCACGTACCAGACTGCACCATTGCTGTCACACTCCACAATGCACCACTGCTGTCACACTCCACACTGATCCATTGTTGTCACACCCCACACCACACCACTGCTGCCACTCTCCACACTGCACCACTGCTGTCACTCTCCACACTACACCATTGCTGTCACATTCCACATTGCACCACTGCTGTCCCTCTCCACACTGCACTACTGCTGTCACACTCCACACTGAGCCACTGCTGTCACACTTCACAGTGCACCATTGCTGTCACTCTCCACACTGTAACATAGCTGTCACATTCCAGACTGCACCACTGCAGTCACTCTCCACACAGCACCACTGCTGTCACACTCCACACTGCACCACTGCAGTCACACTCCACGCTGAGCCACTGCTGTCACACTCCACACCGCACCAGTACTGTCAGACACCAGACTGTGACAGTGCTACCACACTCCACACTGCACCACTGCTGTCACACTCCACACTGAGCCACTGCTGTCACACTTCACAGTGCACCATTGCTGTCACTCTCCACACTGTAACATAGCTGTCACATTCCAGACTGCACCACTGCAGTCACTCTCCACACAGCACCACTGCTGTCACACTCCACACTGCACCACTGCAGTCACACTCCACGCTGTACCAGTGCAGTCACTCTCCACACAGCACCACTGCTGTCACACTCCACACTGCACCACTGCTGTCACACTCCACACTGAGCCACTGCTGTCACACTCCACACCGCACCAGTACTGTCAGACACCAGACTGTGACAGTGCTACCACACTCCACACTGCACCACTGCAGTCACACTCCACACTGCACCACTGGTGTCACATTCCATGCAATATCACTGCTGTCACACTCCACACTGCACCAATTCTGTCACACTCCACACTGCACCACTGCTGTCACACTCCACACTGCACCACTGTAGTCACACTCCACAATGCACCAGTGCCGTCATCCACTACACTGCACCACTGCTGTCACACTCCACACTGCATCACATCTGTCATGCTCCACAATGCACAATTGCTGTCACACACTACACTGCACCACTGCTGTCACACTCCACACTGCACCACTGCTGTCACACTGCACCACTGCCCCACTGCGTTCACAGTCCACATTGCACCACTGCTGTCATTCACCACACTGCACCAATTCTGTCACACTCCACACAGAGCCACTGCAGTCACACTCCACACTGAGCCACTGCAGTAACGCTCCAGACTACACCACTGCTGTCACACCCCAAACTGCATCACTGCTGTCAAACTCCACACTGCAACTCTGGTGTTACACTCCACACTGCACCATTGCTGTCACAATCCACACTGCACCACTGCTGTCACACTCCACAATGCACCACTGCTGTCACACTCCACACTGAGCCACTGCTGTTACACTCCACACTGCACCACTACTGTCACATCCCACGCTGCACCACTGCTGTCACGTTCCAGACTGCACCATTGCTGTCACACTCCACAATGCAACACTGCTGTCACACTCCACACTGAGCCACTGCTGTCACACCCCACACTGCACCATTGCTGTCACACTCCACAATGCACCACTGCTGTCACACTCCACAGTGCACCACTGCTGTCACGATGCACACTGCACCACTGCTGTCACAGTCACACTGCACCACTGCTGTCATATACAACAATGCGCCACTGCTGTCACACTCCACACTGCACCATTGCTGTCACACGCCACAGTGCACTATTGCTGTCACACTCGACACTGCACCATTGCTGACTCACTCCACACTGCACCACTGCTCTCACACTACACACTGCACCATTGCTGTCACACTCCACACTGAGCCACTGCATTCACACTCCACACTGCACCACTGCTGTCACACTCCACACTGCACCACTGCTGTCACACTGCCCCACTGCCCCACTGCGTTCACACTCCACACTGCACCACTCCTGTCACACTCCACACTGAGCCACTGCTGTCACGCTCCACACTGAGCCACTGCAGTAATGCTCCAGACTGCACCATTGCTGTCACAGCCCAAACTGCATCACTGCTGTCACACTCCACACTGCAACACTGGTGTTACACTCCACACTGCACCATTGCTGTCACAATCCACAGTGCACCACTGCTGTCACACTCCACACTGAGCCACTGCATTCACACTCCACACTGCACTACTGCTGTCACACTCCACACTAAGCCACTGCTGTCACACTCCACACTGAGCCACTGCATTCACACTCGACACTGCACTACTGCTGTCACACTGCACCACTACTCCACTGCGTTCACACTCCAGGCTGCACCAATGCTGTCACACTCCACACTGCACCACTGCTGTCACAGTCACACTGCACCACTGCTGTCATATTCCACAATGCACCACTGCTGTCACACTCCACACTGCACCATTGCTGTCACACGCCACAGTGCACTATTGCTGTCACACTCGACACTGCACCATTGCTGACTCACTCCACACTGCACCACTGCTCTCACACTACACACTGCACCATTGCTGTCACACTCCACACTGAGCCACTGCATTCACACTCCACACTGCACCACTGCTGTCACACTCCACACTGCACCACTGCTGTCACACTGCCCCACTGCGTTCACACTCCACACTGCACCACTCCTGTCACATTCCACACTGAGCCACTGCTGTCACGCTCCACACTGAGCCACTGCAGTAATGCTCCAGACTGCACCATTGCTGTCACAGCCCAAACTGCATCACTGCTGTCACACTCCACACTGCAACACTGGTGTTACACTCCACACTGCACCATTGCTGTCACACTCCACACTGAGCCACTGCTGTTACACTCCACACTGCACCACTACTGTCACATCCCACGCTGCACCACTGCTGTCACGTTCCAGACTGCACCATTGCTGTCACACTCCACAATGCAACACTGCTGTCACACTCCACACTGAGCCACTGCTGTCACACCCCACACTGCACCATTGCTGTCACACTCCACAATGCACCACTGCTGTCACACTCCACAGTGCACCACTGCTGTCACGATGCACACTGCACCACTGCTGTCACAGTCACACTGCACCACTGCTGTCATATACAACAATGCGCCACTGCTGTCACACTCCACACTGCACCATTGCTGTCACACGCCACAGTGCACTATTGCTGTCACACTCGACACTGCACCATTGCTGACTCACTCCACACTGCACCACTGCTCTCACACTACACACTGCACCATTGCTGTCACACTCCACACTGAGCCACTGCATTCACACTCCACACTGCACCACTGCTGTCACACTCCACACTGCACCACTGCTGTCACACTGCCCCACTGCCCCACTGCGTTCACACTCCACACTGCACCACTCCTGTCACACTCCACACTGAGCCACTGCTGTCACGCTCCACACTGAGCCACTGCAGTAATGCTCCAGACTGCACCATTGCTGTCACAGCCCAAACTGCATCACTGCTGTCACACTCCACACTGCAACACTGGTGTTACACTCCACACTGCACCATTGCTGTCACAATCCACAGTGCACCACTGCTGTCACACTCCACACTGAGCCACTGCATTCACACTCCACACTGCACTACTGCTGTCACACTCCACACTAAGCCACTGCTGTCACACTTCACACTGAGCCACTGCATTCACACTCGACACTGCACTACTGCTGTCACACTGCACCACTACTCCACTGCGTTCACACTCCAGACTGCACCAATGCTGTCACACTCCACACTGCACCACTGCTGTCACTCTCCACACTACACCATTGCTGTCACATTCCACATTGCACCACTGCTGTCCCTCTCCACACAGCACTACTGCTGTCACACTCCACACTGAGCCACTGCTGTCACACTTCACAGTGCACCATTGCTGTCACTCTCCACACTGTAACATAGCTGTCACATTCCAGACTGCACCACTGCAGTCACTCTCCACACAGCACCACTGCTGTCACACTCCACACTGCACCACTGCAGTCACACTCCACGCTGTACCAGTGCAGTCACTCTCCACACAGCACCACTGCTGTCACACTCCACACTGCACCACTGCTGTCACACTCCACACTGAGCCACTGCTGTCACACTCCACACCGCACCAGTACTGTCAGACACCAGACTGTGACAGTGCTACCACACTCCACACTGCACCACTGCAGTCACACTCCACACTGCACCACTGGTGTCACATTCCATGCAATATCACTGCTGTCACACTCCACACTGCACCAATTCTGTCACACTCCACACTGCACCACTGCTGTCACACTCCACACTGCACCACTGTAGTCACACTCCACAATGCACCAGTGCCGTCATCCACTACACTGCACCACTGCTGTCACACTCCACACTGCATCACATCTGTCATGCTCCACAATGCACAATTGCTGTCACACACTACACTGCACCACTGCTGTCACACTCCACACTGCACCACTGCTGTCACACTGCACCACTGCCCCACTGCGTTCACAGTCCACATTGCACCACTGCTGTCATTCACCACACTGCACCAATTCTGTCACACTCCACACAGAGCCACTGCAGTCACACTCCACACTGAGCCACTGCAGTAACGCTCCAGACTACACCACTGCTGTCACACCCCAAACTGCATCACTGCTGTCAAACTCCACACTGCAACTCTGGTGTTACACTCCACACTGCACCATTGCTGTCACAATCCACACTGCACCACTGCTGTCACACTCCACAATGCACCACTGCTGTTACACTCCACACTGCACCACTACTGTCACATCCCACGCTGCACCACTGCTGTCACGTTCCAGACTGCACCATTGCTGTCACACTCCACAATGCAACACTGCTGTCACACTCCACACTGAGCCACTGCTGTCACACCCCACACTGCACCATTGCTGTCACACTCCACAATGCACCACTGCTGTCACACTCCACAGTGCACCACTGCTGTCACGATGCACACTGCACCACTGCTGTCACAGTCACACTGCACCACTGCTGTCATATACAACAATGCGCCACTGCTGTCACACTCCACACTGCACCATTGCTGTCACACGCCACAGTGCACTATTGCTGTCACACTCGACACTGCACCATTGCTGACTCACTCCACACTGCACCACTGCTCTCACACTACACACTGCACCATTGCTGTCACACTCCACACTGAGCCACTGCATTCACACTCCACACTGCACCACTGCTGTCACACTCCACACTGCACCACTGCTGTCACACTGCCCCACTGCCCCACTGCGTTCACACTCCACACTGCACCACTCCTGTCACACTCCACACTGAGCCACTGCTGTCACGGTCCACACTGAACCACTGCAGTAATGCTCCAGACTGCACCATTGCTGTCACAGCCCAAACTGCATCACTGCTGTCACACTCCACACTGCAACACTGGTGTTACACTCCACACTGCACCATTGCTGTCACAATCCACAGTGCACCACTGCTGTCACACTCCACACTGAGCCACTGCATTCACACTCCACACTGCACTACTGCTGTCACACTCCACACTAAGCCACTGCTGTCACACTCCACACTGAGCCACTGCATTCACACTCGACACTGCACTACTGCTGTCACACTGCACCACTACTCCACTGCGTTCACACTCCAGACTGCACCAATGCTGTCACACTCCACACTGCACCACTGCTGTCACAGTCACACTGCACCACTGCTGTCATATTCCACAATGCACCACTGCTGTCACACTCCACACTGCACCATTGCTGTCACACGCCACAGTGCACTATTGCTGTCACACTCGACACTGCACCATTGCTGACTCACTCCACACTGCACCACTGCTCTCACACTACACACTGCACCATTGCTGTCACACTCCACACTGAGCCACTGCATTCACACTCCACACTGCACCACTGCTGTCACACTCCACACTGCACCACTGCTGTCACACTGCCCCACTGCGTTCACACTCCACACTGCACCACTCCTGTCACATTCCACACTGAGCCACTGCTGTCACGCTCCACACTGAGCCACTGCAGTAATGCTCCAGACTGCACCATTGCTGTCACAGCCCAAACTGCATCACTGCTGTCACACTCCACACTGCAACACTGATGTCACACCCCAAACTGCACCATTGCTGTCACAATCCACACTGCACCACTGCTGTCACACTCCACAATGCACCACTGCTGTCACACTCCACACTGAGCCACTGCTGTTACACTCCACACTGCACCACTACTGTCACATCCCACGCTGCACCACTGCTGTCACGTTCCAGACTGCACCATTGCTGTCACACTCCACAATGCAACACTGCTGTCACACTCCACACTGAGCCACTGCTGTCACACCCCACACTGCACCATTGCTGTCACACTCCACAATGCACCACTGCTGTCACACTCCACAGTGCACCACTGCTGTCACGATGCACACTGCACCACTGCTGTCACAGTCACACTGCACCACTGCTGTCATATACAACAATGCGCCACTGCTGTCACACTCCACACTGCACCATTGCTGTCACACGCCACAGTGCACTATTGCTGTCACACTCGACACTGCACCATTGCTGACTCACTCCACACTGCACCACTGCTCTCACACTACACACTGCACCATTGCTGTCACACTCCACACTGAGCCACTGCATTCACACTCCACACTGCACCACTGCTGTCACACTCCACACTGCACCACTGCTGTCACACTGCCCCACTGCCCCACTGCGTTCACACTCCACACTGCACCACTCCTGTCACACTCCACACTGAGCCACTGCTGTCACGCTCCACACTGAGCCACTGCAGTAATGCTCCAGACTGCACCATTGCTGTCACAGCCCAAACTGCATCACTGCTGTCACACTCCACACTGCAACACTGGTGTTACACTCCACACTGCACCATTGCTGTCACAATCCACAGTGCACCACTGCTGTCACACTCCACACTGAGCCACTGCATTCACACTCCACACTGCACTACTGCTGTCACACTCCACACTAAGCCACTGCTGTCACACTCCACACTGAGCCACTGCATTCACACTCGACACTGCACTACTGCTGTCACACTGCACCACTACTCCACTGCGTTCACACTCCAGACTGCACCAATGCTGTCACACTCCACACTGCACCACTGCTGTCACAGTCACACTGCACCACTGCTGTCATATTCCACAATGCACCACTGCTGTCACACTCCACACTGCACCATTGCTGTCACACGCCACAGTGCACTATTGCTGTCACACTCGACACTGCACCATTTCTGACTCACTCCACACTGCACCACTGCTCTCACACTACACACTGCACCATTGCTGTCACACTCCACACTGAGCCACTGCTGTCACACGCCACACTGCACCACTGCTGTCACGCTTGACACTGCACCTTTGCTGTCACACTCCACACTGCACCACTGCTGTCACGCTCCACACTGCACCATTGCTGTCACACTCCATACTGCACCACTCCTGTCACACTCCACACTGAGCCACTGCTGCCACTCTCCACACTGCACCACTGCTGTCACACGCCACACTGAGCCACTGCTGTCACACTCCACACTGCACCACTGCTGTCACACTCCACAATGAACCACTGCTGTCACACTGCATCACTGCCCCACTGCGTTCACACTCCACACTGCACCACTACTGTCACACTCTACACTGCACCACTGCTGTCACACTCCAAACTGAGCCACTGCAGTCACACTCCACACTGAGCCACTGCTGTCATGCTCCACACTGAGCCACTGCAGTAATGCTCCAGACTGCACCACTGCTGTCACAGCCCAACTGCATCACTGCTGTCACACTCCACACTGCAACACTGGTGTTACACTCCACACTGCACCATTGCTGTCACAATCCACAGTGCACCACTGCTGTCACACTCCACACTGCACCACTGCTGTCACACTCCACACTGAGCCACTGCTGTCACACTCCACACTGAGCCACTGCTGTCACACCCCACACTGCACCACTGCTGTCATGTTCCAGACTGCACCATTGCTGTCACACCCCACACAGCACCACTGCTGTCACACTCCACAGTGCACCACTGCTGTCACACCCCACACTGAGCCACTGTTGACACACTCCACACTGAACCATTGATGTCACACCCCACATCACACCACTGCTGTCACACTCCACACTGCACCACTCCTGTCACACTCCACACTGAGCCACTGTGTCACACTTCACAGTGCACCATTGCTGTCACTCTTCACAG